>NW_028270169.1:44396753-44744731 GCF_037043375.1 Chiloscyllium plagiosum
AGGAACAGAGACAGGAAGCCTCCAGAGTGGAGAGATAAATGGGGGCAGGAGGCTGGGGAGAAGGTAGTAAAGAGTATAATAGGTGAAGGGGGGTGGGGATGGAGGTGACAGGTCAGAGGGGAGGGTGGAGTGGATAGATGGGAAGGAAGATTGGCAGGTAGGACAGGTAATGAGGATGGTGTTGAGCTGGAAGCTTGGAACTGGGTTAAGGTGGGGGGTGGGGAAATGAGGAAACTGGTGAAGTCCACATTGATGCCCTGGGGTTCAAGTGTTCCGAGGCGGAAGATGAAGCGTTCTTCCTCCAGGCGTCGTAAGGTGAGGGAGCGACAGTGAAGGAGGCCCAGGACTTGCATGTCCTCAGCAGAGTGGGAGGCGGAGATGAAATGTTGGGCCACGGGGCGGTGGGGTTAGTTGGTGCAGGTGTCCCAAAGATGTTCCCTAACGCTCTCTGCAAGGAGGCGTCCAGTCTCCAAAATGTAGATGAGACCGCATCGGGAGCAATGGATACAATAAATGACATTGGTGGATGTGCAGGTGAAACATTGATGAATGTGGAAGACTCCTTTGGGGCCTTGGATGGAGGTGAGGGAGGAGGTGTGGGCACAGGTTTTACAATTCCTGCAGTGGCAGTGGAGGGTGCCAGGACGGGAGGGTGGTTTGTTGGGGGGCGTGGACTTGACCAGGTAGTCACGGAGGGAACAGTCTTTGCGGAAAGGGGTGAGGAGGGAAATATATCGCTGGTGGTGGGGTCCGTTTGGAGGTGGCGGAAGTGTCGACTGATGATGTGATTAATGCGAAGGTTGGTAGGGTGGAAAGTGAGGACCGGGGGGGGGGGTTCTGTCCTTGTTACAGTTGGAGGGGTGGGGTTTAGGGTGGAGGTGTGGGATGTGGATGAGATGCGTTGGAGGGCATCTTTAACCACATGGGAAGGGAAATTGTGATCTCTAAAGAAGGAGGCCACCTGGTGCATTCTGTGGTGGAACTGGTCCTCCTGGGAGCAGATACGGCGGAGGCGGAGGAATTGGGAATACGGGATGGCATTTTTGCAGGAAGTAGGGTGGGAAGAGGTGGAATCCAGGTAGCTGTGGGAGTCGGTGGGAAGGGATGGGAGGGGAAGGTGTCAGAGATGGTCCAGGTGAATTTAAGGTCGGGGTGGAATGTGTTGGTGAAGTTGATGAACTGCTCAACCTCCTCGTGGGAGCACGAGATGGTGCCGATGCAGTCATCAATGTAGCGGAGGAAGGAGTGGGGAGTGGTCCTGGCCATGGACATCCAATCCCTCTACACCTTCATCCGCCATGACCAGGGCCTCCAAGCCCTCCGTTTCTTCGTCTCCCGATGTCCCCAACAGTACCCTTCCACCGACACTCTCATTCATTTGGCTGAACTGGTCCTCACCCTTAACAATCTCTCCTTCGAATCCTCCCACTTCCTCCAGACCAAAGGAGTTGCCATGGACACCTGTATGGGCCCCAGCTATGTCTGTCTCTTTGTCGGCTATGTAGAACAGTCCATCTTCCATAGTTACATCAGCACCACTCCCCACCTCTTCCTCCGCTACATTGATGACTGCATCGGCACCATCTCAACCTCCCACAAGGAGGTTGAGCAGTTCATCAACTTCACCAACACATTCTACCCCGACCTTACATTCACCTGGACCATCTCTGACACCTCCCTCCCCTTCCTGGACCTCTACATCTCCATCAATGATGACAGACTTGATATTGACATTTTTTACAAACCCACCGACTCCCACAGCTACCTGGATTACACCTCTTCTCACCCGACCTCCTGCAAAAATGCCATCCCATATTCCCAATTCCTCCGCCTCCGCCATATCTGCTCCCAGGAGGACCAGTTCCACCACAGAACACACCAGGTGGCCTCCTCCTTTAGAGATCGCAATTTCCCTTCCCACATGGTTAAAGATACCCTCCAGCGCATCTCATCCACATCCTGCACCTCTGCCCTCAAACCCCACTCCTCCAACTGTAACAAGGACAGAACCCCCCGGTCCTCACTTTTCACCCTACCAACCTTCGCATTAACCGCATCATCCGCCGACATTTCCGCCACCTCCAAATGGACCCCACCACTGGGAATATATTTCCCTCCTCACCCCTTTCCGCCTTCTGCAAAGACTGTTCCCTCCGTGACTACCTGGTTAGGTCCATGCCTCCCCAACAAACCACCCTCCCATCCTGGCACCCTCCACTGCCACTGCAGAAATTGCAAAACCTGTGCCCACACCTCCTCCCTCACCACCATCCAAGGCCCCAAAGGAGCCTTTCACATCCATCAAAGTTTTACCTGCACATCCACCAATATCATTTATTGTATCCGTTCCTCCCGATGTGGCCTCCTCTACATTGGGGAGACTGGACACCTCCTAGCAGAGCGCTTCAGGGAACATCTCTGGGACACCCACACCAATCAAACCCACTGCACCGTGGCCCAACATTTCAACTCCCCCTCCCACTCTGCTGAGGACATGCAGGTCCTGGGCCTCCTCCACCGCCGCTCCCTCACCACCAGATGCCTGGAGGAAGAACGCCTCATCTTTCACCTCGGAACACTTGAACCCCAGGGCATCAATGTGGACTTCACCAGTTTCTTCATTTCCCCTTCCCCCACCTTACCCCAGTTCCAAGCTTCCAGCTTAGCACCATCCTCATGACCTGTCCTACCTGTCAATCTCCCTTCCCATCAATCTGCTCCACCCTCCTCTCTGACCTATCACCTCCATCCCCACCTCCATTCACCTATTGTACTCTTTGCTACCTTCTCCCCAGCCCCACCCCACCCCCATTTATCTCTCCACCCTGGAGGCTTCCTGTCTCTATTCCTGATGAAGGGCTTTTACCTGAAATGTCGATTTTCCTGCTCCTCGGATGCTGCCTGACATGCTGTGCTTTTCCAGCACCACTCTGATCTAAACTCTGGTTTCCAGCATCTGCAGTCCTCACGTTTGCCAAGGAAATTTGGCATGTCCATAATGACTCGTACCAATTTTTGTAGATGCATCATAGAAAGCATCCTATCTTGTGTATCACAGCTTGGTATGGCAACTGCTCTGCCCAAGAATGCAAGAAATTACAGACAGCTGTGAGCACAGCCCAGTCCAACCCACAAACCAGTCTGCCTCTGATTGACTTTGTTTACAATTCCCTCTACCTCAGGAAAGCAGCCAACATAATGACCCCTCCCACCCTGGTTATACTTTCTTCTATCCTCTTTCATTGGGCTGAAGACACAAAAGTTAAAAAACACATGCCAACAGGTTTAAGAACAGCTTCTTCCCTGCTGTACATTCTGCATTTTGTTCTATTACTTTGAGGTACTTATGTAAAGTATGGTTTGTCTGTACAACATGCAAAACAATACTTTTTTTACTGTATCTCGGTACATATGACAATAACAAATCAAACAAATCAGAATTAGGGGTCATAGTTTGAAAATAAGGAGTCGCCCATTTATAACACATAAGGAACATTTTCTTTCTCTCAAGAGGGTTGTGAGTCTTTTGAATTCCCTTCCTCAAAAGGCAGAGGATGCAAAGCTGTCAATATTTTTAAGGCAGTGGTTGGTAGATAGATTCTTGCTTACCAAGGGGTTGAAAGATTATTGGGAATACAGAGCTGAGGCAAAAATCAGATTGGCCCTGATCTTATTGAACCACAAAGCAGGGTCAAAGGGCTAACTAGTTTGCTCTTTTTCCTTGGTTATAGATTATTTGTGACCTTTTTTTATTCGGGTTTGACCAATTTCACTGCAACTTGGGGGATCACTATGCCAACCCTTTCATGTGACATCCTCCATCCTTAATTTAAATGTGAGCATGAAATGGCTTATTTTAAACAGATTGTCACCTCAGATCTGATGGTGAGCCTAAAGATCGTATAAAGACATTAACATGAATTTTAATTTTAATTGAATATAACTTAGAATTAAACCTCAAAGTTAATTATAGATTCATCTTACTGTTAATTTAGTAAAACCAACATCCACCTGCGCTGGCAAGGAAATGTTTAAATGGTCTATTTTACTTTTAGTCTTTGTCTTCAGCTCTCTTCTCCTTGAATCATTAACTCAATTTGTGTTTTGTTCTGAAGGTGTCAGCCAATCTAGCATGCCCAGTGAACATGCCTGACATTGAAGAGTATGACAATCAAGATTCTCTCCAAGGTCTTTTCATTAGTGATCTAATCGATAATATTCTGGATGAAGGGAAGTGGCTGATTTGTCTCTAAATGGACAAACGTTCTTCCTCACAATTCACTCAGAGCTAAAGCACACTTCAGGCTTGTTTGTGCTGTTGATGTAACTGAGAACAAATCTTCTCTACTGCAGCCAGGTGAGTAAAGAAAAGAATAACAAAGCTCGACAGCAGGAGAAGATTGTAAAATTTTCTTCGTAAAGGCACATTTATGCTATGAAAAGAATTATCCTTTGTCAAGAACAGAGCATTAATCACGTTGGCAACCAAATCCTGATGTTTCTCTTGGAATCAACTCAAATTAGCTGTATTATTCACTAATCAGTTATCACAAAATATAACAGCTGGAACTAAGCACATCATTTAATGATCATAGAACATGTGAGGCTAGGTTCAAGTCCAACCTTCTCCAGAGGTGGGTAATAGCACGTCTGAATGGGTTGATTAGAAAATATCACAGAGCATGCTAGAAATTCATTCATTCCATTTACACTATCGCACTGACAGCAGCTCCTCCCTCAGAGCACGCAATTATAAAATCAGACCTGACAAGTCGGCCAATTCCTATGGAGGCAAACCAAATAGAAACTTGTGAAATAATCATCAAAACAGATCTTGCATTAAATGACAACCTCTCAAAAAGATGGGGATGAGTTTTGAAACTCCATGTGACTTGGAGTACCATGAGTAACTCTGGGAAACACACCTTAGGAAAATATATGTGCCGTATCATGGAGAGAGAATTGGCTCATTGGCAGGAAACATTGAGTGGGGATAAGGGAATCTTTTCCAGGTTGGCAACTTGTAACCACAGAGATCAGTGCTGGGACTGCAACTGTTCATAATATATATTAATGACTTGGAGGAAGGCAAATTGTAGCCCAATTTAAAAAGGTAGAAAGACAGATTGTGAGAGGGATAGTTAACCTACTGATCTCTCTCTCTGTAAGCTGTTTGTAAGTGGGCAACAAGTTGACAAATTGAGTATAATGTCTGAGAATGTGAAGGTGTTCAATGGAGAACAAAAGAACAGAATATTATTTAGATGGAGAAAAGATGCAGAAAGTCAAAATATAAATGGACTTAGGAATACTTGTACACAAAAAATAGAAAGGTAGCACACAGATGCAGCAGGTAATGAGGAAGGTGGCTAGAACGTTGATCCTTATTTCAAGGAGTTTGGAGTATTCGGAACATGTGTAGGCCATTCAGCTTACTTGAGGGGCTAAATAGTTTACTCAAATTCCTATGTTCCTAGGTGAAGGCATAGAAGTTGAGATTTAACTGGATTTCTAACACGAGACTGTCTGTGATGGAATGTGCATTTTTGGAATGAGGTCTTGAAGATCAGTATAAGCTACATATCCAACACAATCAAAGGTCATGTGGAAAGGTGTGGGGTGGTGGTAATGGCCTCGAGGTTGGAATTCCCAGATTGAGCCACAATCTCCAAATATCCGTCACTTTTAGGCAAATCTTCTCTCTGGAAATGTGCATCTGGAACATGAGCCCCAGTAGAATGGCAGCTACAGAAAAGAGAAAACATGGGTATAACTGACTGGAAGTTGTGCTGTGCAGTTAGACAGTAACACATAGAAACAGAAATAGGCCATTCAGCCCATTGAGTTTGCTTCACCATTCAATTTAGATCATGATGGTTCTCATAATCTACAACTCCACTTTGCTACTCTATTCCCATAAATCTTGACTCCCTTATTGATTAAAAATCTATGTCAAGCTTGACTATATTTAATGACCCAGCCTCGATAGCCTCATGTGGTAAAGAATTCCACAGATTCACAACCCTCTGAGAGAAATGAATTTCTCCTTCTCTCAGTCTTAAATGTGCAAACCCTTATTCCGAGATCACACCCTCTAGTCCTAAACTCTCACTACCCTGTCAAGTCCTCTAAGAATCTTTGATGCTTCAATAAAGGTTGCCTCTCGTTCTTCTGTGTTCCAGTGAGTACAGGCCCAATCTACTCAACTTCTTCTCATAAGAAATCCCTCCATAATCAATATCAGCCTGATGAACCTGCTTTGGATTACCTCCAGTGCCAGTATATCTTTCCTTAGATAAAGACCCAAAACTGTTCACAGGAATCTGACAAACGCCTTGTATAGTTTTATACTCACTTTTATACGCTATTCCCTTTGAAGTGTTTGTCCATATTATTTGTCATCTCTTATAGATGCTGACTGATCTAATATACTATTCCAGCAATCAGTATTTTCTCTTTTACGATTTCTGGCATTGGAGGTTGTTCTTTCTTTCAGTGGATTAATAATTAGCCAGCTCAAATTTCTCAGTGATCATCCAGTCAGACCACTTCAAATTTTAAAAAAAGAAATCAAAGTCTTCATATCGAGGGAACAGGATTCAAAGACTAAAATGCTGCAACTTAATCAGGGGTTTCACAGAGGTGATGAACTCATTCATGAAGTCTGAATGCTTTATGGATATTTCCTGAGCCCTTGGTTGAATTGCAGTTATTTATACACTATTTTCTGAATACTATATTATAGGTTCAATAAATGAAAAGTACATAATGACAGCTGAAAGTAAAACTGAAATTACACATGACATGTCACAAGGCAATTTTCAATCAAAATAATAGGTCAAATCATTTGTATCTGTCATTCGGAAGGATTTTTGCATTTTTCACAAGCAGGTGGATTTCCTTAGCTCAGTGGCATCAATTCTATTGTAGTAGGTATTTGCACTGCAGGTGGAATTAATGCATGAGGCTGTGAGGACGTTGAATGAACCAAAAAGGTTAAAGGTCATGATTGAAGCAAAAGAGAGCTGATGGATGAATTTAGCTGAGGGGTCATGCTGGGAGGGGGGAGAAAGCTAAGAGAGAGAAAGAAATGTGAACAGATCACTCCTTTTTGGGCTACCTGAGTCTGGAGACTAGAAGGGCTTTGTTTGCATAGAATCCTTGAATTACATTCCCAAGAAAACGAGTTCACATCACGTTGACTGTTTCTCCAAAGCGTCGGATCAAGGAACATTGGGATTCAGTGTCCAAGTTGAATGAATAAAATTCATGATTTTACAAAACTTCCAACAGAGCTTGTTGGTATGGTGTCTGTAAGGTGTCAGTGCAGGAAGTTAGAATTGCATTTTGGAGGTCGGTACATTACATAGAACATAGAACATAGAAGAATACAGCGCAGTACAGGCCCTTTGGCCCTCGATGTTGCGCCGATCCAAGCCCACCTAACCTATACTAACCCACTATCCTCCATATACCTATCCAATGCCCGCTTAAATGCCCATAAAGAGGGAGAGTCCACCACTGCTACTGGCAGGGCATTCCATGAACTTACGACTCGCTGAGTGAAGAACCTACCCCTAACTTCAGTCCTATATCTACCCCCCCTTAATTTAAAGCTATGCCCCCTTGTAATACCCGACTCCATACGCAGGAAAAGGTTCACACTGTCAACCCTATCTAACCCCTAATCATCTTGTACACCTCAATCAAGTCACCCCTAAACCTTCTTTTCTCTAATGAAAACAGTCCCAAGTGTCTCAGTCTTTCCTCATACGATCTTCCTTCCATACCAGGCAACATCCTGGTAAACCTCCTCTGCACCCGTTCCAGTGCCTCCACATCCTTCCTATAGTATGGCGACCAAAACTGCACACAATATTCCAGATGCGGCCGCACCAGAGTCTTATACAACTGCATCATGACCTCAGGACTCCGAAACTCAATTCCTCTACCAATAAAAGCCAGTACGCCATATGCCTTCCTCACCGCACTATTTACCTGGGTGGCAACTTTCAGAGATCTGTGTACATGGACACCAAGATCCCTCTGCTCATCCACACTACCAAGTATCCGACCATTAGCCCAGTACCCCATCTTTTTGTTATTCTTCCCAAAGTGAATCACCTCACACTTAGCTACATTGAATTCCATTTGCCACCTTTCTGCCCAGCTCTGCAGCTTCTCTATATCCTGCTGTAACCTGCCACATCCTTCCTCACTGTCAACAACTCCTCTGACTTTCGTATCATCTGCAAACTTGCTCACCCAACCTTCTAACCCCTCTTCCAGGTCATTTATAAAAATGACAAACAGCAATGGTCCCAAAACAGATCCTTGCGGAACACCGCTAGTGACGGCACTCCATGAAGAAACTTTGCCATCAACTACTACCCTCTGTCTTCTTCCATCCAGCCAATACCTAATCCAAACCTCCAACTCACCCTCAATGCCATATCTCTGTATTTTCTGCAGTAGCCTACCATGGGGAACCTTATCAAACGCCTTACTAAAATCCATATATACCACATCTACCGCTTTCCCCTCATCAACCTCCTTCGTCACCTTTTCAAAGAATTCAATAAGGTTTGTGAGGCACGACCTGCCCTTCACAAAACCATGCTGACTATCCTTGATCACATTATTCCTATCCAGATGTGCATAAATCCTATCCTTTACAATTCTCTCTAAGACTTTGCCCACAACAGAAGTGAGACTCACTGGCCTATAGTTACTAGGGTTATCCCTACTCCCCTTTTTGAACAAGGGAACCACATTTGCTATCCTCCAGTCTTCTGGCACTACTCCTGTAGACAAAGAGGACATAAAAATCAAGGCCAATGGCTCTGCAATCTCCTCCCTTGCTTCCCAGAGAATCCTAGGATAAATGCCATCAGGCCCAGGGGACTTATCTATTTTCACCTTTTCCAGGATTTCCAACACCTCTTCTCTACATACCTCAAAGCCATCCATTCTACTTATTTGTGACTCAGTATTCACATCGACGACAATGCCCTGTTCCTGAGTAAATACTGAAGAAAAGTATTCATTCAGTGTCTCCCCAATCTCTTCCGCCTCCACACGCAACTTCCCACTACTATCCTTGACTGGACCTATTCCTACCCTAGTCATTCTTTTATTCCTAACATACCTATAGAAAGCCTTAGGGTTTTCCCTAATCCTACCGACTAAGGACCTTTCATGTCCCCTCCTTGCTGCTCTTAGCTCTCTCTTCAGGTCCTTCCTGGCTACCCTATAACTCTCAATCGCCCCAATTGAACCTTCACGTCTCATCTTGAGATAGGCCACCCTCTTCCATTTAACAAGGGATTCCAATTCCTTATTAAACCACGGCTCCCTCGCACGACCCTTTCCTCCCTGCCTGACAGGTACATAATTATCAAGGACACTCAATAGTTGCTCCTTGAACAAGCTCCACATATCATTTACACTCTTGCCTTGGAGTCTACTTTTCCAAGCCACACATCCTAAGTCATGCCTCACCGCATCATAATTTCCCTGACCCCAGCTATAACTCTTGCCCTGTAGTACACACTTATCCCTCTCCATCACGAGAGTAAAAATCACCGAATTATGGTCACTATCCCCAAAGTGCTCACCTACCTCTAATTCTAACACCTGGCCTGGTTCGTTACCCAGAACCAAATCCAGTATGGCCTCACCTCTTGTTGGCCTGTCTACATATTGTGTCAGGAAACTCTCCTGCACACATTGAACAAACACTGACCCATCTAACGAACTTGAGCTATAGCTTTCCCAATCAATATCAGGAAAGTTAAAGTCCCCCATAACAACCACCCTATTACTGTCACTCATCTCCTGAATCACCTTCCCTATCCTTTCTTCAATGATTCTAGGACTATTAGGAGGCCTGTAAAAGACTCCTAACAGGGTGACCTCACCTTTCCTATTCCTAACCTCAGCCCAAACTACCTCAGATGGCAAGTCCTCATCCATCGTCCTTTCCACCACTGTAATACTATCTTTGACAAGCAATGCCACACCTCCCCCTCTTTTACCCTCACCTCTGACCCTACTAAAACATTTAAATCCTGGAACCTGCAACAGCCAATCCTGTCCCTGTTCTAGCCATGTCTCCGTAATAGCCACAACATCGAAGTCCCAGGTACCAACCCACGCTGCAAGTTCACATGTGCACATTCATCCAAAATAAAATAAATGGTGAGACAGTCTCCATTTCAGTCCCCAAAAGGTGAAAGTCCAAGCCAAGAACTTTGCATCATCAAACTTACACAGCAATGTGAAACAGTGGATGGTGCAGGAAAAGACATGAAGTGCACAGCTGATACTAGCAGTGCCAGGGTTAAATAAGGTTCATGGGGAGAAAGGCTGGCATTTCTGTACCAAGTGCATTGTGAGTATTTTTTTGTAAGTCTTTGGAATCGAGATAAAATAATCAGCAGCAGCTACAAATCATTGTCAGGGTAAGAAGCACCAGCTGAAATAAAGCAGGTACCACAACTACCATCTCACTGTGACCATTTCAAAGGCAAGAAAATTCTCCCTGTCGCCTGTCACTCAAAAGAAGTCTGTTAGCTTTGAAAGGGAAGGTGTACAGAGCTAAGATGGTTCGTAAGGAATGTTACAGAACAGACAGCAGCAGGCAGCATAAAGCTGAACCTCCATTTCAGTAGTGGAGTAACTCCTGGAGCAAATGAGCAATAGGAAGAGGAATTCTTTCTTTCAAAGGGGCAAATGACACCCTGCCCATTTACCTTCTGAACAACAGGCAGCAATCATTTAATGGGTGCTGGTGTAATCTTCTTTCTCTCCTATTCACCTTTTCTCAACATATGGGAACGTGTGCATGGTTTGGCGACTAAAGCTGAACACCATCCAGTTGGGCTTGAAACATGTAAAGCATATGTAGAATATAATTTTTGCAAACACTTACCAGTGTCCTAACACAGTGGTCCCAGACCTCCAGCAGATTTGCTACTGAACTCAAATGCTAAAAGTTGTGATATTATTAAACTTGATGTAAAGTGCATACAATTCAGTCCAAAAATCTAAATATGGTCCTTGAAGACTCCCCATTTAACTTCTAATTAGATGACTCAATAATTAACGAGTACTACATTTCATTCTGTATAATTCAGTTTCTATCTCTCAACTCCAAACTCTAATATCTTTTTTGTAATAATTACTTGCCTGTACCATTGATAAATACTTTGATTCTCATTCACAATTGGACACTTTTAGTTTTATTCGCAATGAAGCTTCCCAATCTGCTCAGTTTATTCGGTGTTTTCTTTATTGAGGGGCACGGGGAGAGGGAATAAAGGGAATCATTTTGAACTAACCCAACCCAATGAAAAATTGAAAGAATTGAATAAACTGGTTGATTTGCACCTGCTACTTTTTAACTTTCCATTGTGCAACTTAAATGTGGTGCAAAATTAATCAATTGATCCAATCCTGTCAGTTGGATTGCCTATCTCCCATGTTAACATGCCTTCCCTAAACTTCAGAAGTATAGAACATCTAATCTCCTTCAGCTCTTCTTCTCCTCCACTGGGTACAAACCTTTAAAATCTCCAAATCTGGTGTTTCTTAACTCCAGACCTGCTAAGCTTTCTTGGTCAATTGTTTGATCAAACCTGGTGCTATCTTGCTCTTTGAACAGTAGCTGTTTGTTTCTTAGAATGCAGAAAATGATGTGTAAAAAATTCTTTTTGAGTGCCTCAGACTTTTGATAAGGCTGCTTATGCTTTTCAAAAGATTTTTAATCATCTGTTGAGTTTCCTACATCCAAGGACTGCTCAATCCTTGATTTGATTTGAAGAACACGATGGGATCAAGCTGAGTTTTGCTGACATCTTTGGGCTATT
The DNA here is from genome assembly GCF_037043375.1 of Chiloscyllium plagiosum. NCBI lineage: Eukaryota > Metazoa > Chordata > Chondrichthyes > Orectolobiformes > Hemiscylliidae > Chiloscyllium > Chiloscyllium plagiosum. The sequence goes on from NW_028270169.1 coordinate 44,408,624, forward strand.
GTAAGATTTCAGTTGTCTTTTGATTGGTCTTGTACATTCAAGTATATTTCAAGCAAATCTCAAAAACATCTGTCTACTCCTCTGAACGTTAATGATCCCACACATCACACAGCTTCCTGTCAGTTGTTTGACATTATTAAATACATACTGCTTTGCCTCAATGCGATACTTTGAACCCTGACTATCATGGTATATTAATTTCAACATCATCTTAACTCAGTCAGCCTAGGATAACTTGACATGAGCAGAAAGCGTCATGTATGAGAGAAGGAGATTATGTACAACATGCGACAAAAACATCAGCAAAACATCTGAGATAAGAAAAGCAGTACAGTTGATACAGAAATAACTGCAATCCAACAAGATTAACTTTAGACAATGGTCTCTTTGATGGAAATTGTATCATGATTTTAAGGATAGGTAAGATATAGGGTAACAATGGACATTGTAGAGGAAAGTTATGAACTGAGAAAACTTGTAGAGATGAAAAACTTGTAAGTTTATTGCTTGTTTTGCAGAAATAAACAAAACAGGTTTCTGCTATCTTTCAGATCAAAGAGAATAGCATGTAGTACTATGGTTATGTCATACAGTTACAAGGATATAGTCGATACGATTTACAAATGCACCACAGTATCTTGCCAAGGCTTCTTCAACAGAATCTGTGATCCCTACCATGAAGAAAGACTGGGGCACCAAGATACTCCATCAACTACAAGTTTCCCTCCAGAGCACACTCCATTCCACACAATATTCACGTCCCATGGAGCAAAAATAGAAAAGGTCGGTGTGTTATAGCAAAGGTATGAGGACTATTATATTCTAGTGTTGCAATGGAAGACACAGGAGTTAAACTCAAAGCATTTAGGTTTTCATCAAGCAGGTTGGCTGTATGCAAGTATATGGATCAATGTCACCCTGGGATTACTGTTTGATGTGTCAATATAAAATAAAGAGAAGCCAAATTCTTAAAGTTAGATTGTGTTGAACACGATTTAGTCCATAATTGAGTTAACCTGTGCTAGGTATATGAGTGTCTTTAAAGGGATTAAGTTTTGTTGGGTGCAGCTGGATAAGAGGATTAAATGATAGTGGATGGAGGTGAACCTATGAGAGGATTAGACTGTGCTTGAACCATATAGAAGGAGCCATACAAATTCGGGAAACAAGAAAAATGACAAATCTATCCAATTGATTGGTTCTCAGATGCTGTTAAATAATCTACTGCTGAGGAATTTAAAGCTGATTTACCATGATAGAATTGAATTGCCTTTGAAAATTGTGCCTATTTTATAAATTAAACTGATAATTGCATATTTAAAATATAAATGCTGCTAATTGTACAATAATTAGAATTGTACCTTCACTCTGGATATAGCTACTGAGCACGTGTAAATGGAGGCATGTCATTGTGATTCTGGAATAGAGTGGAGCTGGAAAAGCACAGCAGTTCAAGCAGCATCCGAGGAGCAGTACTACACTTACAGTACAGTGAGTGCAGAACTTGTAGTTGATGCAGTACTGCTCCTCGGATGCTGCCTGAACTGCAGTGCTTTTCCAGCTCCACTCTATTCAGGAACCTGGTTTCCAGCATCTGCAGTCATTGTTTTTAACCATGTCATTGTGATGTCAGATCACATGCATTGGAGTTTGAGGCCGTAGGGGCCCATATAAAGTAACCTCTCCCTTCATTCTCTATATACAGTTATGTTCAATAAAGCCTGTTGCTGTTCATTCACTTAAGTGTCTCTTGCTTTACTGCATGGTGGCAGTATGTAGTAAGATCCAAGGAACTGGAGGGAGGCAGTAAGAGTTCAAGGTGAAACCTAATGTTTCTAACCTCCAGTGATCCAAATCCAGATGTGGGGAAAATACCCAAAGTAGTGTTCGGTAATTGCTTGGGGTGGCTAGTGAGACTTCAAAGTGTACTTAGGCACTGAGCCACAGGATGGGAAAATCCACACAGAAACTGAAAGAGTTACAGGACATGGACCACAGCAGAATATGCAGTTAACAACAGGAGGAAATCACCCATCCACAGGAGATGAAGTATTACAAAAACAAAAGAGATGAAGAAGAGACAATCACTCTGAAAACACACTGATGAAAAACATATGAAGGATCAGTTTGTGGTTCAAGCCAGGAAAAACATTTGCCAGTGGGAACCCAAGCTGACAGAGAATCATGAATGCAAAAGAGAGGCCCAAGGGTAAGTCAATAAGAACGGCAGAAAAAATGAACTACAGAGCACAGCAATGTGTGAGAATTTCAGCTGCAGGACACATCAAGAGACGAGATGAATTCTTCCTTGAAGATGTGACAGGCCCTCAGCACAAAAATGATTTTCTTGACGGTACAGTCTATGCAATAGATTTGGTGTACAGAGATCAAAGTAACTTGTGTGAACAACAAAATGGGCAGCTTTGGGTTGGTGGCGTCATCTGTTTCAATTTGTTAACCATTCAACCTCTTCTCTTAGGCCGTGCCTTGGGCAGGATGACTTGTTTCCACAGTAGAAGTGAGATCTCAGGCAACTGAAGAGTCCAAAGTGGGACCTGCAGTCTCCATCACAGGAACGGTGAATGGTAGTTGGGGAAATGGGAAAGTGGGAAGTCCAGGTTATTCATTTGTAAGTGCACGAAGAAATAGTAGCACAGCCAACAGTCACAGATTAGAGATGAGAAGGGGGTCCAAAAAAAGACAAAAGTTAAAGATATATGGATCAGTCTCTGAAGTCATTTGTGAAGAGTTGATAGTAGGAACTTATGGACCCCCAGTGAATGACACTAGTAACATTACAAAGGGTGTAGCGTTTTATGGAATGATATGCCAGGGGACTTGGTAGAGGCTGGTACAATAATAACATTTAAAAGGTATCTGGATGGGTGCATAAATAAGAAGGATTTATAGGGATATGAGCCAAATACTGGCAAATGGGACTAGATCAGTTTAGGGTATCTAGTTGACATGGATGAGTTGGACCAAAGGATTTGTTTCCATAGTGTACATTTCTAAGACTCTATAACTCTGTGATGTTGGTCGTTGAACAATCGATTATGAGAGCCTTGGTTTATTTGCACATTGACTGAAATTCCTTTGTCTTGGTTCCTTCCTTCAACGGCTGGACTCAGAAAGGGACTGATTAGATTAGATTAGATTACATTACAGTGTGGAAACAGGCCCTTCGGCTCAACAAGTCCACACCGACCCGCTGAAGCGTAACCCACCCATACCCCTACATTTACCCCTTACCTAACACTACGGGCAATTTAGTATGGCCAATTCACCTGACCCTGCACATCTTTGGACTGTGGGAGGAAACCGGAGCACCCGGAGGGAACCCGCGCAGACACGGGGAGGACTGCATCCTTCTCGTTTAATGATAGTGCAGGGGAGTTAATGGCTGGTCACAAATTGTCACCTTCACAGCTCTTTAATCCACACGGTAGTAGGTCACACCATCACACATAAACCAGAGGTTATGGTCCATTTCTGCAGGAGAAGGCTTTCTGCTGAGGGGGGAGCAGGTAGTCAGGCTTTCAGCATCTCCTTTTGCTTAAGTCTTCCTTTTTAAAGGTGTGACATTGTATAGGTCCACACAGAATTCTGCTGGTCACTGTATCCACATCTGTAGTCATCTTTTGGCTGGAGCAGTGTTCTGTATAAAAAGAAATACATGTCAGAATTAGAAGTTCTATATGTTCTGCTGGATTCTGGTCTAAAATAGTGGGCAATTGGGTTTGTGCATCGGGTTGGGGGGGAGGTGTCCCACAGGCACTAAAAATCAGGGAATGTGGCTATTAAACAAACCCTCCCAGGAGTATTCACAAACTGGAAAGACTTTCACTTCTTCAACATGTGATTAGAATGTCAGCACTAGGAGATGGCTACACAACTTCTCACAGATTTCCATGAGACATACGATATTGCTTTCATCCTATGGCAGTCCGTTCTCCTCACCATAAAGTAGATATATTACCTTGGAGATGAGAGTTACCTGTCTAAAATATAATTGTTGACACACAATTGAGGGATCTAAAGAATAATACACAGGAGTGAGACATTGAAAGCCATGTGATAAATACATTTTTCACTCAACAAGCTTCACACGCAAGGATAGATCTAGAAGCATCAATTGGGGTTTCCAGAATGATCATAGTGTGCTCTGTACAACATGCACATCAATGAGATTTGGACCTGAGGGAGATCACATTTCCAAGGCTGTACCATAGAGTCAAAGAGTCATAGAGATGTACAGCACAGAAACAGACCCTTCGGTCCAACCTGTCCATGATGACCAGATATCCCAACCCAATCTAGTCCCACCTGCCAGCACCCGGCCCATATCCCTCCAAACCCTTCCTATTCATATGCCCATCCAAGTGCCTCTTAAATGTTGCAATTGTACCAGCCTCCACCACATCCTCTGGCAGCTCATTCCATACACACACCACCCTCTGTGTGAAAAGGTTGCCCCTTAGGTCTCTTTTATATCTTTCCCCTCTCACCCTAAACCTATGTCCTCTAGTTCTGGACTCCCCGATCCCAGGGAAAAGACTTTGTCTATTTATCCTATCCATGCCCCTCATAATTTTGTAAACCTCTATAAGGTCACCCCTCAGCCTCCGACGCTCCCGGGAAAACAGCCCCAGCTCCAGGGAAAACAGTTGGTTGTATAATGGTTACGTGCTCTCACAGACAGGTAAGTGTGCTTTCACTATGCCAGATTCAGCCAGGCTGGACCCTGGCAAGGGGGGCCATTGTACTCATTGACAGAAGGCAGGGTCAATACCTACTTACCAGTTGACCCCATCCCACCTATGATTCCGCATTCAAAATGCCTAGACATCCACAGCCATTATCTTTATCCTGTCTCAACTGTCTTCTAAGCAGAAGGGAACATCTAAATAGCTGGGAGCCTTCTTTCTTGACTGTCTCTCAATTTGTATTTTTCTTGCCTCCAACAAAGTTTTACTGAGATCATTCCTGTGCACTTTCCTTTGAAGAGAGAGCAGATGCCTTTAAGCAGATTATTTGAGCATTGTGCTCACCAAATATTCTCTTAGGTCCCTTGTTGAATGTGCAATCAAACCCCAGCATGTATTGTGTTGATGAGCAGGCACTGTGATATTCATATGATGTTTGCTACAATGAGACTGGGCATGGGACAATTGCACATTCTGAATCTAGTACTTGAAACCAGACATAATTCCAATTTTAGCTGCATATCATTAACATTGGGACTGAATTCAAGCTTTGGACCTTGACTAGTCACCTTTTATCCTCTCATCATGGCTTGATCTAAAATCTATGCCTGGTATTGACTCCATATGTGCACCAGCACATGACTTGGGCTGGAATGACACTTCCTAATCCCCTACAGTGAAGGGAAAGAAATGTGCCTTCTGGAATTACCTATATCTTAAAAGAATATTTTTAAAAACCTTTTTCACAAATTATCCAATTATCTAGTAGTTTTGTAAGTAATGTGGTGTTATCAGACTCTCTGTCACAAAACAGCCAGGTAATATTCTGGAGAAAGTTTGGATACTATGTTAATTAACTTGTTAAGACCATAAGACATATGAGTAGAAGAAGGTCATTCACCCTATCGAATCTGCTCCACCCTTCAATAAAATCACAACTTATCTGGAAGTCTTCAACTCCATGTTCTGCCTATTTCCTATGATCCTTGATTCCATACTGATTTAAATCTGTCTATTGCATCCTTGAATATACTTATAACTCAAACTTGGGAGCCCTCTGCAATGAAGAATGCCATGCACTCTCTGCCCTCTAAGAGAGGAAATTCCTCCTCAATTCTGTTTTAAATGTTCAATGCCTTATTCTAAGATTATGCTCTCTGGTTCTAGACTCTCCCACAAGGAGAACCAACTTTTCCACATCAACCCAGTAAAGTACCCTAAGAATCTTGGATGTTTCAATAAGATCACCTCAGATTCTTCTATATTCCAGTGAGTAGAGGTCCATTCTACTCAACCTCTCCTCATAAAACAGTCCTTCCATAATTGGTATTAGCCAAGGAAACACTCTCTGGGATATCTTTAATGTGAGTATATCTTTCCTTCGATAAAAATCACAAAACTGTTCACAATATTCTAGCTGTAGTCTGACTAGTGTTTTGGATAGTTTTAACAAACGTCCCACTTTTATATTCTGTTCCCATCAAAATAAAAACCAAGATTCGTTTCACCTTCCCTATCACCCACTGTACTTGGCTGTTGGCTTTTTATGGATAAGGTCTCCAAAATTCCTCTGTTCTGGAGCTTTCTGCAGTCTGTGTCCACTTAACCAATATTCAGCTGCTCTATCCTTTCTGCCAAAGAGCATAACCTCACATTTTCCCACATTATATTCCATCTGCCGCTTACTTAAATGGTCTATATCCTTCTTTGTATCATCCTCACCATTTGTATTCCAACCTATTTTTATGTCATCCACAAACCTAGCTGTTGTTGTGTCACCATAGTCTTACCAGACCATAGTGGCTTCGCTAATTAGACAGAAAAGCGACTGGTGGTGATTTAACCTGAGGGCCACCAGACCTCAGGCGAGAGAAGAGGTTGAAAGGACAGTCCTTCATGGAAACCTCAAAGCGGTGATGGGAATTGAACCCACGCTGTTGGCATCACACTGCTCCATAAACCAACAATCCAGCCAACTGAGCTAAACTGATTCCCCAACTTAGTTGTAGTATATTCGCTTTCCTCAGCCATGTCATTAATATGTATTGTGAATAATTTGTTTTGACATGCTATGACAAACCCCCAAGAGAGCTGGGACTTGAGCCCAAACCTTTGACCCAGAAATAAAGGTTGAACACTGGCTCTAAGTGGCTGCTGTGATCATCAGACATATCTGTCTGAAACAAAAACTGAGAAACTCAACAGATCTGGCAGCATCTGTGGAGAGAGGAACAGAGTTAATGTTTCAAGTCCAATATGTCTCTTCTTCAGAATGGGAGGCCCAGAGAGGAAGGGTCTACCGAAGCAGAAGGAGCTCAACTTAAACTTCTGTTGGTCTCTCTTGGAGCTGTTGTCTCTGCCTGGTTGGACCTCCTCCTCTGACAACAAAGATGGCTTCCTAACCAGCTGTTGAAGACCAGGCACTCCTTCTGACCTTAGTGACACCACTAATCATTCATTCTTTGGATGATGTCCTCAAAAAGATTTCTAGAAACAAATGTTGGTTGGGTATTAGTGAAGTTACGATAAACTGCACTAGAAATGTTCCTGATGTGATTACAAAATCATATTCAAGTATAGAATCATACTGTACAGAAGAGGCTCTTCAGCCCATTGAGTCTGTATCACCAAACTTTGCTAAAACTATACTAGTCCCACCTTCCAGCATGAGGACCATAGCCTTAAACGTGTAACATTTTAAGTGCTCATCCAAGTTCTTGGAAAGGCTGTGAGCTTATCCAGCTCAACTCTCCTCCCAGGTAGTGCACTCCAGGCCCTCATCACCCTCTCAATGAAAACAAAATCCCCAAATTCACTCTAAAACCCCTGACTTTCAATTTAAAAGCATGCCCCCTTATTACTGATCCTTCAGACCTTAGCAGCCTTTGTGCAATGAAAGCTGAGCATAACAGTAGAGCTTCAAATCCCCAGTTTACTTCGGTTGTGCTATTTGCTGCTGGTTGCTGTGGATTAAAGTACTAACCACATAGACTACAGTGCAGCCTCTTTAATGGTTTCTGACAGACAATTTAATTGTCAATCAAGCCTTAGAATGGTGGCCATTTTGTGTTGTGTGTTATAATTCCTTTGTCAATATGATGTCTTACACTGAAGGTGAAGTAAACTGTCATTGTAGCTCAAAACCCCACTCTAAAAGCTCTTAAAGCACCCTACCGCCCTCATTAGCTATTTTGCTAAAGATCCAACAAAGGACTTGCACTGAACTACTTTGAATCATTCCTGAGGAAGGGTTTATGTTCGAAACATTGAGTGTTCTGCTCCTTGGATGCTGCCTGACCTGCTGTACTTTTCCAGACCACACTTTTTGACTCTACCTTTAATCATCATCCTACAGGCTTCTATTAGTGTTGGGATAGTATGAGTCGATGACAGAGAGCTGATATCACAGCGATACCAACCATATCTGTACAAATGGGTGACTTCAAATAGGTGAATATTAAGCTTGCTAACTTGCAGTCCTAAGCTCCCTTTACACCTCTCCCTATTGCCTTTACCCTGACCTCCAACCACGAATGCTACTTTAATCCTGGCCCTCTCCAGTCCCCAGTGTTTCAAAGCTTCTCGTGTTCCCATTTCCTCAGGTCTTTTGCTTTCTCTTCCTGCACCACATTATTTTCAAAATTCAGGTTCTCTCTCACTTTGGATTTACTTAAACGGTAGGACGGTGGGTCAATGTCGGAGGGTCAGTTTGGACTCAATTAGCTGAATGGCCTGCTTCCACACTCTAGTAATTCTATGAACTCAGACCTAGCCAAAGACATGAGATTCAGCCCATTGTGTTTTCTTTTCACAGAAAATTTTTCAGCTTAAGTTGGAAGCTGCCCTTCATTTGATTCACCTTGAACAATGCCACAAGAAACTAATAGAATCATAGAGATGTACAACACGGAAGCAGACTCCTCGGTCCAACTTGTCCATGACAACCAGATATCCCAAATTAATCTAACCCCATTTGCCAGTATTTGGCACATATTCCTCTAAACCCTTCCTATTGATATACCCATCCAGATGCCTTTTAAATGTTGTAACTGTACCTGCCTCCACCACTTCCTCTGGCAGCACATTCCACATACGCGCCACCCTCTGTGTGGAAATGTTGCTCATTAGATCCCTTTTAAATCATCTCTTTCAAACTCTTGGGTGAAAGTCTTCAGGATCTCAGGCTTTGTTAACTTTCTGTCCTATTAATTTCCCAAAAATACATTGTGTACTGATATAATCTTTTTCAATACTACAGATTGGCTCTCAATTATTTCATGAAGATTTCATTTATCTTCTTCTGTGAAAAAAAAACACAATGGGCTGAATCTCATGTCTTTGGCTAGGTCTGAGTTCATAGAATCACTAGAGTGTGGAAGCAGGCCATTCAGCCAATTGAGTCCAAACTGACCCTCCGACATTGACCCACCGTCCTACCGTTTCCCTGCAACCCTGCATTTCCTATAGCTAAGCCACATAGCCTGCACAACCCCGGACACTACAGACAATTTAGCATGGCCAATCCACCTGACCTGCACATCTATGGACTATGGAAGGAAACCGGACCACCCGAATGAAAACCACGCAGACACGGGGAGAACATGCAAACTCCACACAGACAGTCACCTGAGGCTGCAATTGGCCCTTGGTCACTGGCGTTATGAGGCAGCAGTGCTAACCACTGAGCTACAACTGGAGGAATTTCTGCTGCCATATCTAGCAGGTTTTCTCATCACATCTTAACAAAGATACCTTATTAGTTACCTGCATTACCTCGATGGCACCTGTCACTCTTGCTTTTAGTCCCATCTTCCCACACACTGTTCCTACAACAAATCACTATTCAGTGGATATCTCAGAAATCCTGTGTATCTGCATGAAATTTAAAAGCCTGTTGTGCACTCAGACAAGAACTGACAGTGCAGAATGGCTCAGTTTGGTACCTGGTATTTACCTCAGACAGGGCAGACTAGGAGAGATTGGTGCTCCGCTGTGCACTTAGATTTGGATTCCATTTATATCATGACACCAGGCCATCCCAACATGGTTCAAGGTTGCCACCTCGACCAATGTAGTCTCAGCTGTTGAGAGAAATTCACAGCACTTTAGAAAGAAAGTCAATGGCCTTCTCTATTCTGCCATCACCTTTTCTCTGATACTCATGCTCACTCGGTCAGTGCTATTCTACCCATGTCTCACCAACGTTCGTGATCTATCTCTCTCACTAAAGCCTGACACATCTTCTGTCAGTCATTGTCACCCATCCCATGTCCTGACACCAATAACCCCGTGTGCACTCAGTCTTGTTTGCACACACGCTCAGACCACCTCCCCACTCAGACAGAAGCATCTGTGCTACTCACTCTCATCTCCCTTAATACCACCCCCCACCCCTCTCTCATTCCAAAAGGCAGAAAGGCTCAAAGCAGGTGGAGGACTACTCATGTTCAGCTTCTCATCCCTTATGTGGAAGGTCTCATGACTCCGCATTCTGTTAGTGGTTGAAGAACCATTTCCCAGCTCCTACACTGGTACTGGGACTGCTCTTATCCTATAGGACCCCCACTGAGTGAAGGCTGTCCCTATTGAGTTGAGCATTGCTGACAACCATGACAAGCTTCCTTTCTTTGAGTCTGTGCTAAACTGTAAGAATGAAGAAGGCAAGTAAGCCACATATACCTGATAAAGGAGGCAAAGCACAAATATGTAAGGGAGGGTAATGCAAGGCAGGGATGCAGTGAGCATCTAGATAGGGTCAAAAGGAGTGAATATTCTGACAGGGAGCAAAGAGACCTGGAGCGCAACCTGGTCCAGTTCATGGGTTGGGGGTATATCCCTGACATTACAGCATTACATCAATAGTTACTGGTGCAGCATTGAATTGCAAAAGTGTGCAGTAAATTAATCAGAGTTGTGCCATGAAGATTCTCAGATGCCGATAAGCATAGACATGTGGTTGGTGTCTGTGGAGAATACCCTGAGAGATTGGTGTCTGGTATCTAACATGGAGGTCCTATGGAGCAAATGACAAGCTGAATATATTGGGTGCTCACTCTGGTTTCCATTGAGATTTGTTGATGTCTAGCTCATTTGGTAAGTTTGGTAAGATATAAGCCAAATATTAACGAGAGAAGTTGAGTCTTCAACAAGCTTTATCAAGCAAAAATCCTCCTTCATTCGCAACTCACCACTGCCTTGTGAGAAATTCCCATGCCACTTCTAAACCACATAAAGGTAGAGTGAGATGCTTCCAATGTTGAGACCTTCTTCACTGGAACATTTGTTCAATTCTGCCATAAATCTCACCATAGCCCACATCACTCAGACTTGATAAGATTCTGCCCAAGGCATGCATTTACTTTTCTGCAATTTCTTTATTTCCTATTATAAATTCGTCTGTCTCTGTCTGTAATGGGCCTACATTAGTCTTTGATTCCTGATAAAGAGCTTTTGCCCGAAATGTCGATTCTCCTCCACCTCCGATGCTGCTTGACCTGTTGTGCTTTTCCACCACCACACTCTTGACTCTAATCTCCAGCATCTGCAGTCCTCACTTTCACCAACATTAGTCTTTGTTAATTTATTTTTCCTTTTACATAGCTATAGAAGCTTTTACAGTCAATTTTTATATTTCTTGTTATTTTACATTTATTATCAATTTATTTGTTCTCCTTTAGATTAGATTCCCTACAGTGTGGGGACAGGCCCTTCAGCCCAACAAGTCCACACCGACCCTCCGAAGAGTAACTCACCCAGATCCATTTCCCTCTGACTAATGCACCCAACACCATGGGCAACCCAACACGGCCAATTCACCTAACCTGCACATCTTTGGACTGTGGGAGGAAACTGGAGCACCTGGAGGAAACCCACGCAGACACAGAGAGAATGTGCAAACTCCACACAGACAGTCACCCAAGGCTGGAATCAAACCTGGGGCCCTAGTGCTGTGAGGCAGCAGTACTAACCACTGAGCCACCGTGTCACCCTTGTTGAATTCAAAATTTTCCTAATCCTCAGACTTACAATTTCTTGGCAACCTTATAGGCCACCACTACTAATCAAGTACTGTCTTTAATTTCCCTTGTTAGCCATGGCTGTCTTGATTTTCTTGCTGGTTGTTTTGCTTTCTAGGGATATGTCATTTTGAAAATCAAACATTAAATCTTTAAAAACAAACCATTGCCTATTTCAGGTCAATCTTTAAATGCATCTTTTTAACCCATCCCAGTCAACTTCTTCTAGTTTCAGATTGAACTACATATTTTCCAAATTTAATGGAAAATGTCACTGTATTCTAAGATACTATTCCCCAATGGTACTTACACAACAGTAATATTAATTAGCCTTTTCTTATTGCTTATTAGATTGAAAATGATCAGGGCCCTAGTTGGTTCCTCAATAAGAGAACTTTAAGAAAACTACCTCATATACATATCAGGAATTCCTCCTCAACAACTTTGGTTTTTATTAGATTTACCCAGTCTATATGAGATTGTAATCATTTATGTTTACTGCCATTGTTACAAGCTCCACTAATTTTCTGATTTATACCATATCTTCTATGACCATATCATTATTTGGTCAGCCATAAACTTGCCTTACTAATGTTGTATGGCATTTTCTGTTTGTTGGCATTATCCAAACAGATTCTATATCATGCTGTTTGAACAGAGATAATCCTCAGGCTTGGTCACCCTGCAGCAGTAGCAGTGATATCACCTGGGAGACAGCAAACTGTGGACCTGCAAGGAAACTGGACACAGAGAGAATGGGCCTGAGGCCCTACGTTTACTTGGGAGAGAGAGAGTGGGAAGTGGTCTTGCAAGGACATGCATTGGAAATGAAGATAAGATGTAAACAAAACATGGAGCCTAAAATCAACATTATGTGTGCAAGAGAGCAGAGAGCTGGATTTTGGGAAAAAAATCAAGCATTGTCATCACAACAAGGTTGTAACCTTATTGGTTTGTTGGTGAGCACCCAGTGTGAGTACTTGCAATGAGGTGGACATCTTAGAGCTGATTGGTGTGCAATTTTACTTCTAACATTCCAGTCTCCAGCTTAAGATAAATAATCTGAAATTTCAGGTAAGGAAGGACAGTTCAGCTGTGTGAATTGCACATCCTGTGCCATGTGCAAAGTCACGGAGGTTTCCTGCGGCTTAGATAAGAAAATGTGTGCAAAATGTCTCCAGCTACAAAAACTGGTCTGACTTTTGGAATTCAAGTTGTGGCGAGATTCACTTTGGTACGTCTGCAATACGAATAGAAGGTTTAAAAAAGTTGTCACATTGCAGATTGAGACCACGCAGGCAGTGAGTTGATCGTTATGTATTCTCGGAAGACTAGCTAAGCAGTGCCGGACTCCCCTGAGTCTATCTTAGGCATTTAACAACTTTCCAATTCTCCAGTTTTCTGAGTACAGCATCATAATGTTTATATAAACTGGACTAGTTTTTTAACACTGGACTCATGGCATGGAAAACTAAAATTCCACTTACACCATGAGAGTTAAATATATAAATAAGTGCAGAATAAAAGGCTAATGTCAGCAATGGTGACCATTAAATGAACCAAATTGTCCTAATAACCATTGAATCAGGTTCACCAATGTCCTTTTGGGAAAGATATCTATCACTCTCTCCCAATTTGGCCTATACCCAAGTCCAGATTCATTCTTAATTGACCTGTGAAATTACAAAGAGAGCCACTCTCTGAACAGCTGACTGTACAAGAAATAGATGGTATTATGTATATATATTGAACAGAATTATCTAATGAATGTTATATAATAATGTTTCATATCATTACGTTACCATGAGAATATGCGTTGAAGATATAGCATCGTATTAGAATATGTAATTGGACCCATCAAAGGTATTTGATCAGCCTTGCTAAGCATACATTAGCAATCAAGTTGACAGATATATAATACCCTGATGAGTCTTCTATGGATAGAAGCTGCATTAATTTAGTGTTGATTTTATAAGGAAAGTGTTAAGCAGACAACTTGGTGTTTCCTTGTATTCAAACCTTTATTAGGATTACAGGATAAATAAATGACAACCCTTCATCTGCTTCTCATAAACCTACAGGAAGGATACAATGACAACATTGTATAAAAAAGATTATGCTATGCCTGGGTTTGAGAAACCTGTTTCTTTTAGCAGTGGGTAAACAATGGGAGGTGAGGAGTTTGACAATTAGGAAGCATGGATTGGAGCAGAATGAATGCAATGAGTCTTGAAAACAACTCTGAGAGGCAGGAGTTTTGCAACAATGTTTCTGCCTCTTAAAAGTAAAAGCAAGGACATGTTTGTGTGGAATCCTGAAGCAGAATAATATAGAAAATAAACATGATTCCAATGGACAGTGTTTGGAAGCTGGAGGGGAGGTCATGCCCACAAGGGACTTGTATTGGGAAATACATTCAGAGATTACCCAGGCAATGGCATGTGCACTGTGACTACACATTCACACAATTGTACTGGTTTGTGGATACAAAATTGTAATTTGTGCAATCAAACACCATCATTACTGCAGCACTTCACAATTGTGCTCGTCACCTCTCCATTACCAGACTCGTTCTTAGATGCAGATTTTGAAACTGGCAAATAAATTGAAGTAACAGCAACTGAAAGCATTCCATTAAAAAATACAAAAAAGAATGCAATGTAAATGGCAGGAATTAGACACTGCAGTGTGAAGAAGCTTTTAAACTGTGTGGCTGATTATCAAATCTATAAACATAAAGCATTCCTCGTCATACTCTCCAGCTCACATTGCATAATAAGCACTTGCAGGCAGCTCTGTCACTCAAATTATCTATAACATTTATTGTTATTCCAGAGCTGTATTTGGTTTGTTTTATTTAGGACCTTTATGTATTAATGTACTCTGGTGAAAAATCTGTATGCAGGAATGAATGGTCTTCAAGTGAAGCAGAACAGAAATTGTTTTGAGCTTGATCATAAGTGTTGTTGAGATATTGAACTGTGAGTGAACACCACAAAACCGGTCTTACTCCATCAGTAGAGATTCATTGAGTGTAGTCACAGGGTTTTTGAGAACAAACAGCTGGAATGCTGTGGATAGCAGCTGGAGAGGCTCTTGGTAGCATTTGATGGGATGAGATGTCTCATGATGAGGGGATGAGAGCAAGTTGACAGCATCGAGCAGGTTCTGAATATCATTCTGTGATTGAAACATTGCCTTAGGACATGAGAACACAAGATTTCCCCTGGCCTTTCACCATCCCACCCTCCTCCACTCTCCCTCCCCTTCCCCTCCACCAGTTTCTCCTTCCCTCTCCCACTTTTCAGGCTCCCATCTCTCTGTAACCCCACCACCCCACAACCCTGGGTACTGGACCACGCACCATCAAAACAGTTCAAATATACATAACAAAGAATTAAAGTAGTGTACAGGTACTGGCATCAGAAAAGACAGGCAAAATGGCACACTCCAGTAGAAGAAGCTAAGGTCTCTTCATTGATCATGTCTGAAGAATCTTCTTCTTGATCATGAGGATCAAGAAAGGTCAGATAAACCAGGTGTCTTCAAATTAATGGACAATGGGGGAGGGGTCCACAAAATCAATGACCAACTCAGGGTAAGTAATACCAACATTCCATGATCAGAAACAATGATGTTCCAAATAATGAAATCATATGGCCTCCCATTCACCTTTACAATAAATTGATAATTGCCTTACTATATTGAAACTTCTCAAGATGATTTTGTTCAATAGTTTGAGTGAAGTAATCAGTATCTTTCGTTGGGATATTTTCACTTAACTAAAGTACTTTTCACATTCTGTGATAAATGCATTGATTTCACATTCCCAGTGGGGAGTCTTGTTCAACTGAAGTGTATTTAAAGATGGGACTAACATTGATTCACCAATCAGTGATGAGATTCTCTGCTAGGGTCAGATCAATAAGATACCTTTCTATCCAATAGCACAACTGTTCTATGACATTTATGACAGTAAACAACTACTGGGAAAAGGGGGAAATCAAACCACTGGTTCTGTTTTGTTTATCCACTGAGGCACAACCTCAGCCATGTCAGATAAATTCCCAGTGATGAAATGCTTGTGAGAAAAAGTTAGGCCATATATAAATGGTCAGACAATAATATAAGTGGTGGAACAAAAGTGGTGGTAGGAGGTGGAAATAGCTAGATGAGGTTAAGGCTTGGTGAAGAAGATAAATAAATTCCATAATTTTAAATCAGTAAGGAATAAGAAAAGACTGTAATCATGAAGCCCACTCATTGCAATATGCCTCCATCCAATTCCCATCGTTGTGAACTCTCTCTTCAATTTATTTAGCCTCTCCAGGGAGGTCAGTGACATAAAGAGAAACATTTTTGAACTTTTTCCAAAAGCAATCAAATTATTGTCTATTTATCACTATCTGGAGCTCAAACCTAAACAGCTGTATTTCACAAATGGCAATGCCAGAGCAGGAATCACAGTGGCCTGCAGACTAATTCATTATCCCTGCCCATATTTATTCTAATAAGCCCCAATCCTATACTTTACCAGATAAAGAGGGAAGAGATTAGAGATGGCATTAGAAACAAAATATGGAAGGGATTAGAGATGCAACTAGCGGAACAACTGCACTGTCCATTAGAGCATTTGTACTTAAACAGTGAACCTCAGGGCTCTAAACAGTCATCATGCATTAATGGTTACAAAGTCTGAGGAGGAGACAGATTCTTTCTGTATCACTAATTAAAACCTCCTCATAATAAGTGGTATATAAATAATAATTAGACTGTGTGTCACTGAAGTACTAATGTATTGGCCCAGAATTTACTGGGAATGGATATCTCATGATGTGCCCTGTTAGTCAGACATTTTCCCTCATCTTTAAACTTGGAGATTTTGCCTTGCAGATTGCTGCAAGTGCGATCTGACAATGACACTGCCTGGCCAACATAATATCTGGACCATTTGTCTAATTTCCAATGTACATTAATGAGAAAAGAAAATGCTTGGACGGACATGGTTCTGAAGGGGTCTGAAGGGGTTAATACTGAGAATCGGCAAAAACATTACTCACTATGATGATTAAATTAGATCACTGACAGTGTGGAAACAGGCTCTTCGGCCCAACAAGTCCACACCGACCCTCCGAAGAGCTACCCACCCAGACCCATTACCCGACATTTACCCTTTCACCTAACACTACAGGCAATTTAGCATGGCTAATTCACCTAACCTGACAATTTTTGGACTGTGGGAGGAAACCGGAGCACCCGGAGGAAACCCGCGCAGACACGGGGAGAATGTGCAAGCTCCACACAGACAGTTGCCGGGAGCAGGAATTGAACCCGGGTCTCTGGCGCTGGGAGGCAGCAGTGCTAACCACGGTGCCACCGTGCTGCCCCAATTCACATGATGTCATGTGAATTTAGAGTATGCCAGTTTAGGATCTTGAACAAGTGAAAGCTAACACCTGACCTGTAACAATGTCTAGTATATCAATTTAACATATAACTAGCTACTAACATGCAGAAAACTGTATCTTCTTTGTAATCTTTGGCAGGAAGGGGAAGCCTCCACCAGACACTAAGGATTCCCCAAAGGAGGTATCAGATTAGATTAGATTACTTACAGTGTAACTGGCCCTTCGGCCCAACAAGTCCACACCGACCCTCCGAAGAGCAACCCACCCAGACCAATTCCCCTACAGTTGCCCCTTCACCTAACACTACGGGCAATTTAGCGTGGCCAATTCACCTAACCTGCACATTTTTGGACTATGGGAGGAAATCGGAGCACCCGGAGGAAACCCACGCAGACACGGGGAGAATGTGCAAACTCCACACAGACAATTGCCTGAGGTGGGAATTGAACCTAGGTCTCTGGCGCTGTGAGGCAGCAGTGCTAACCACTGTGCCACTATGCCGCCCCTGACAGGTCATGTAGTGACCTCCGGATGACAGGTCATGTAGTGAAAGCCATCAAGCTACCACTTTGCCTCTGCCTTCTCCTTCAAAGGTGAAATAGCAGCATAGCAATCAAAGTGCCCATTAATAGATAAGGGCAGACATGTTATCTCAACCCTACCCTGTCCACTGTAATATAAGAAAATGACCAGGAACAGAGAACTTAGGTACAGGAGTAGGCTATTTGGCTCTTTGATGGTGCCTACTCCGTCATTTAATATGATCATGGTTGATCTGTGACATGACCACAATCCTTCCTCTTAAGCCTAACTATCCTTTCACAAACCTGCTGCGCTTTTCCAGCAACACATTTTCAGCTCTGATCTCCAGTATCTGCAGTCCTCACTTTCTCCTGTCCTTTCACAAAGCCATGTTGCCTCTGCCTCATCAGATCCTGATCTGTAAATATGCAAGAGGAAAGTAAAAGGTCACCTGTATTATTTTAATAGTTCTCAGCCTTCAATGCACTCTTAGGAGGCTGTAAAATTTAATCCTCTGTTTCTGACAAGTAATTTAATTATTGACTGAATCCAAAAATTTTACTTGATAAATATGGCTGTTCACTCAAAACTGATAATGAAATCAGCGCCTTGTTTATGAATTCGGAACATTTGAACCTATATTTTCACATTCATTATACAATGAAAATTTGACTCGATGTCCTATGTGTCTTGTGACTGGAGTTTAATTCCAAGGTCTGCCTTCTGCATGAAAGATAAAGAGACTTGCAAGTCTCCAAGACTTCTCTCTGTTCTGTGACATTTAAAATTTGTGAGTTAGTATGTAATGTCCAAAGCAAAAATATAAACTGTAAGTTAATAAAAATTGAAACACTGTAAAAAAGAGGGAACATCAAAGGAAAAAGACAAAACCAGTGCTAATTAATAGGAATGGTTCTCTCAGTGTGTGATGCTGGCAGGGAGCTTGTCTCACAAGCTTCCGGCAAACTATCTCTGATTTTTCATTTATTCAGAAAATTGATTCTGAAGTGTCATACTTGAGTTACCATATTTTGATCATGTACAAACCTCTTTGAAGAAAAGTTTGAAAGAAGGTGAAGGGCAAACCATCTCTTGGTCACTTTTAACTTTGGAAAGAAGCTGGTGGTTTACAACTACTTGCAGGTTTACAGAGAAAAATCCCTCATGACCATCCATCCAATTTCCGACCTGCAATCAACTGGAATTGATCCCTCAATGCCCTTGTCTATTGCAATTAGTTCATGCAATTTTAAATGTACAAGCTTGTTACAGTCAGCTCCTTTTTAATAGTATGATTGTGAAGGGCTTATGCCCGAAACGTCGATTCTCCTGTTCCTTGGATGCTGCCTGACCTGCTGCGCTTTTCCAGCAACACATTTTCATCTCTGATCTCCAGCATCTGCAGTCCTCACTTTCTCCTCGATGATTGTACATTCTGTCTTACATATCATCCTGTGCTTATTTGTGGTGCACTTCAACCCAAAAACAATATAGTAAGGAAAGTTTGTACATGTTATGCAATATATAAAAGTGTCAGGAAACTTTGCATTAATTGAAAAGGAAACAATTGTAATTTTCTGGAATAATTAGAAATGCTGATCCATGTGAAAGTAGTAGCAACAGGAAGGAAATTAAGACCAGAGGATTTGTGGCTGGTAGACACAGGGAGAGATTCAGACACAACAAAAAGCTAGAAGCAGAGGAGCTGCAGGTATACAGGTGATCACTGCACAACTGCAGGCTCAAGCGCAGAACAGAAACAGGAACATGCCTTCTTGTAAAGAGGAGAAGTCCATCTTCTCTGGTTCTGGCAGAGTTTCTGTTTCACAGAAAAGGCAACAGGAATTCTCAGGGGGAATGTGGGGACTGGCCAGAAAGGTGTAAAATGCTGAAATCTCTGTGTAAATTGTTCAGAGATGGTAGAGGGTTGGTTGTTTTCCCAGAAGTGGCCAAACTATGAAGCAGTGTCTTATTGGTATGTTGAATAGGAACTCTGGAAAACCATAGTGTCAGTCAGTTCTGACTCAAGGGAGAGAAGTTTGATAAAAATATACTTTACTGATGACAGACAGACCCATGGGTTGAAAGTAAAAAGCTGTTGATGGACAGGAATCCTGATTTACCCATGTTTTGAACATGTGCAGCTACAATTGTCACATTTGTACAGGAAGCTATAAGGTGTTTATGACCCTGCAAAATGTATCTTTGTCAAATAAGGTATTGAAAGTTAAATTATATTTGTATTTAAAGTGTCATGTTCATTTTAGTTCATGTACAATTTGGTATGGTTCTGATTTGTACCAATATATGATACAGAAAATAAGATCTTGTGGCAATTCCTCCATTTGGGGGCTGTTTGTTAAATTTGGTTAATGATCTCCCACAAAGATTATAACAACACTATTGTTTGAATCTTATGGAGGTTTCAGAAACATGAGCCATGGTGAGATGTACAACAGAATCAGGTGACAAATACAGTGAAGCCCATCTTGATCACCTCGCTCCATCTTTTCTGTTTTTCACAAACAGTGTGATGAGATCCTTGCTCAGCTAGGGCAAGATACAAATTGACAGTCATTACTATATATTAAACACCTTGTCAATGGTACAGCTCTCCTTACTATGATCAGATTTGTATGTATTACCAATTTCCTAAAGAAGCTAGGTGTCAGGACAACTCAACACAGAAACTGGAGTGAGCACCTGGTGAATTCAGTGTGCCACTGAAGTCCTTAGTGTCACCCATCAGTCAGGGAGTCACGTCACACTAAATCAAGGGAAACCTCCTATACCAACCAAAGGTCATTGCCAAGTTCAGGCATCCAATCAGGACAATTCCAGTCAGGGAACTCTGTAGCTCTGCAGTCCAGGGAGTAGACAGTATTGGTCTATTGGCTCCTAACTGCCAGTCCAGGGGGTAAGACAAATGCAGTCAGGGACACCTGTCAGGGGTCCGGCAGTTTGTAGAAGTGCGAATCCTATGGGGTAGATGAGATGTGAATATTTGTGGATTTACACATGGAGTCAGGCTTTGAGCAGTGAGGGATCCATACATTGGAACTCTTCATCCAGGAGGGCCTATAACACTCAAAGCCATATGTACACTTTGTCCTCCTGGTTGTAGCTAATGGCATCAACTCTGTGCACAAACTTCAATCTATGAAGATTCTTGTGTGACCATGAGCTGCTGCCAGATAGTGTGTTGAGCACCTATAGAGAGAAACTCAAAAGCATGAAATTTACAGTCAACTAATTTGATACACAAGTGCTGAAAAACAAGACAGTCACATTTACCCATGCCACTAAAGTGCCTTCAATAGCTTTTCTGCTTTACTTCCCTCCCATTACATCTAATTACACCACATGGTCCATAGCTGGGGTGCAGAGATCCTGCCATGGTGTAGAGTCTGTTGGCCCTGGATCTTTGATGAGGTGACCCCAGCAGACGTGTGTGTGTGGATGGGCCAGACATGCGGTGGCTCTTCTTGCCCAAGTTGACCCATTTCAACTTGAACTTCCAAGTGTTAAAGTGGAGTAGGCAAAGAGGAAGGGCTCAGTGTTCTGAGTCGAAACTGCACCTCCAGCTGGGTGCCTCTTCTCACTACTTTGTCTCTTTGGGAGGACAGGGCACCTGGACGGAGGTCAATGCTCTCCGTCTTCTCATTGTCATGCCTCCGGTCATCATAGAACCATCAACAGTGTAGAAAGAGACCATTTGGCCCATTGAGTTTGCACAGACCTTCCAAAGAGCATCCCAACCAGGCGCAGACCCCACCCAATCGCTGTAACCTTGTATTTACCATGGCTAACCCACAAAGCTGCCATGTCCCTGGATGGTCTGGGTAATTCACAGTGGCCATTGCATCTAGCCTGTACATCTTTGGACTGTGGGAAGAAACTCAAACATCCAGTGGAAACCCACGCAAACATTGGGAGAACGAAGGCTGGAATCGAACCTGGATTCCTGGCACTGTGAGGCAGTAGTCCTAAACATTGAGTCATGGGATATAATGGGTCAGGCAATGGACTGTGGCTGTCCATCAGCCTCAGAGGGTGATGGATCTAGTTGTCTTTAGCAACTGCCAACCCGTTTATGGAGGCAGACTGATGGTCACATGACACGTTGTGTTGCTGCAGTCTCTGGGCAATAAGGGCCACGGTGTTTCATACACCTGTCTGCTGTTGCTGCTGCTCCTGTGCATTTGTATGAAGTCCCTGATTATTGACACCACAGTGTCGTCTCCTACCTGATACTGAGCAGGAGCCTGGTCTCTGGCTCTCCTCCAACTGCTGCTGTCTGGAACATTTCTTCTCTGGCCAGCTGAGGAGCTGTCGCAGTGACATGCTCACAGCATTGTGTACCCACACTCTCCATCACAACATTTCCACTGAGATGTCGTATTTGGGCTGGTGGGAATGCAGGAGGTTTTTGTCGGGGCCCAGTGTTTTGATGCAGAGACCAAGGGAACACTTGCAGACAAAGAGAGAGAAGGCGTTACTGCCAGCAGTTAAAGGTAGTATATAGTAATTGGAATTAGAACAGAATTAATTGGAGAGTAGCAGTGGAAATGAAGAGTGGTACTTGCTCATTTGGTGGGACTTGGGTATTTTAGCAACCCTGCGGGAACAGGCCTAGTCTTCTCCAGTAGGCCCACCAATCTTTTTTCACAGGGAGTAAGGAGTCTGATGTTGAACACACCTTCACTGATCCAGGCTGCCTCTGTCCTGTTGTATGCTGTCTTCTCCTTCAATCAAAACAAGGGAGGCAATGAGTGAGATGATAGTGGATGGCACTGTCTAGCGTCAGTGCTGGTACATGTCGGAAAAAGTGGTGAAATCTACAAAAGATGCAGCATAAAGACCATATATATGTTTAGAGGTTGAAGGGGAAAATAAGTGATGGAGGAAGTTGCAAGCAATAATGAGAGTGGGGAGTGGCAACAATATTGGTGAAACATGTGAAAGTAGCAGAGATAGACTGCATATGAGATGGAGCAGTAAGATGTGGCACTTGCCCTGGTGAAGTGGAGAAAGTCATTGACCTTATTGTTAAACTGCTGGCCATGCCTCCATACTTTGAAGATGGCACTAACCCAGGCAGAGACCACAGTCCTCTGGGAAGAGGATGGCTCCACTCTGCACCAGCCTATCAAGCAGGACCTCTAAGTCTCTACTGGTGAATCAGGGTGCCATCTTGCCTTTCTCTGATATCTTGTGGACATGTCTTTCAATGAGCAGGGCAACTTTGGAATGCCATAGCGTGACCTGCTGCATGGTGACATTTTAAGAATGGCACGGGAGCAAGGGATGTGGGTCTCTTGATAGCGATCGCTGAGTGGTGAATTAGGGTGCATGGGAATTGATGAGAGGCATCATAATGATGAGGCAGGCAATGCATGTAGCAAGTTTGATAAGATAGTGTGAGAAAGATAGTGTGAGAAAGCTTGTTAGGCAACAAAGCCTCCAAAAATCCCAAACAATTCAGGTTTAACCAAAAAGCATAAGATTATGCCCAAAGTTTGCTATAAAATTGCCACAAAATGTTACCTATTCTGCCCAAAATAGTCTATCAGTGTTTATGTTCCACTTTGAATCTTCTCCCATCCTAATACATCTAAACCCATCAACAAATCATTCTCTTCTTTTCTTTCTTATGCACTTATGCAGCTTCCCATTAGCTACCTCCATGCTACTTGCTTCAATTATTCATTTGAT
Organism: Chiloscyllium plagiosum; assembly: GCF_037043375.1. Taxonomy (NCBI): domain Eukaryota; kingdom Metazoa; phylum Chordata; class Chondrichthyes; order Orectolobiformes; family Hemiscylliidae; genus Chiloscyllium; species Chiloscyllium plagiosum. Next base: position 44,431,991 of record NW_028270169.1, read on the forward strand.
AGAGTTCCACATTCTACCCATTCCCTGAATAGGAAGGTTTTGCGTGAGCACTTTATTTTAATTCAATATATTTTACTAAGATCAGCCAGCTGTTCAATAAACCTGAGATGAAACATGAACTTTCTGAATGCTGCTGTAATATTGGAAGGAACTGAGATAACACAGACTTTCATCTTTGGAATACAAACACTACTTACATCTTAATATAGGCCAAATGCTAATTAAACATAAGAATGAAAGAAATAGGATTAGGCCATTCAGCCCTTACAGGCTGCTACATTATTCAGCAATCGCTGACCTGTTAAAAACCTGAACTCCACTTTCCCCTTTAACCCTGGGCTCTTGTAAATCAAACATGTCCAATTTAATTTTGAATTTATTCAATAACTCGGCCATTACCTTTCTCTCTCTGGGGTAGAGGATTCCAAAGATTAACAACCCTCTGAAAGAGGAAGTTCCTCGTTATTTCCGTTTGTATGGAAGTTTCTTTTTTTCCTAAATGGTGGCTCCCAGATCTCAATTTCTTATAAAACAAAACATCCTCTTAATATTTATCCTGACAAGCCCCTCTTGACTGTTTTAATAAGACTTCTCATCCTTCTAATCCCCAATGAGTAAAGGCTTGACCTGTTCAATCTCAACTGATGAAACAGCTCAGGATCAACCTAGGGAACTTCCTCTGAACTGAATCCAATGCAAATACAACTCGCCTTAAATAAGCAGAGCAAAACTGTATGCATTATCCTGGGTGTCCAATGTCCTGTACAGTTTAATAAAACTTATCTATTTTCATATTCACTCCACCTTGTAATAAATGGCAGCATTTCATTTGCTTTCTGAATTACAATGTTGCCCTTCATAGTGTACATAACTATGTGAGGACACATAGGTTCTTCTACTGAACAGCATTCTATAGTCACTTCCATTTAAATACCATTTTCAAAGTGAATAACCTCACATCATCCTACATTAGACTCCATCTGCCAAATTCTAACCCACTCACTTAACCTTTTGCAGATTCTTTCTGTCCTCTTCATAATTTACTTTCACATCTTTCTTGTATCGTGAACAAATTTGGCCATAGTGCACTCTGTCCCTTCAACCAACTTATTAATAGTCCTGTGTCCGTGCGTAATTGACACTGACAGATGCAATGTGTCGCCTATCCGAATTAAATCTGGCATTGTGTTAGTCGTTCAACCAATTAACTTGATATTGTGTTAAACTATTTCATTGAACTGCATTAGTTGACATAATTTCTCACTGTGCACCGCATGTGTTTAACCATTTGTCTACTTAAAATCCATTCCCAAGCCGACCATTCAGTTCTAAAACAATCAGACCTCAGTGAAGCAAACCAAATGATACTGAGAATCAGATCTAGCCTTGATTGATATGATGCAAGTTTCCCCTGTCGTTTGGCTGGATGGTCCAATAGAAGATCATTTATAACCCTAGAAAGTTTGGGGAGGATTGTAGTATGATTAACCTACCCTCATTCATTCAGACATAGATTGGTACTAACTGCTTGTTTAAAAGATTGTTGCATGTGCTGCATACACCAACAGGAGGTTCAGTCTTTTCAATATCCTGAGTGACTATTCACTTTTTAAAGGCAGCCTATATCTACTAAGGGGCAGCTACAATGTAATTCGAAGAAAGATTTTCTTTCGTAAGTCATTTGGGCTGTGAAGACAGGCTTAAAATGGAACTTGAGGTTTACAGAAAAAGAAACGCAAACACAGCTAGTTACATAATTTTGGCTTTGTCTGCATTGCGTCAGGTTTTTGGGAGGGACTTCCACCATGAAACCTAACAAATTATCTTGCTATATCATACCAAACTGATCTCATTAATTCTGTACCCTAATCTAAGGCATCATCCATGTTTGGTTCTGGCCCAATGAATGGCTATCACAGTCTGTTGCCAAATTTACTCGATGCTCAGTGGATATCCTGGAATCTATGAGCGTACCGTGTACTCTGCATCTGGACAAGCATCGTCAGCCCACAGCAGGCCTGCACAGTTCCTGATATTTTCCCCACACATGGTAGACAAGGGGAAATTGGCACATATTCTGAAGCTAGGTACTTCAATGAGGTGCTACTGAGACAGACATGGTCTTGAGGCAAAACCAGCAGAGGAGGCCATGATACCAGACCATGCCAGCCTGGTCCGAGATTGGCGCTTGCTGGAATTCCCTTGACACTCTTCCAGTGCAACATTTCATGGTTTCTTTGGGACAAGGGCTTTTCCAGACAGCCACTGAATTTACATTCTCGGCCATCTTTTTCACTTTACGCATTTTCTTTTTTTAAAAAAAAAATCACATGATGCACTGAAAAGGTCACTATCTGTAAGTATTTTGGGGTTCTGACGAATGCATTTGAATAGAAGATCAGACAGCAGAATGACATTTTCACAAGACTATCCAAAGTGTGGAGAACCCTGACTCAACATTTTGATTTCCATCTTTACTTGTACCCATGCCCTCTTCTTAAGTAGTTGCACCGTGAGCTGTGAATGGATTTGCTGCACTTTCACCAATGAAGCTGAAGGTTCTGGTTTCAAATATCATTCTCGGTCTTAAGAATTGAAATCAAACCTGACACTTTACTACAAGACTGAGAGAAAAGCAGCATTTTTCAGCTGAGATGTTAAAATAAAGTCCTATCTCTCTTTGCGGGTGGATAAAGTAGATTCTATTGCTTTGGTATCCTGGTCAAATTTGATTGTTGTTGATTACATACATTGTATTGCATTAAAAGGAGTAATTCTATTAATTGATGTATCACAACAGCACAGTGATGAATATTAATCTGTGATGAGTCAGACCTGAATAAACAATCTCCTGACAGAGTTTCAGGGTCAACACCAGTATACAACATTTTTTTAATTTAAAAAGAGGAGAGACCTAGGGCGACAATAACAGCAAGAGAAGGGAGACGTAGTTAAAAATAAATGGGAAGGAGAGAGAAGGGATATAAAGAGAATAAAAGAGAACAGTAAAATGAGAAATGGAAAAGAAAAAGAGTAGAATGGTGAGTGATTAAAATATAAAGTCGAGTGAGAGGCCTGAAAGCAAAATGCAAACATGAGACAGAGCAAAGAAAGATAAGGTGGAGAGGAAGAGAAAGAAACATTGAGTAAAGATAATTGAGCAAAGAGAAAAATATGGAGTACAGATAAACACAAGCAGCATGAAACAGCCACTTTTCCAACATCAGGGGGAAAACATAAAGGAAGGTCGGGATGAAGCATTATTTAATGTGACATGTGCATTGTACGGATGACAATCCCAGCTGTGCTCAGATCACCACATTACAGCATGTGAGTAACAGAAACAGGCAGTGCAGCTAATGATTGTTAAGAGAAAACATTTTATTTTGATTAAAGAAAATGGAGATGATTAATAAGCACAATCTTGGCTCTATTACATTGAGTAACCAATTACTGGGGATTGTTCCAGAACACAATCAGACATGTCAGCCCTAATCAGAGGTTTGAGATTTGAAGTGTAAGAAAGATCTAGTGGCCGGTGATTACTGCAAATGAGAAACATTCACAGATAAACCCAATGATGAGTGACAAAATTACCCAATCATGAGAATTACCCTTGACAGGGTCTCGGTCGTACGTGTAATTATTACAGGCAAATTTTCTTTCCAATGTTTTCTCCAGAACACCGGGTTACAGCTTAGGTCAAACTATCAAACATTTTTTTCACATCTGAGACCAAACAAGGACAGTTGTAAACTAATCCAGGGCACCAGAGTTAAGCCCGACCATGCTGATACAAAACACATACACACGTGCACAAGGACAGCACATGTGCCTATACACATCTTAGAATAAGGCATTGAGCATTTAAGGCTGAGGTAAGAAGGAATTTCTTCACTTCTGGACTAGAATTTTGCCTGACATTGAGTGGCGTGGGCAATGGCAAGAAAATTATGAAAATACAATAAGAATTTTAAAAACAGATTCTCGATGTCAAGCGCAACATTTCCAATTTGCCCCTTAATATTTAAGCAGTGAGTTTTGAACATCCCTGAACAGTGTTGACTACTTTATTTCTGTGCATTTGCATCTCATGACCTCACCGCATTTCGTGACCGTTTCCCATTCTTTTCCCCTTGTCCAGGAAACTAGATGATGCTAATTCACGACAGAGGAGTCCGAGAGGACATCTGGTGTCTCACCTTGCTGTTTGCTCCTCCAATTCTTCAGTTCCTGAAGAAGGGCCTGTGCCCGAAACGTCGAATCTCCTGTTCCCTGGATGCTGCCTGACCTGCTGTGCTGTTCCAGCAATAAAGTTTCAAGTTTGCTCCTCCAGACCTTCATTTGGATGCATCATTGTGGGTGGCACAGTGGTTCAGTGGTTAGCACTGATTCCTCGCAGCGCCAGGGACCTGGGTTCGGTTCCAGCTTCGGGCCATTGTCTGTGTGGAGTCTGCACATTCTCCCCGTGTCTGCGTGGGTTTCCACTGGGTGCTCCGGTTTCCTCCCACAATCCAAAGCTGTGCAGATCAGGTGAATTGGCCATGCTAAATTGCCCATAGTGATAGGTGCATGAGTGGGGGAATGGGTCTGGGTGGGTTACTCTTCGGAGGGTCAGTGTAGACTTGTTGGGCCGAAGGACCTGTTTCCACATTGTAGGGAATCTAATCTAATCATTTCCCAGCATGTTCCATGGAGACTAACTTCCTCCACCCTTTCTGAATGTAAATGGAAATTGCCAAACCACATCATCATAGCTGATTTTGGATCAACTCACACTGAACATTAGCCTTTCAGGACATCACTTTGAAGCTCATGGACACTTACAAGCCACATCTTTCTGCCAGGTCACATTGCACATGGGTATACATGCACTTTTTATGCATCTACACAAGATGCATCTCATCTCTCTTAACTTGTTTTGCTTGTCTGATGCCTGGGTTCAGGATATCTTTCTTGTCTGGGTTGCAGAGGAACTTGGGAGTGGTAGGCCAAGATCCCGTTGTCATGGTCCACGTAGATGCCAATGATATAGGTAGAAAGAGGAAAAAGGTTCTGCTGAGCAACCATGGGTTAAATTAAAAACTTAAACCAAAAAAGAAAAGGTCTCTAGATTACTACCTGAGCCATGAGCAAATTGGCATAAGGTCAACAATATTAAAGACGTAAATTTGTGGCTCAGAGATAGCTGTGGGAGAAATGGGTTCAAATGCATAGAACAGTAGTGCCAGTATTGGGGAAGGAGAGCTGTTCCAATGGGATGGGCTCCACTTGAATCACGTTTAGACCATTGTCCCAGCGAATTGCAAAACGAGGGCCCTGTGTAGGGCTTTAAAGTAAATGGTGAGGTGGGAGGGGGAGTGTGCATGTGGTGGGGGGGGGAGTGAGAGGTGCTGGCGGTGGTGATGTCAGCTGTGTGTAGATTAAGGAAAAGTTAAAAATAGGGGAGAGCTCAGCAGAAGTTATTAAAGTTTGCAGAACAAGTAATAGGACAAAGCGTAAGGAGAGGATCAGGAATCTAACTTCAAGCTCTCCAGATAAAGTTCACCGACCTACACCATGGTCTGTTTAGCTCCTCATTCACTGGATACGCAAGTTCTCACTCCTCCAAAAGAAATGAGGACACAGTCACATAGATTAGTTAAGTCACCACAACACCTTCCCTGCTGACTCAGAGGACTGGACAGTGACTGCAGATATGGGGAAGTAATAGCAAGAGAAAATTGGAAATAGTTCATTATGTGGGTAGACCAAACTCAGGGTGGTGGGGAGGGATTTGTTGTACTTGGATTTACTAGCAAGACTATTATTAGTGATGTTCAATTATGACATGTCATGTTGAGCTGGTTCATGAGTGTAAAAGTATCTAGTGAACTGCTCAACCAAGCTTCTGTGCATAATATATAATAATTAAGGAATATTTATCAGTTTGCTCTTGTATGTTGTCCAGCCTTCACACATCAAGACCATTCAGAATCCAGTTGTGATGTATGCACATAGATAACAGCTATTTTAATGTAACTTCATCACTTACAAAATAAAGATTGAATAATCAAGGTCTTAAATATACTTTTTAAAAAAAAGTATCCTTCAAAAATATCTTTGATATACAATGTACATAATATAACCTATGAAGGAAAGACCAATTATGGGTCACTTAATGATTCAAAATTCTCACGATAGTATGCACATCATAAATTTCAGGTTAGTCTGCCCAGAAATTTGGATTAGGATCAGTTTGTTTCAGGAGGGTAGATTGGAGTTGTGCTTCAGGATGTTGTATAAATCCTCACATAGCTGACTCCATAGGATTTGAATAGAGGGCAAAGAGCCAGTATCTGGAATCCTCTAAAAAAGTGACAGAATATTGGCAGGGTTCCAGCTCACTTTAAAGCGAAGTAGTTATTGAAGAAGGGTTAGAAAATTAACATTGCTCTAATTTCTGGGTAACAATTAAACTGAACACTTGATTCATGACTAACCACCTCCCCTCCCCCCACCCAAATTACAGTACTGCACCCAAGGACACCCTGTATCCAACAGTCTCTTTACCAATGGCTTAATCGCCCAATACTATCCCCTCCCTTTTCCACTCTCCTCATTGCTGACTTAGTTTACTGATCCCTTGAGCTTGGAAGTGCCTCCTGACCCCACAACCTGACCCCAATGGACCTGAGATCACTCCACCCAACCTCCCAAAAAAAACCTTAGGAATGACATCACAAGCAATTAGAAAGCATGAAAAAAGAGAAGATTATTTGGTTTCCATAGACCACTTGACTTTGCTAATATGGAGTCTTTCACCTCCGTCTAATCTCCCGAGGGAAAGTTTTCTACATGCAAACACCATCATCTCCAATAGAGATAAAGCAAACCCCAATATGTAAATCTACATTCATATCTCCACCATCCAACCATCCACCTTGGGTGCAATGTCACCTATAATATTCTTAACAACGTTTCTTCAGTCAGGAAATTATGTCCTAGTGTTTCACAGTTCAGAAAGTGCATCATAGAGTTTCAATTGTTTCAACCTTTTACAGCACAAGTCCTATGAATCACCTGGTTTTATCTCTATTAACAGACTTGTATTGAAGTGCTTAATGGGGGAGAATACCTTTCTCTGGAAGAATGAGCTAACTAGGTGAAATGACCTCCCTTATCAGCACGTATCTATGTGATCTTTGTGGTTCAGTTGTCTAAGGAAATTGTAAATCAAAATAAGTGTGTCCATCTTATTGATTGAATAAATGCAGTACAGGTCTGTGCTGATGAATTCTCCAGCAGTGCTGCTTAATCCAACATGTGCATCAATTCTATCATAACAGCTCCACTAATTGGAAAGGTCAACACGTCTGCAGATAAAGTAGCTTTCACAAGCTCCAACAGGCAAAAGAAAAACAGCCTACAAAGATGCTCAAAAGAGTGTAAAAGAATGACAAATTGAAAATCACCAGGGGCATGGGAAGAGAAGATTCTAGAATCTCTTAAAGGATCATGGAGTAATTTGTTTGATCTATTTGGGATAGGGATTGGAAATTTATTCTGGAGTGGAATGAACACTGAGAGAGGATTGAACAAATAAATTAGTTCAGAGAAAATACTCTGTGAAATATAACAGCAGTTTTAAATAAAGGAATTAATCATTAATATAGCAGAGAGGTTAGACAAATGCATTAAATGTGCATACACTGACACCTTGCAGCATAATTTCAGGATCTGTGTAAAATTTCCCATCAACAATATGATAGCATTGTTCACTGAAAAGGTGAACCATGCTCCATGTCTTGGTGAAGTAAGATCGGTCCAAAGTATTTAGCAGAATGAGATTCTTTTCAAATGTTTTAAATTAAGAAGCAATTCCACTCATTACTTTAGTAGGCACATGTTTAATGAACTGATAACAAATAATAAAAGTGCTTGGAAGGAAGGAATGACTTTAGGTTTTCACTCTCAGTCCCTTCATGAGATTCACACTATTTTCTTGCTGAGTGTTGGGGGAGAAGATGTCACTGGACGAACTCTCTTCAGGGTTTGCCAAGGGTGCCATGCCAAATCAAACATTTAGAAGTGACCTTGACAATGTTTAGAATTAAGCCTTCAGGGAAGTCAAGGGAGAGTTAAAGATCTTGCTCAGTCAAACAATGTGCAATGCTATTACTGCAAAGGGCACTTGAGAGCATTTCTCCACAGTGACAAATTCTTTGAACACACTTGTCACTTCCTGATTTTCCCTTTCTAACCACTTTAATCATGAAAGGTCCTATCAGATCTTTAACGCTCCAATTACCTCATACAAAGAAAGACAAGCAAGAGCTGAGTTTTCCCATTCGCGGTTAATGTGTGGTGGTGACTGAGTTTCATGGCGTGTAGTCTGACAACACCTGGGGCAAATTTTCTTGCACTGTCTTATGCACCTCATTAATTATGCAATCAAGATGTTTCTTGGGAAATCTCATGGCAAGAGAGAAACAAGTGCTCACCACTGTTGAGACCTTCCAGTTTTCCATGCCCCTGGGGTCAAATTTAAAGCCCAGCAGCACAGCACACAGAAGAAAGAACAGGTAGCTGCCTGCTCCCAGGCCAGAGATCTGGCATTCATGGAGTGATAGAGATGTACAGCACAGAAACAGACGCTTCGGTCCAACTCGTCCATGCCGACCAGATAGCCTAAATTAGTCCCATTTGCCACCACTTGGCCCATATCCCTCTAAGTCCTTCCAATTCATATATCCATCCAGATGCTTTTTAAATGTTGCATTTGTACCAGCCTCCACCACTTCCTCTGGCAGCTCATTCGCTACCCCCTGCATGAAAAAGCTGCCACTCAAGATACTTTTTAAATCATTCCCCTCACATCCAAAAACCTATGCCTTGTAGTTCTGGACTTCCCCCGCCCCAGGGAAAAGACCTTGTCTATTTACCTTATCCATTACCCTCATGATGTTATAAACCTCTATACAGTTACCCCTCAGCCTCCGACACTCCATGGAAAACAGCCCCACCCTATTCAGTCACTCTTTCGTTCTTGGTGTCAGGATGGCAAAGAGGACCAGTGACCACTGAAGAAAAATGCACCAACAATCCCAAACATGAAGCCTGGATAGAAATAACAATACACTGTGCCTGTGTTAAAAGGAATATCCAGTAATGATACAAAAAATTAGATCAGATTATCTACAACGTGGAAACAGGCCATTTGGCCCAACAAATCCACACCGACCCTCTGAAGAGTAACCCACCCAGAGCCAATTCCCTCTGATGAATGCACCTAACTGTCGACAATTTAGCATGGCCAATTCATCTAACATGCACATCTTTGGATTGTTGGAGGAAACCCACGTAGACACAAGGAGATTGTACAAACTCTATACAGACAGTCACCTGAAGCTGGAATTAAACCCAGACCCCAAGTGCTGAGGTAGCAGTGTAACCACTGAGCCACTGTACCGCCCCCAAAATGATCTCTTGTTTTCTGCAAAGATAGTTGCCAGTATCTTTTCTGAGCTCCTGCATACTCACAGGCCAGCATCACTCTAATACAACCACAACACATAGAGACATAGAGATGTACAGCCCCCAATCAGCTTTTGAAAGTTATTGCCTTTTCCTGTCAAAACTAGCCTTCCTCCAATTTAGAACTTCAACTTTTAGATCCAGTCTATCCTTTTCCATCACTATTTTAAAATTAATAGAATTATGGTTGCTGGCCCCAAAGTGCCCTTCCACTGAGACCTCAGTCACCTGCCCTGCCTTATTTCCCAATTGTAGGTTTTGCACCTTCTCTAGTAGATACATCCAGGTACTGAATCAGAAAATTTTCTTATACACACTTAACAAATTCCTTTCCATCTAAACCCTTAATGCTATGGCACTCCCAGTCTATGTTTGGAAAGTTAATACTATAACCACCCCATTACTCCTTTCAGATAACTGAGATTGCCTTAAAAATGTATATCTCAATTTCCCACTGACTATTAGGGGATCTATAATACAATCCAATAAGGTGATCATCCCTTTCTTATTTCTCAGTTCCACCCAAATAACTTCTCTGGATATATTCCCAGGAATATCCTCCTTAAGTACTGCAGTAATGCTATTCCTTATCAAAAACACCATTCCCCCTCCTCTCCTGCCTCCCTTTCTATCTTTCCTGTAGCATTTGTATCCTGGAACACTAAGCTGCCAGTCCTGTCCATCCCTGAGCCATGTCTCTGTATTTGCTATGATATCCCAGTCCCACATTCCTAACCATGCCCTGAGTTCATCTGCCTTCCCAGTTCGGACTCTTGCATTGAGGTAAATACAGTTTAATTTATCAGTCCGACCTTGTTCTCTGCTTTGTTCCTGCCTGGCCTGACTGCTTGACTCGCTCCTTTTCCCAACTGCATCAGTCTCAGATTGATCGCTTTCCTCACCATTACCCTGGGTCCCATGCCCCCACCTTACTAGTTTAAATCCTTCAGAGCAGCTTTAGCAAATCTCCCTGCCAGTATATTTGTCCCTTTCCAATTCAGGTGTAATCCATCCTTCTTGGACAGGTCACTTCTACCCCAAAAAAGATTCCAGTGATCCAAAAATGTGAACCCTACTCTCATGCACCAGCTCCTCAGCCATGCATTCATCTGCTCTATCTTCCTATTCCTACTCTCACTAGCTCATAGCACCAGGAGTAATCCAGATATTACCACTCTCGAGGACCTCCTTTTTAAATTCCTGCCTAACTGTCAATAATCTCCCTTCAGAATCTCATCCTTTTCCCTTCCTATGTCATTAGTTCCAATGTGGACAATGACCTCCTGCTGGCCCCTCTCCCCCGTGAGACCATTCTGCACTCTCTCTGAGACATCCTTGATCCTGGCACCAGGGAAGCAACACACCATTCTGATTTTTCACTGCTGGCCACAGAAACATCTGTCTGTACCTCGGACTAGAAAGTCCCCTAATACAATTGATCTCTTGGAATCCGACGTAGCCCTCGTTGCATTAGAGCCAGTCTCAATACCAGAAACTTGGCTGTTTGTGCTACATTCCCCTGAGAATCCATCACTCCTACATTTTCCAAAATAGCATACTTGTTTAAAATGTGGTTAACCACAGAAGACTCCTACACTACCTGCCTCCCCATCCTCCCTTTCCTGGAGTTAACCCATCTAGGTGACTGTAACTGCGAGATTTCTCCCTTCATCTAACACCCCCTAGTTCTTGTAAGTTCCTCAATGCCTCTAACTGCCACTCCAACTGATGCATGCGATCTGAAAGGATTCACAACCAAAGACAATTCCTGCAGAAATAAACATCAGTAAATTGGAAACTCTCCCTAAACTTCCACATCTGACAGGAAGAGCATATCACTCTACTAAAGGCCATCTTTGCTTCTTCGCAATCTACAGACCCAGAAAATAGCACTATCCTTTTGCTCAAAAAACATTGTTCCAGGTTAACTCAGTACTCCTGGTTTATATTCTTAAAATTTATTCAAGAGACAAATCACAATATAACATGTAAACAAGAAAGAACCCACTCTACTCACTACTGTAGACTTACAGTAAGGTTACACATTAAAACCTATGCACCTATCTGTTCCTGTGCTGTGAGCTCTCCCACACAGATTCCTCCAAGGTCAGCTGTGAATTTCGCTGTTTGTTAATTTTTCTTAGATACATTCCAATGTCCAGAGTTACCTGAAATCAAACAGTAAAGGCAGTAACTGTGCAGATTCACTGCTGTGTCAGTTAACGGTGTAGGTTTCTTTCTCTCTCTCCCTCACTGACCATGTCATCACTGCCTTTTGTCTGTCTTCCTCTTTTTAAAAGTGTTGTTGTTTTGATCTTTTGTCCCCAAAGTTCCAAAACAATTCAACAGCTTATATTAAAATAAATTGCTGCTCCTGGAATTCAAGGAAATCACCTCCAACACCTAAAATACCTCAAAAAAGGAGTAGCTCTTAAAGCCACATTTTTTTCCAGTCCTCCATCCTGATATCTCACCAATGCTGATTGTGCACAACCGTTAGTATTGTATACATCATGTTTCATGTTGACTTACAGATTCTCATCCTCCCAAAGTATTGAACTTCCTGCTGTCTGCACTTGTTATTCTCTCACCAGTCAAGATTAGAATGGTGCTGTCACAGCAGGTCAGGCAGCATCCGAGGAGCAGGAAAATCGACGTTCTGGGCAGGAGCCCCATCATTCCAGACTTTGCCAGACAGTCACTGAAATTAAATCCACATTTTTTTCTGTAGTAGTCCTACTTTTAGAAGCAGCACATTTTAGAATTAAAAATAAAAACTGAAGTTCTGATCCATTGTCACAATACGATAAACTCTGCAATAAACACTGTACATTTCAGTGAGGGCAATATATGTCTCACATCATAACTTGATGAGGAATGCACAATGACTTCTCTTCTTGCATCTTTGGTCATTGAGTTTACCTCAGACGTATGAATAATGAGCAAATACAGGCCACTCGGCCCCTCCAGCTTGTTCTACTATTCAATAAGACTATGATTGATCTGACCTCAAGTTCACATTCTTGCCTATCCCTGATAATTATTCATCCCTTTGCTTAACAAGAATCTATCCATCTCTGCCTTGAAAACATTTACTGTCGCACATTGTGATTCTATATCAAACTTTCCTTCTTTCTATAATCTATTCACCTTCAGCTGGTGATTAATTCCAGTCGTCAATTATTACTTTGTCGCAATTGTTGTTACTACTTCGTCCATGATTAATTCTGCCCTTTTCCATTGCACCCACCACTTTGATATTTGTTTTGTCCTTCCTTTGATTATCTCCCAGCAGCATTTAAAATAGTTGAATTGCATTTCGGAAAGATCTAGTTACAGGCATTTGAGGTATATATTAATTAATTTGTGTTTCTTGTTGAGTGTTTTAATATGTGCAATGACACTTTATACTAAGGAATGATTTATACCTATTTTCATCAACTGGTAAAATTCTACATAATGTTGTCATACAACTAAAAACATGTACATTTCCATTTTATTACAGATTTGTTAATTCGAAGTATAAGAACACAAGAGCTTCTGTCCTCTAGTCAGTGACAACCTTTCATGGACAATTGATGTTGACTGACCAATATTCAACTTCAGTTTGAGAAATATGCATTATGATGCCTGCCTATTGCATTAATTTGCACACTGAAAATACTGACTACTGGCACTGTGCGAATACCTCACCCAGTTGACAATTCAAACAAATCTAACCTATAAGAGTCATGAGTTTGCCAATCATGGAGCATGTTACGGCTGAGTTTAATGCTGTTTACATAATCTGTCTTTCTGCTAGGAGTCCACAGAAGAGTCCAATCTGAAATGTCAGCCTTCTGTTATAGTTCACGTATGCTGCAACCCTCAGCACCCATGTACCTTCAGCTGAGATCAGTTTGAACAGGACAACCTGCATTTACATGGTATTTATTTTCCCAGTATCACCAATTCACTGTTCAATGTAAACACTTTTTTTTCCATTCACTTCAACAAAGTATTGACAATTTTAAAGTTCAGCAAGTCTCTTCAGACTCAAAATGTCTTTATTTGATTAACTGTGGTGAAAGATTTAATTCTTAATACTCTTTCAAAAGACATGTTATTTTGGAAACAAGGCACTGATTTACCAGAGAGGTTTCAGAGAAGAATGAAGGAGGTTACAGATTGAAAGGGCTTTTATTGAAGAAACTTGGGACTGACTTGGGCTGAGATGCACAAATTTCTGTGAGAGCTCAATGCTGAGTCTGTCCAGTTTATTTACCACAAGGCAGCCTCATCCATGTGGAAATTAAGAAGCAATCTGGCAAGAAGGCACAGTCACTGCCATTTCTCCTCATTAATGATGTCGTACAAAATGTTCACATCAGCAGAAACATTGACCGCACATTAATGCAGCATGGCACGGCTGCAGCAAAACATAGAATGTCAGAATTCTCTGCAGGGACAGCAGAACTGTTCCGGCACTCGGACAAAATAGAACAAAATTATCACAACAACCTATTCCATCCAGGAGGTGGATGTTAATGAACAATAAGATAATTTAGATTAGATTCCCTACAGTGTGGAAATAGGCCATTCAGTCCAATGAGTCCACGCCAACCCTCCGAAAAGTAACCCATCCAGACCCATTCCCCCTATTTACCCCTGACTAATGTACCTTAACACTTTGGGCAATTTAGCGTGGCCAATTCATCTGATCTGCACATCTTTGGATTGTGGGAGGAAACCAGAGCACCTGGAGGAAACCCACGCAGACACAGGGAGAATGTGCAAACTCCACACGGACAGTTGCGCGAGGCTGGAATCAAACCCTGGTCCTGTGAGGCAGCAGTGCTAACCTCTGAGTCACCATGCTGCCCACAAACGTGTTTATTTTTATGAGCATTGTTGTAAAACTTTAAGATAACTTCTGGTACGCAGATAATTTTAGTCAGGGAAGTAAGACTCAATTAGGTGATGTGCTGGAAGACTGGAGATTGGCTAACATGGTGCCACTGTTTAAGAAGGATGGTAAGGACAAGCCAGGGAACTATGGACCGTGAGCCTGACGTCGGTGATGGGCAAGTTGTTGGAGGGAATCCTGAGGGACAGGATGTACATGTATTTGGAAAGGCAAGGACTGATTTGAGATAGTCAACTTGGCTTTGTGCGTGGGAAATCATGTCTCACAAACTTGAATTGAGTATTTTGAAGAAGTAACAAAAAGGATTGATGAGGGCAGAGCGGTAGATGTGATCTATATGGATTTCAGTAAGGCATTCGACAAGGTTCCCCATGGGAAACTGGTTAGCAAGGTTAGATCCCATGGAATACGGGGAGAACTTGCCATTTGGATACAGAACTGGCTCAAAGGTAGAAGACAGAGGGTGGTGGTGGAGGGTTGTTTTTCAGACTGGAGGCCTGTGACCAGCGGAGTGCCACAAGGATCGGTGCTGGGTCCACTACTTTTTGTCCTTTACATAAGCAGTGTGTAATTAGTAAGTCTGCAGATGACACCAAAATTGGAGGTTTTGTGGACAGATTACAACGGGATCTTGATCAGATGGGCCAAAGGGCTGAGAAGTGGCAGATGGAGTTTAATTTAGATTAATCCGAGGTGCTGCATTTTGGGGAAGCAAATCTTAGCAGGATTTATACACTTAATGGTAAGGTCCTAGGGAGTGTTGCTGAACAAAGAGACCTTGGAGTGCTCCTTGAAAGTGGAGTCGCAGGTAGATAGGATAGTGAAGAAGGCGTTAGGTGTGCTTTCCTTTATCGGTCAGAGTATTGAGTACAGGAGTTGGGAGATCATGTTGCGGCTGTACAGGACATTGGTTAGACCACTGTTGGAATATTACGTGCAATTCTGGTCTTCTTCCTATCAGAAAGATGTTGTGAAACTTGAAAGGGTTCAGAAAGAATTTACAAGGATTTTGCCAGGGATGGAGGATTTGAGCTACAGGGAGAGGCTGAACAGGCTGGGGATGTTTTCCATGGAGCGTTGGAAGTTAAGGGGTGACCTTATAGAGGTTTACAAAATTATGAGGGGCATGGATAGCATAAATAGACAAAGTCTTTTCCCTGGGGTCAGAGAGTCTAGAACTAGACGTCATAGGTTTAGGGTGAGAGGGGAAAGATATACAAGGGCCCTAAAGGGCAACCTTTTCACGCAGAGGGTGGTACGTGTATGGAATGAGCTGCCAGAGGAAGTGGTGGAGGCTGGTACAATTGCAACATTTAAAAGGCATCTGCATGGGTATATGAATAGGAAGGGTTTGGAGGGATATGGGCCAGGCGCTGGCAGGTGGGACTAGATTGGATTGGGATAGCTGGTCAGCATGGACGGGTTGGACCAAAGAGTCTGTATCCGTGCTGTACATCTCTATGACTCTCTGACTCCATGACAAGAGTCAATGTGCTCATTCTTTCAGATATGGTGTCGTGGTTCAAGACTCACTTTCTTTAGGCTAAAAATCACACAACACAGATTATAGTCCAACAGGTTTGTTTTTAAGTACTAGCTTTCAGAGTGCTACTCCTTTGTCAGGTAGCCTTTATGTTCAATTTTATGTTCACCTTTAATTTCAACTACAAGGTTCAGATGGTATGTCAATGACAGTTAAGGAGCAGTGTTGTGGGAGGTGATGGACAAATGATATTATCACAAGACTATTAATCCGGTAACCCTGCCAAGGTCTTGGAGAACCTAGGTCCAAACCCTGACATGACAGGTAGTGGCATCTCAATTCAATAAATATCTGGAATTAAGATCATGAAACCATGTTATTTGTTTATTTTTAACATCTAGTTCACTAACATCCTTTAAGGAAGGGAGCTCCTGTCCTTACCTGGTCAGACCTACATTTGATTCCAGACCCACAGCAATGTGTTGGACATTTAACTTCCCTCTGGGCAGTTAGGGATGGGGAATAAATGTTAGCAGTGACACCCATATCCTACGAATAAATTAAAAAAACACACTTTTTTTTAAATATAAGGGTGGTTATGGATATTTTTATGACATTTGTAATCAAAATTATTCTTCATTGAATGGTGAAGTTTGTCTTCCCTTTGTGGGTGACACTCCAACCCTCGGACTAAAGGTGCATTTTCAAGATCTTCCATTCCCCATTCAAGACAGATTACATATTAGACTTGAACATGCTGTTTGACAAAATTATGTGTGAGAAGGGAGATGCCATCCTTGCTGATGGTTTGATTGAGGAAAAAGTCTTGGATCCAGCTATGCATTTTCAGCACAGTGCAGATACTGACAGTTGTCATGCATCCTCTGCTTGTGAAATATCTGCTATCTCCTCAGTCCTTTCCTAAATACACTGATAAAATATGCTTTTGTCTCAGTCCCTCCGTTGGACCAAGTAAAGGAGTTAATATTCAAGTTATGTTGGATTCACCCCATTTTATTGATAACAGACACAGATTTATTATTAGAAGAAAGGATTTCAGCACAAGCTTACAGAGGGAACAGGTGTTTCTGTACCAAAGGTCCTTGTAATTATGCTGGAGCAAATGTTGTACATATTTATATCATGCAGTTAATCTTCTTGTTATCTAAAAACAAAACTTCTTTTATAGATATTCTCCAGCGATGTTTCCTCTTCAATAGTCGCAGGATAGACCCAAGACAAAGCAAAGACAAATCACTGCAGTGAACTATTTCAAACAAGCTTTACCCAGTACAACATAGAGTCATAGAGATGTACACACAAAACAGACCCTTCGGTCCAACTCATCCATGTCAAACACATATCCTAACCTAATCTAGTCTTGGCCTGTATCCTTTGAAATCCTTCCTATTCATATACCCTTCAAGATGTCTTTTAAATTGTACCAGCCTCCGCCACAACTTCTGGCAGCTCATTCCGTACTTGCACCTACCTCTGCGTAAAAAAGTTGCCCCTTAGATCACTTTTAAATCTTTCCCTCTAACCCTAAACCTACGCCCTCTAATTTTGGATTTCCACCCCAGGGAAAAGACCTTGGCTATTCACCCTATCCATGCCCCTCATGATTTTATGAACCTCAGCCTCCAAAGCTCCAGGGAAATAGTCCCCACTTATTCAGCCTCTCCCTGCAGCTCAAATCTTCCAACCCTGCCAACAAACTTGTATGATTCGGAGATGCCGGTGTTGGACTGGGGTGTACAAAGTTAAAAATCACACAACACCAGGTTATAGTCCAACAAACTTGTAAACCTTATCAGAACTCTTTCAAGTTTCACAACATCCTTCCTATAACAGGGAGACCAGAACTGCATGCAGTATTCCAAACGTGGCCTCACCAATGTCCTGTACAGCGCAATGTGACCCCCCCAACTCCTATATTCAGTGCAGTGACTAATAAAGGCATGGATACCGATCCTATCTACTGCGACTTCACTTTCAAGAGCTAAAGAGCCTGCACTCTAAGGTCTTTTGTTCAACAACATTCCCCAGATCATTAGTATTACTTGAATAAATCCTGCTCTGACTTGTCTTTTCAAAACGCAGCACCTCACATTTATCTGAATTAAACTCCATCTGCTATTCCTCAGCTCATTAGTTCATCTGATCAAGATCCCGTTGTACTCTGACATTCCTTCTCCGCTAACCACTACACCTCCGATTTTGGCGTCATCTACAAATTTACTAATCATAACACCCAAATGTTCACATCCAAATTATTTATATAAATGATGAAAAACAGTGGACTCAGCACCGATCCTTGTGGCACACCACTGGTCACAGGCCTCCGGTCTGAAAAGCAACCCTCCACAACCACCCTCTGTCTTCTACCTTTGAGTCAGTTCTGTATCCAAATGGCTAGTTCTTCCTGAATTCCATGTGACCTAACCTTGCTAACAAGTCTCCCATGGGGAACCTTGCCAAAAGCCTAACTGATACCCATATAGATCACATCCACTTCGTCAATCCTCTGCATTATTCTTCAAAAATCTCAATCAAGTTAGTGTGACTCAATAGTGGCAGATGTGGCAAATACGTAAGGTACCAGGAGTGATCGTTTGGGAAAGTATCACCCAATTATAGCAGCTGAGGATCTCATGACTAAAATGAGAAGGAGAAATCCTGAAGATCCAGAAACAAACAATCAAGCAACTCTAAGAGCAATATTACTCTAATGGAACGCAGATCATCAGACATTGAATTGCAACTGTCAACAGAGATGCAAAAGCAGCCATGGAATCAGCAAAAAAGGCCTGTTGAACACTCCAAAGGTAAACGTCTTTCAGAACTTGGTAAGAAGCACAAGAGCAAGAGGATGTGCTGGAAAAGAAAAAGAATAAAGAGGTTACAGCAACGATGTTTTGTAAGAAGGTATGAGGCTGAAGAAGATATAAAAAACAGTGCAGGAAACTGCAAAGGAATGTAAAATTGAGTTCTCACTTCTCGTGATGTCAATCGCTACTATCAAGATTCGGCCCCACAAGGCACAACTCAAAGGAACAGTGCAAGGGCCAAAGAAGAAATTTAGACTTATGCTACAAAATTGGGAAGTCATCAGAATTTGTTTAAGCTGAAAATGAGCAAATGTAATGAAATCTCTAGTGTAAGAGTCTAGCAGCAGAAGAGAAGTCAGGATGAGCTAAAGACTTAAAAGGATCGGGATTCAATAATTAGCTAAGATTTCAGCAGGAAGATTTATGTTTAAAAATATATGCAGGAGAGATAGCTTGATGGTTTAATTCTGGAAGGTGCAAAACAGCCGGGAGGAGATAAGAAATCTTTACCTGGCTGCAGAGGATAGGAAAACCCGAAGAATGATCATATAATTCTACTCTATAAATGGGTAGCGAATATCTTGATTATAAAAAATAGTAGAAAAGCCCTGAAAAAAAAAAGTAATCAGTTCAGGGATAAGAGTATCACAAAGAAGGTGAGTTACATGTGCAAGACCTTAATATCATAAAACAATATCATTTAGAAAGTATAACCATAGCAGTTATAGGAGAGTTTCAGTATGGGGAGAAATTAGATAGATGACAGTTGTTCTCCCTGGAGCAAAGGAACTGATAGAGGAGAGGGGACATAATTGAATTGTATAAAATTATGAGGGGCATAGATAGAATAAACAGGAAGAAATATTTCACCTTGCTGGAGGGATCAATGACCAATGGGCATAAATTCCAGGTCGGAGCCAGAATGTTTAATGGAAATGTGAAGAAAAGTCTTTTCACTCAGAGGGTGGTGAGAATTTGGAACTCACTGCCTGTGAGGGTAGTAGAGGCTGAAACCCTCATAACATGTAAGAATTATTTAGATGTGCACTTGCAATGCCAAGACATACAAGGCTTTGGGTCAAGTGCTAGACAGTGGGATTAGATCAGTTAGATGGCTGTTTCTGTGCCGTCGACATCTGTGATTCTAAACTACGGCAGGAGTTCATTATGTTGATATTTCTATATCCTCTGTACTTCCACCTCAATCTACAGTTCAGAGTAATGAACAAAAGTCTTACTTAGGTATTACTCTTGCTGAGGGATTTACAGATGGTTTACTATCTATAGGTTTTGATGACGGTACTATGGAGGAAGTGAAGTGCTGGGATCTTCCAGTCTCCTATACTCCACAGTGCAGGAGCTTTGTTATCTTTTCAGATGTAGCCTCAGATTCAGGGGTGTGTAGCAGGCCTCACATTGCTGGCACATCAGCCAAACTGTCATTAGAATCCAGACATCTGCATATTTATACAGACCATGCTTCCCTAATGATCCTTCCATTGTCTAAGTAAGGGAAAACACCTATTTGGGATAGAGACATCAACATCTACTCTAGAGCACTCCCAGGTTTCTAAATACTGATAGGCCACCCCATTACTGACTTATCTGTCCACCATAAGATATCCATGGACTGACCAGAGAGTCTTCTCCTTTCTATCCATTGATCCTCTTTGATCCTAGAGATAGTGTTATATATATTTAGCAAGAAGACAGCTTGAACTACAGCCATCTCCATTTACCCTTTTCGTCTTTTCTTCCTCCACTTTGCCTCCTAAGACCACTCTTCATTGACCATTCTTTGTAGAACATAGAATAGCACAGCACAGAACAGGCCTTTTGACCCACAATGTTGGAGTCGAACATAACATGGCTGGATGGAAGAAGACAGAGGGTAGTAGTTGATGGCAAAGTTTCTTCATGGAGTGCCGTCACTAGCGGTGTTCCGCAAGGATCTGTTTTGGGACCATTGCTGTTTGTCATTTTTATAAATGACCTGGAAGAGGGGTTAGAAGGTTGGGTGAGCAAGTTTGCGGATGACACGAAAGTCGGAGGAGTTGTTGACAGTGAGGAAGCATGTGGCAGGTTACAGCAGGATATAGAGAAGCTGCAGAGCTGGGCAGAAAGGTGGCAGATGGAATTCAATGTAGCTAAGTGCGAGGTGATTCACTTTGGGAAGAATAACAAAAAGATGGGGTACTGGGCTAATGGTCGGATACTTGGTAGTGTGGATGAGCAGAGGGATCTTGGTGTCCATGTACACAGATCTCTGAAAGTTGCCACCCAGGTAAATAGTGCGGTGAGGAAGGCATATGGCGTACTGGCTTTTATTGGTAGAGGAATTGAGTTCCGGAGTCCTGAGGTCATGATGCAGTTGTATAAGACTCTGGTACGGCCGCATCTGGAATATTGTGTGCAGTTTTGGTCGCCATACTATAGGAAGGATGTGGAGGCATTGGAACGGGTGCAGAGGAGGTTTACCAGGATGTTGCCTGGTATGGAAGGAAAATCGTATGAGGAAAGACTGAGGCACTTGGGGCTGTTTTCACTAGAGAAAAGAAGGTTTAGGGGTGACTTGATTGAGGTGTACAAGATGATTAGGGGGTTAGATAGGATCGACAGTATGAACCTTTTCCCGCGTATTGAGTCGGGTATTACAAGGGGGCATAGCTTTAAATTAAGGGGGGGTAGATATAGGACTGAAGTTAGGGGTAGGTTCTTCACTCAGCGAGTCGTTAGTTCATGGAATGCCCTGCCAGTAACAGTGGTGGACTCTCCCTCTTTATGGACATTTAAGAGGGCATTGGATAGGTATATGGAGGATAGTGGGTTAGTGTAGTTTAGGTGGGCTTGGATCGGCGCAACATCGAGGGCCCAAGGGCCTGTCCTGCGCTGTATTCTTCTATGTTCTATGTTCTTCTATGTTCTATAACCCCAAATTAAACTAATCCCTTCTGCCTGCCCTTGGTTCATATTGCTCTACTCCTTATATATTCATGTGCCTATCTACAAGTCCCTTAAATGCCCCCATCATATCTGTCTCCACCACCGCCCCAGGCTCTTACCCCTCAAGTCTCCTTTGAACTTTCCCTCTCCCACCTTAAATATCTGCCCCCTAGCATTAGACATTTCAACTCTAAGAAAAAGATTCTGACCATCAACCTTATATATGCATCTCAATTTTACAGACTTCTATCAAGTCTCCCCTCAGCCTCCGACACTCCAGAAAAAAACAACCTGACTTTTTATAGCCTCTCCTTAAGGCTCATACACTGTAGTCCAGACAACATCCTGGTAAACCTCTCCTGCACCCTCTCCAAAGCCTTCACATCCTTCCTGTAATGTGGTGAGCAGAATTGAATGCAATACTCAAAGTGTAGTCATACAAAGCTGCAACATGGTATCTTGACTCTTGTACTCAATTCCCTGACCAACAAAAGCAAGCATACCAAACATCTTCTTTACCACTCTGTATTTGTGAGGCCATTAATGTCCTTTATCTTCAGACTGTTGTGGCAGACATGCCCCAGGTCCCAGTGACCCTGTCCATACCCAGTTTGCCCACATCCAGCTTATACACCCACCTTCTGATTTCCTCCCTGCAAAACATGAATCACCAACACCTCTACCTTCCCTTAAAACAGTCAAAAGGAGACTTATAAGAGGGAGGTCACATGTGTCTGTGAGAGAAATGCTCGAAGTATTAAGAGAAATGATAGCATGTAAATGTAAGGGAAATGTTAATGATGAGTAGTTATGACTGAAAGGGATTGGATGAAAGACGTGGTGGTTGAGTGGTGTTGGACAATAAGTGTGGTGCTGGAAAAGCACAGACGGTCAGGCAGCATCTAAGGAGCAGGAGAGCCGATGGTTCGGGCATAAGCTCTTCATCAGGAATTAATCGTATTCCTGATGAAGAGCGTATGCTCGAAACTTCGACTGTGCTGCTCCTTGGATGCTGCCTGACTGGCTGTGCTTTTCCAGCACCACATTTATTGATTCTGATCTCCCGCATGTGCAGTCCTCACTTTCTCCTAGTGTTGGATAGTGACTATTAAAGGTATTGGATAATGGTTAACCCTATTGTGCTAAAAAATGGGATATATTATCTGTGATACCTGCTGATGTCTAGACACACTTGAAATTAAGACCAAGCTAAGAGTTTCTATGAATGTTTTCTCCTACTTTATGTATTGGAATGTGGTTAATAAAGATTTTTGCTCACCAATATGAAGACAGACTAGTATCTCTTTTGTACAACCCCAACTGACGTCACAACAGTGGCTAAGATAGAACATTAAGGCCCACTCTCATAAATGTTGAGTTCATGACTGGTTGGCATTTTGTCCTCCGTACCCATCCCTACTGAAATCAAGCAAAATTATGCCTTTAGCCAATCTTCCTTTTCCATGCTTTGCAGAATTATGTACCACATTTCTCTGCAAGGAGAGATGAAGAATTCAGTGGGATTGTCTCCGATGACTGTTCCACCTTTGAAGTGAGTATGTTTGCATGTGTAGGCAATGAGTGAATAGAAGGTTATACTTGATTCAAAATTGATGACGTCTACATATAAAAAACATTAACTCGTATCACTGAGGTTCTGACAGAGAGGTCCGCATCTTCATGTTAAGCAGAAAAAACACTTGAGGAAAAAAAGTTTTTGTACCATTGAGTTACTAGGTAATGCATTCTGTTCTAAGAGCCAGCCTGTAAGGTATATGAGCCATATCCGTTTTGCTGCAGATTTGCCAGCTGGAAGCCAAGTGTGCCTGAAATGAATTTGAAATAAGCAAATATAAAACTACAAGACATAATCAATATCACTAGGAGCTCCAAGCTACGAAGCATTTGCAAGATATTCAACAGCAGCAACTTTATACAGCTGGAACCTAGTATTGCTCCACATCAGTGTGCATCTGTTTATAAATCCTTATTACCATATGAATATTGACCTTCAACCACACAGATAATTTTAGAGCTTGCAGTTTGCCCATGAGATTTGGTGCATTTAACCTGAAATAAGCCTCCATTATGTGAAGCTCCTTCAATCTTCTAAACTCATTTTCAGCCAATAAACTTTAATACTGTTTTGGAATTTTGAATTTCCAAGCTATTGATGCTAGGATGCACTTTCTGAACCCTGAAATTTACAGCCCCTTCCTACACCTCTCCATGCCATTTTCACAACTGTATTACATCCAGTCAACTGCCTCACAGGTACATATCATTCCAGATGAACCATCACTCTCGCTTTCCATAGAAAAGAAAGTCAATGCCCAAGGATAACCTGAGAAGAACCAAAGCAAACAGGATTCTTGAATTTCTCAGAAGGAATCTTTGGTATTACAATCAAAGATATACTTTAGCAAACATTTATTTGACACATCTTAGTATATGCAAGCTGTTTGTGTAGATACTTATGTGATGAGAGATATAAGTCAAACTGATTTATATCCAAAGCTGAGCTGCATAATTTTGTATGAACCAGTCTGGGAATCACAACAGTGTCACATGCTTGATCCAAAATTTTGGACACAAATTAAACAATAAAGGAGATTGAAAAATAGACTGTTTGTTTAAAGCAGCGGTGCTTTTCTGATTAAAATTAAAAATTGGAAATTATTTATTTTTAGGTTATAGTGCCCACAGACAGCACACAATTGCAAGGGGCTATGAGGAGGTGTGCTGAATATTGAGATACTGGAAGAACAGGAACCTTCCAAAGAGGAGGATGAGGACCCTGGGTCGAACTTGGCAAAGCTCAGCAGCATCATGTGTTACATGCCATACAGGACCTAATTGACTCCCAAGTCCAGTAGACAAGGATTGTGTGCAGTCTACCCTCATCGAATGTAAAATACTCACTGGTCATGATACCAGCATTTGATAGACATTGTAGAGACAAAAACTGCAGTCTCTTGGTTTTGTTTATGTTTGCTGTCGTTGACTGTAAATAAAGCTCACATTTAAAATGATCCCTCTGCTTGTCCAAATCTAATGTTCCCTTACTGGTAAATGACAAGCTATAGGTCTCCAGTGGGCATTGAGGACAGAGTAGTGGTGACTTAGAGAAGGTGGTTAGCTAAGGGCAGGTAAACTGTGTGATTGGTAGTTAAACAATGACTAGGGTGAGAGAATGGAGTTACATGTGAGAGGAGGCATGAGCCATGTCTGCCATGTGCCCTGAGCAGCTTGACTTTGTGGTTTAGGTGCCATTTTGTTGCTAGTGACCAACAATATTGGATTGCCAAGGCTTGTCCCTGTGCACAGCAATCTTTGAAAGATATCACAGGCATCAAGGAATGCTGGTCTTCTGGCAGATATCCAGTGAGTGGTGAGTTGTTTTATGAACAGTGCATTGTGGGACAGGGCTGGAATTGGATGAGAGAACGCTATATGGCAACTTCGGTCATCAATGAGGCGAATTTGCTAAGATATGGTGAGAGATCACATTTGGTCTTTTGGTGTAAAACCCTTCAAAAAGAACTTAACAGCTGAGACTTAGCCAAAAAAATCCATAAGATTTAGCCCTTGGTATTATCTGCAGGTGACGTGTGATGCTGAAAAAAACAAACTAAACAAAGTAATTGTTGAATATTTTTCAGAAAAGAAACAGAGCCTTTATTATGCAAGTATGAGCTATGAAGATTGAAACTTTACTGTTAAAGAATTCCCCTAGCAATGGAGGACATTCCCATTAACATGCAACAGCCTGAGTCATGATTTTTCTTTATGTGAACTTCTTAACCGCAGAGACATGCTTAAACTAAAGTTGGTCCTTGCAGCATATCCCCACTGGAACTAAAGTTAATGTACACTGAGGACTGAGAAAGTGTGTTCTGCATTTCAATATCAGGGTCCAGCAAGTCCCCTGGGCCACAGCCCCACTAGGCCCCCAAAGGAACACTAGCATCATGCCAACCCTGTCAATTATTGGTGACTAACAATTATCAAAGCTTCTATAATGATGCCAGATTTTAAGTCCATGTATTGTGGACAGAACTGAATATGTATCACTGGAGAAACCACATCAATATTGGTTAGTTCAATGAAACAAACTTAAAAGTTGGCTCAATCTGCTATATATGAGGTATATGAAAATAACTAATCTACTTTAAGTTGGATGTTAATGGCATTTAGGGACTCTTCATCATTATCGTAAATTTCACATGGTGTGAGAATTGACTTTTATATGTGAATTATTTGCTCATTAAGCTGTTGAATGTTGGTTCTGGGGATTGTAATACTTTTCACTTCAGTCATGTCTGCATCACACATTCCCAGATCAACTATAGCACAGTTGGATGTAGAGTAAAACTCCCTTTCCTCATGTAAAATAAAAGTGATTAAAACATTTATCATTACTTTCTTCTTCTTCTGTAGGAAAGATGCCTTGTATTTTATAAAGTGACTAATTGTGCCTTTCAGGTTGTTTCACATTCCAGTGACTGCAGTTATATTAAAAAATACAGCAATCTTTTGACACACAAATCAGTGAGACTAGCAACAATGTCCCCTATAAGCTATACGCATGCCAACCATACAGCAAACTAAAGAGATTGAGCAGACCACTCAGGATTTGTTTCCTAAAGTTACCAAATGTACCAGTCACCAGTCATAAAGTTACCAGTCTTGCAAAATAATTTAAATTTAAATCATCAGCATGTAGTGGCAGAAAGTTGTAAATGATGCATTGTAGCCACATGCCAGAAATCCTTTCACAACATCTTCAAAAGCTATGCTCTCTACAATCTAGATCACAGGGACATCAAATACATAGGAGCACCACCATCTTCAAGTTACCCTTCAGGTCACTCATCATCCTGACCTGGAAATATATCACCTGTACTTCACTGTCATTGGGTCAAAATCCTGGAACTACCTCTCTAACAGTGATGAATGTCCTTACACAATGTGAGTAGTAACCATGTACAAAGGCGGCTCACCATAATCTTCTCAAGGATAATTAGGGATAGACAACAGATGCTGACCCTGTTAGCATTGTTATCTTCACACAAATAAATAACAATAAAAGGTTGTCATTTTAGAAAGGATCATTCAGATTTTTTCTTATATAGTTGCTAGACTAATCAATGTCCTTTTAAAGTATTTTTTGTCCATATTACAGGCTTTCATCACTTCCTTTCTCAGGCATTTCAAATTGGATCCTTGCAAATTGTAGAGAGGCAGGAGACTGATTAGGTACAAGACCTGATGTCAAAAGATAATAAAATAGAATGGCAGTGCACATTAAAATCTTAACACCTCCATAGTCAGCACAGGACAATATGTTTACTCATGTTGAGGTGAGTTAGCAGATTGGGGATTTAAATTAGTCTGGACATTTGTACAGATGGTGAGGGTTCTCAATGCAAGCTGGAGAACAAGTAGGAATCTCCAATTACCTATTTCCATCCTTGACAAACCACAAGAAGACCTTCCCCAAAGTCAAGGATCAGGATGGTTTCCTCGGAGCTCCTGGCAAAACAGATGCTGACAACTTTGATGAACATCTGCACAAAGGAGAGGTGGTGGTTACTACTACAATGACACTGACCCATGACATAGGATGGTTACCAGATCCCAGGCCACAGGTGATTGATGATGGAAAACGTAAGGTGTCTGGGTAGATGTTTGGGGGTGGTGGGGAGGGGGTGGAGTGGTTAGCAGCAAGGCAGGGATGTGGGTCTCAAGGGCTGTCTCTTCCTAATGTCAGCTCCATAAAGCAGGCACTCAGTGCTTTTAAAACAGGGATACCCCTGCATATCTGAGAACTTGACTACAATTAATTTATCATGTTCCTCAAATGGCAGACTCCCGACCTGCCTCAGGATTAATATATGTGGCAGGATGAGACCCTTCAGTGGATCACATTAGTGATATGATGGTTAGGTTATCCATGGCCTTCCTAACTTAGACTTAATCTGAGTGGAGATGGGAAAGTGCTACGGATACTCAACTACCTCCTCATCAACAAACCTGCCACCACAGAGGTCATAAGATTCTGTCCATTGTGATTGTAGCCTTTCATTAATCGCAGCTGAATTCTATTACACAAATTCAGAAATGACATCTCTCGCTATGTGTACAAAAAGGACAATT
This sequence comes from Chiloscyllium plagiosum, assembly GCF_037043375.1. Classification (NCBI taxonomy): domain Eukaryota; kingdom Metazoa; phylum Chordata; class Chondrichthyes; order Orectolobiformes; family Hemiscylliidae; genus Chiloscyllium; species Chiloscyllium plagiosum. The sequence goes on from NW_028270169.1 coordinate 44,459,829, forward strand.
CACATTCATGATTGGGCCGTGAAGGAGTTAATTTTTGTGACTGTTCTACTATTACAAGACTGCCAGCAAATGTCCAAGTTTATTTATTTATTCTGGTGCTCTCAAAGCTTCCTGGCTAAATATTAAGTGCAACCTACATTGTTCATTAATGCTGAATGACATTCTATGAATTGTCCTCTTCACATTTTCATGAACTCATTATCTAAAGGGCCATCCACGTAACACATCAGGAATGAAATAACTTATTACTAAAGTACCCAGACTGGACATGACATTCTTATAGGGCTTGAATAAAATAACTATTAATCCCTCAGCACCAACTCCTAAGTGTTGCTGGAAGGTGACAGCATTTGCATCAATTAGTTGAATTGCAGGCAGTGCTCTGTTGAGGACTGGAAATGTATCCAGTTGTTCATAGCCATCCCACACCAGGGAATGAGATTTCACATTCCACCTTTCACAGGGTGGAATTTTCATTGCTTTCATTAAGACTCTGATGTAAAGAAGCAAGACCTATGGTCCAACACACAAGTGGAGAAAAGCTCTGCATTCTGGATGTAGGTTTGCTTGCTGAGCTGGAAAGTTCAGACATTTCATCACCATGCTAGGTAACATCTTCAGTGAAGGCTTTATCCAGAGGCTCACTGATGATGTTACCGAGTATGGTGACGAAACATCTGTAAATGAACCTTCCAGCTCAGCGAGCAAACCTATGTCCAGAACCTCAACCTGAACTAAATATCTTCTCAAAAGTCACTACCTCTGCATTCTCTCACATATGCTGACAGACCTGGTGGGTTTTTCCAGCAATTTCAGTGTCAGATCTACAGCATTCTTTGTTTTATTAAAGGAGAGGTACTGATTCTCAGGAAGGTTCTGATTTGATGATACAAAACTTGAAACTTATAGAAGAGAAGAGCAAAGAAGTTTTAGGAAGTTGAAATATAGAGCCCTAAGTGGAGATTCTGTGATGAATTCTGATTTCTATACTGAAAAGCATGCCAAAAGAGAGTGCTATACTGTGTGTGATTCATACAATAGGACAAATGTGAAGTGGGTGAACCAGGGAGCTATGTAGCATGTGGCAGGAGGCCACTGGAATAGCAAGGAACTTAAAGAAGATTATTCTGACAACAGAAGTTGAAGAGATATCTTTAGAAATTAATAGGGTAAACAATTATTGTTGGACCAAACTTGCTATTAGAAGAAATGAATGGATAAGAGACCAGACCAGAGATTACTTTGTGAACCTTATTAAAAACCACACAACACCAGGTTATAGTCCAACAGGTTTATTTGGAAGCACTAGGTTTCGGAGAGCTGCTCCTTCATCAGGTGGTTGTGGAGAATAAGATCATAAGACACAGAACTAATAGCAAAAGCTGACAGTGTCATATAGTGATATATTAAACAAACCTGGATTGTTTATTCTTTCATCTTTCAGAACACAGGTTTTGGTTCATTAATATGTACATCCCAGAACTTCTTTTAGAATCCTAGAATCCCTACTGTGTTGAAACAGGCCCTTCGGCCCAACAAGTTCACACCGACCCTCTGAAGAGTAACACCACTCAGACCTGTTCCCCTACCTTATTACACTATATTTACCCCTAACTAATGCATCCCTGAACACTATGGGAAATTTAGCATTGGCCAATTCACCTGACCTGTACATCTTTGGATTGTGGGAGGAAACCGGAGCACTGAAGGAAACCCGTGCAGACACAGGGAGAATGTGCAAACTGCACACAGTCACCAAAGGCTGGAATCGAACCCGGCTCCCTAGCGCTGTGAGGCAGCAGTATTAACCACTGAGCCACTGTGCCACCCTAAAGTCAATTTTTAAGCCACCTTCTCGAGATAACGTAAGGTTCTGGGTGTAGGTTTGCTCGTTGAAAGTTCGTTTTCAGACATTTCGTCAACATACTAAGTAACATCTTCAGTGAGCCTCTGGACGAAACATTGCTGATGATTTCTGCTTTCTATTTATATGTTTGGGTTTCGTTGTGTTGGTGATGTCATTTCCTATGGTGATGTCATTTCCTGTTCTTTTTCTCACGGGGTGGTAAATTGGGTCCAAGTAAATGTGCTTGTTGATAGAGTTTCAGTTGAAATGCCATGCTTCTAGGAATTCCCGTGCGTGTATCTGTTTGTGTCGAAGTGGTATCCTTCTTCATCTGTATGCAAGGATATTAGTGAGAGAGGGTCATGTCCTTTGGTAACTAGTTGATGTTCATGTATCCTGGTGGCTAGTTTTCTGCCTGTTTGTCCAATGTAGTGTTTGTTATAGTTCTTGCATGAAAATGACTGCCAGACTATTCAGACCCCTTGGCATCATGGCAGCCCACAAACCCACCAACACACTAAAACAGCAGCTAATGAACTTGAAAGACTTTATACAGAAAACAAGCAAAACTAATGTCATTTACAAAATATTGTACAAGGACTGTAACAAACTCTGCATTGGACAAACAGGGAGAAAATTAACCACCAGGATACATGAACATCAACTAGCCATAAAACAACATGACCCTCTCTCACTAGTATCCTTATATACAGATGAGGAAGTACATCACTTCAACTGGGACAGCACATCCATCCTAGGATAAGCCAAACAAAGACACGCACGAGAATCCCTAGAAGCATGACATTCTAACTGGAACTCTATCAACAAACACATTGACTTGGATCTCACTTACCAACCCCCCCCCCCCACCCCCCACCCCCAAGAAAAAGAACAGGAAATGCCATCATCAACTCAAAGAAACCCAAACATATAAATAGAAATCAGGAATCTTCAGCAATGCTTTGTCTGTAGGCTCACTGAAGATGTTACCTAGTATGGTGACGAAACATCTGAAAATGAACCTTCCAGCTCAATGAGCAAACCTACATCCAAAACCTCAACCTGAGCTACAAATCTTTTCAAAACTCGATAATGTAAGGTTTTATAACAAAAGGTGACATCTCATCTCAGACAATTAATTAAAGATTTGAGGTCAGAGTCTGTCTGTATTCCAATCTTGAGTCAGACTGATTCTATTTCCAAAGTAGAATTTACAAAATATTACATGGATTGACTGCCTGCATTTTTTTAGCAAAATAGAATGTATCTGAAAATATAATTCTACAAATACAAATACATTCATTAAAATGAGGTATGAGAGTCATGGAAGTAGGAAATTTTACTTCTTAGGTTGCATAGAAGTTTTGAATGATTCATAGAAACATAGAAATGTACAACATGGACACAGACCCTTCGGCCCAACTCGTCCATGCCGACCAGATATCCCAACCCAATCTAATCCCATTTGCCAGCATGTAGCCCATACAAATTCTGCAATTTGGGGGCTGGAATATTGGTATTTTGGTGAATTGAGAGCATAATTATATTTTGTGAATGAAGATTAGACTGCATGTTCAATGACGCTAATGGGATTTGACATATTACTTTAGATCTCAGTGGCTAACCTTCCTGTTACTGAATTCAGGCAAATTAAATGACAGAGGTGTGGTACAGTGGTATAAGTGTTGGGAGTGATGCTCTGGGAATCCATACCAAAGGTGGGTTTTACACTGTGCATAAAACAAAGAAACATCAGCACGGGATGATACCAGAGTTTGAGGTGTAGTGGGCAGCATAGGTTACCCTAGAGTGCAGCGGGATCTTGATCAGATGGGACAATGGGATAAGGAGTGGCAGATGGAGTTCAGATAAGATGGGTGTGAGGTGCTGCATTTTGGAAAAGCAAATCAAAATAGGACTTAGACACTTAATGGTTGCGTCCTTGGGCGTGTTGCTGAGCAGAGGAACCTTGGAGTGCAAGTTCATAGTTCCTTGAAGGTGGAGTCGCAGGTGGATAGGATAGTGAAGAAGGCATTTGGGTATGCTTTCCTTTATTGGACAGAGCATTGAGTACAGGAGTTGGGAGATCATGCTGCAGCTGTACAGGACATAGGTTAGTCCACTTTTGGAACGTTGCATGCAATTCTGGTCTCCTTCCTCTTAGAATGATGTTGTGAACTTTGAAGGGTTCAGAGGGAATTTGCAAGGATGTTGCCAGGGTTGGAGGATTTTAGCTATAGGGAAAGGCTGAATAGGTTGAGGCTGTTTTCCCTGAAATGTCGGGGGCTGAGGGTGACCGTATAGAGGTTTATCAAATCATGAGGGGCATGGATAGGATGAATGGACAAGGTCTTTTCCCGGGGGTGGGGGAGTTCAGAACTAGAGGGCATAGTTTAGGGTGAGAGGGGTAAAGTTTAAATGGGACCTAAGGGGCAATGTTTTCACACAGAGGGTAGTGCATGGGTGGAATGAGTTGCCGGAGGAAATGGTGGGAGGCTGGTACAATTACAACATTTAAAAGACATCTGGATGGGCAAATGAACAGGAAGGGTTTAGAGGGGTATGGGCTACGTGCTGGCAAATGGAATTAGATTGGGTCGGCATGGACGAGTTGGGCCGAAGGGTCTGTGTCCATGTTGTACATTTCTATGTTTCTATGAATCATTCAAAACTTCTATGCAACCTAAGAAGTAAAATTTCCCACTTCCAAGACTCTCATACCTCATTTTAATGAATGTCAATGTCTAGCAAAGAAAACATCTCTTTTGGAAGAAATGTTACACTGTGTTTAGCATTTTTATGAGCAGTCTACGGGTAAACTCTGTTTTGATATATATGAACCCTAGACCATTCAATTATTCATTCCACAATTGAATCTAAATTAACATAATATATAACATCAACATTTTATACAAGTATTAATAACTCTGAAGCACCAGGATGATTAGAATGCCAGTAAGATTGTTTCTGAATGAAAGCCTCTCTTCAAGTTAAACAATATTTAAGCGTAGGATTGTACAAATGGTGGGAAATGGAGAATTTGTTCAACATTTGCGAACAGTGAGAGCATTATGTGAGCATTACGTTATAATACTGAATGATAACAAGACACCGAAAGTTGCTCTCGTAATACTGAACCATCAGCATGTTTGAAATCCAAGTGATGGAATAATCTATCCATTCAATCAGGTGGACTTGATAGTTTTCACATTAGCCATTCTGGCTCATTATCTGGGATACATGGAGTAGATTGTGGCCTGTTAGTAGGTTGGTAACCATAAGGTCATGTTAACTCTCTGTTGACATGGGCTCAAAGTCCATTATGGTCTTTGTGAATATTTAAAATCAATTAAATAAAAAAATCTAAAGTTAAAACTTAGCCACAATAGTGCTAACCACAAAATGACCATTAAAACCCACCCTAATTTGCTAATATCATTTTGGGAAGAAAATTTGCTGCCCTTTATCCTTTAAACCTCACTAGGTGGCTTTCCTGTGACTGAATTCAGGCAAATTAAATGACAGCGGTGTGGTACAGTGGTAAAAGTGTTGGGAGTGATGCTCTGGGAATCCATACCAGAGGTGAGTTTTACACTGTGCATAAAACTGGCCTTAATGTGACTCCAAACCCAAAGTGGTTGACCGTAAACTACTCTGGCAAGCCAATCAGTTTAAGGACAAGTAGGGATGGATAACAAATGCTGGCAATGACTGTAATGCTCGTGTCCCAAAGATGATTAAAAAATACACTCTGAGATTTTCAAACTTACATGATTAAGTTACAAACATATAATGACATAATGACTAACTGGATTGGACATTAAACAAAGACCGTGTGTCCAGATGGTTCAGGCAGATGTTAAAATTCTCAAAGTACTATGGAAAAGCAGAGTAGGGAGGAATACATGCCAACTATCCTTCCTCAAGCACATGAAAGTTCATTAGTTATTCATATCAATGATGTGCCTTTGCTCTCATCACAGTCACTGCATTTTAGAATATCCTAATGCACATCAAGGATTTGAGGATACTTTTAACAATTTAGTCCAAAAGTATCTGAACTCCAAGCAATTTGAAGAGTTCAGTAAAGAGGAGTATCATGGAATCCTTTCAGTGTGGATGTAGGCCATTCAGCCCATCAAGTCCAAAATGACCCTCTGAAGATCCCACCCAGACCCAACTCCCTACCCTGGCCCTGTAACTCAATGTTTCCCATGGCTAATCCTCTTAGCCTGCACACTCTTGGACACTTTTGGCAATTCAGCATGGCCAATCCACCTAATCTGCACACCTTTGGATTGAGGGAAGAAACAAGACCACATGGAGGAAACCAACGCAGATACAGGAAGAATGTGAAACTCCACACAGACAGTCACCCAAGGCTGGAAATGAGCCCTGGCCCCAGCAGTACTAAACACTGAGCCACCATAGTTTTATTGGATCCAGATTTAAGAACATAATGATATAGGAATACCGTGTGAAACCCATGAGAGTATCAGCTATGGAGAGAAAAGAGTCCAAGCTGATTGCAAGTTGTAATATTGGATTATTCTTAGCCCAATTTTGGCGATGTGGTTTACACACACCACCGCTGATGGTGGAACCAGCAGTGGCTCTTCACACTGCTGTCCTACACAGTTAGCTGTAAGGAGATAACCAGAAAGACATGTTAGGACCTTTGTTTGCGAACAAGGACTTACAGTCCTGTAGCCTGATGACCAGTCGAGGAGTTCAAGCCATTAAATCCAGTCAGTTTGGACCAGGATGGTGACCCAGGTCAGTGTAGTGTCCTGAGTAAAACACAATGCACAGCAGCATAAGAAGAAGGCTAATAATTTTCTTCAATCTGGCCATGTAGGCACCATCATCTCTCTGCTACCTCACACCCATGAATGAAGTGGTGTGTGATTTGGTTCAAGCGCAAGCATAAAGATATAGTGAGGCAGGTGGTTTGGTGTTGCTGACTTGCATGAACAAAAAGTGGAGGAGGATAATCTGATGAAGACAAGAGTTGGATGAAAGCACGGAGAAGAGAATGGTGAGCTGCAGGCACCAGTTAAACTGATCCAACTTTCATGTAGAAAACTGGCACCTCTGGTTTCTCAGAGAAGCAGAGGAGAATTTGAGACTGAGTAAAAATGAGGCGAGTTGGATTGTTAACAAGATGCAAATGCATGGAAATAAAATGGCCTCCATTCATCAGCATGATTCTGAAGTTACCTTTTAAACGTTCAGGGGAAAAATTGAAAAATCTTTTTTTGACATGTTGATTTTAACCTTTTCATTTTTGCTGTATTATCAAAACTTTCTCATTATTGCCCACATCTTTCAAGGAAATGGAATATTGAGATTCCCAAAATAAAATTCTCCTCTTCTTCATGTCACTTTAAAAACTTTCTCCCAACCTTTTCAAATGCTCAGAATGCATTCGGTCACCCTTCTTTTCCCACCACTTATGCAGACCTTTCCTGCGTATTTATTCATTTAGTCTGCTGTACTTCATGACCCCTTTCCATTTATTCCTACTTTATCTAAATTGTTGTTCTCTTCCCAGCTTTTTAGTTTCAAATTATTCACATTGGCAATTTGCCTGGACAATGTTCTTGATTTGTTTCATAATCTTGAAAATGTTAATTCACCTTGAGTTGAATTTATTTTCTAAAGAAAGATTAAGAAAGAACACATGACCAAAAGCTATAAAACAATGGAAGTTGGGGATTATTTAGATGTCTGTAGTTTATTCAATTTAAAGCAGTGTCTGCAAGATTAGTAGACGAGAGATTACAGGAATAATTTCCTATGTCCACAGTGCTGGCACAGAGCATTGCATGTCATGGATATTTATCTGAATGTAAAGCATAGAGGATTGTTTGCCAGGGAGCCAGTTCCCTGTTTACCTGTCAATTTAAATTGATAGAAAGTCATACATCCATGCCCAATCTGTGCTTCTGTTTTATGTACAATGGAATGCAAATACATCCCTGAGCAATTTGTCCCTTACAGAGACATTTACATATAAGCATAGCCTTTCACATGAATGTGATTGGCAAGAGGAGGCATATCCAACCCTCAAGAGGAAGTTCTGCCTCAGAGAGTTGTTGATCAATCTGGTTGGCAGGTAGCTCTATAGTCCTAGCACCTACACACAGTGCCACCAGTTTAGGTAACCCAGGAACAGGTAGGTACAAAATCATGTGAGGGCTGCAGGGATGGGAGGGGAAACTCAGGAGTGGTGGGTAGAAATACCAGGCAGGGAAGGAGAATAAAAACATAGAGAAACACGTGAGAGTTAAGTAAGAGCTTTACATGAAATAAACAGTCGACAGGGGAGTACTTGATCTCAGTGAATACGTAGAGATAGAAATGAAAAAAAAATTAGGAAGACAAAGAGGAACTATAAAATTAAATAACCAAAAAATGCAAACTAAAGAAGTTAATATTTTACAGGCATAGGTAACAATAAAAAGATAACTGAAGCGTTAAATAATTATTTCAGTTCTATATGTGATCAAACAAGTAGACATGCATTGAATGATGGGTTGAGTAATGAGGTAAGGGTGTCTCAAATTAAAAACAAGAAGATATATTAAATAAACTAATTAGACTCAAAGATGATAAAGCCCCTTGTCTGTATGGATTTCATGAAAACATTTTAAAAGAATCTAGGGAAAGATAGAAGAGGCATTACCACACATATTTAATAACTGATGAGAAAACAAATGCAGTGCCAGAGGACTAGCTGATAGCTAACGTGATTTATTTATTAAGGAAGGAGGCTATAACATGCCTGTAAAATATTTAACTATTTTAATGTAATTTCTTATCAACAATCCTGCCCCACACCGACAATCACTGCTGGGAAATCTGGAGCTAAAGTTCATTTATTAAGGAATTCATTGAATCTGGCTTGTTCTTTCCCTGTATGACTCATTTGTACATGGTATAATAATTAATCAAATCTCAAATGAATGTGTATTTTTTGAATTGATGTATCTAGATGATTAGATATTCCAGGCATGTACGGTATAATCCCAAACAAAAACAGAAATTGCTGGAAAAGTTCAGCAGGTCTGGCAGCATCTGTAGAGAGAAATCAGAGTTAATATTTCAGGTTGAGTAACCCTTTCTCAGACCATGATAAGCCAATGTGCCTGATGGAAATTAAAGATCGTTTATAGATCATTTTATCTTTTCACTTATAAATGGAGACCAGGCTGCCAGCAGTGGATAGAAAGAAGTTATTTCCATGCAACCCATGATTATTGGGCAAAAGACAATTGCCCAACATGTGTTTCTGCTGGTACTCTCTTAACAGCAAAAAATAATCATTTACAGCTAAGTGAAAACTTACTATTGCATGTCTAGCAGTCTTTTTATTCAGAGATATGTTTACTATCCTTTGGTTGTAACATTACCTCTCTAGTTAATTCAAACAAGAACATAGACCCTCAGTTTCCAAAGGATCTTTGACAACCAAGGGACTATTGCTCACATACAATCTTTGGTTGATCAATTTTATTTGGAGTGAAATCAAAATAATAACTATATTCTCAAACACCATCCATTAAGGTAAAAACATCAGTTTTCCTGCTCCTTGGATGTTGTCTGACCTGCTGTGCTTTTCCAGCACCATTCTAATCTAGAGTGGACTTCACTAGTTTCCTCATTTCCCCTTCCCCCACCTCACCCCAGTTCCAACCTTCCCGCTCAGCACTGTCCCCATGACTTGTCCTACCTGCCTATCTTCCTTTCCACCTATCCACTCCACCCTCCTCTCTGACCTATCATCTTCAGCCCCACTCCTATTCACCCATTGTACTCTTTGCTACCTTCCCCCACCCTCCTCTCTGACCTATCACCTCTATCCCCACCCCCATTCACCTATTGTATTCTATGCTACTTTCTCCCCACCCCTACCCCCCTCTCATTTATCTCTCCATTCTGCAGGCGCCTTGCCTCTATTTCTGATGAAGGGCTTTTGCCCGAAACATTGATGTTCCTGCTCCTCGGATGCTGTCTGACCTGCTGTGCTTTTCCAGCACCACTCTAATCTAGACCATCCATTAAAGGCTGAGTTGAGGTGAAATTACTTCAATCAGAGGTTTGTAGATCTTTGGAATTCTTTGCCTTAAATATTTCAGTATGCTCAGGTATTTGCGGTGTTCATGACAGTGGTCAGCAGATTTGTAGATAATGAGTAAATTAAGGGATATGTCTCTCATGTAGGAGTTGAGGTGGAGGATCAGCCATGATTGCATTAAATGATAGATCACACTCCAAGGCCTTACACCTGGTCATATTGGTTATGCTTCTCATATATAATGGAGGAAGCTTTTCACCTTGTAAAATATATGTGATTTTAAAAAAAAACCCAGTTCAATACTAACAACAGCGTTTCCTCATCAATCAATACATTGGGATATCCATATCACCTGTTTTAGGCAAAGCCCACCAAATTAAGTTGCACATGGGCACTTGAAAGCCCAGCAGTGAGCCAACCCAGGCCAAAACAGCCCTCATGCATGTCTATAGTACGATCTGACTGTGAAGGATGTAAGCCAATACTTTTCACTGTACCTTGGTACACGTGACAGTAAAGAATCAAATCAATTCAAATCCTGCTTTCTGAGCTTTACCATATAATCAAAGGCTAGCAGTTCTTCTGCACTCAGGAGTGCCATGGGGAAGGCAGTAGCTGCTTCTGACACTATAACCACCAAGGCCTCTGATTTAGGAGGGATTCAGCTGAGTGATGGCAAAGGGTGTTGTGAGATTGGGATTAGAGTGGAGGGGGTAGAGGGAGACAGACAACAAGAGAAATATTTGGCTGTGAATATCTCCCCATTTCCCAATGCTAGAACCTCAAGACAGAATGCCTTTGAATGAGGGATACTATACCAACCCAGAGAAGATTCAAACAAACACATTTGGGTTTATATACTATGCTCCCTCAATGTTGAACACCCCTCTTCCCACCTACTCCACACCCCCACACCAAGCCTCATCCCTCCCTCACCCAATACACTGCTGAGTTAACAGTAAGGGAAGAAGCTTAAGTGGGCAATAATTGGCCCTTTAAAAATGTCATTCACAGTGGAGGCTGAAACATTATCCATGAGCAGATCTGGGCACCCCACCTCTGGAAGGATATATTGGCCTACAATGTAGGTTTACACAAATGAATACCTAGACTTCAGGGGTAAGGTTATGAGAAGAGATTATACAAATGAGACTTGGTTTCTTTATAATTTAGAGGGTTAATGCGTGATCTGATTGAAGTCTTCAAAATATTAACAGGAAAAGATACAACTCCTGATTAGCCAGATGGAGCATCTGGCACTGTGGATGGACATAGTATGGAGCATTCATGAGGCTGAGAATGTCATGAATAGCATATTTAATGAGCTCGACACACCATCAGTAAGGGTTACAGGGATAGAGGAGTTGTGTGACCACAAGATAGCCAGGTAATCATGGACAGGTAGTGCAGGAGTCTCATGACCATTCCTCTCTCAAACCATTTTGGATACTATTGAGGGGAAATGGCTTCTCAGGGGAAATCAGCAGCAACGGCCAGATCAGTGGCACTGTGACCGGCACTGATTAACAGCAGGAAAGGTCAAAGTGTAGGTGAGCAGTAGTGATAGGGACTCTGTAGCCAGGGGCACAGTTAGGCATTTCTGTGGCCTCAAGTGAGACTCCAGAATGGTTGTTACCTCCTTGATGCCAGGGTCAAGGATTTCTCTGAGTGGGCCCAGGATATCTGAAGGGGTAGGGGTGAGTAGGCAGAGGTTGTGGTCCAAATTGGTACTAATGACACAGGCAGAAAGAGAAATGAGGTCCTGCAAAGGGAGTTCAGGGAGACAGGTAGGAAGTTGAAAAAAACAGGACTTCTAGGGTTGTAATCTCGGGATTACTTCCTATGCCACATGCCAGTGAAACTAGTTAAATATGTGGCTAAAGAGCTGGTGCAGCGGGGAGGGCTTCATGTGTGTGGTTCACTGGGATGTCTTCCAGGGCACATGGGGCCTGTAGAAGAAGGAACTAAACTGGAGGGACACCAATATCCTGTCAGGGAGGCATGCTAGTGCCACATAGAAGGGTTCAAACTAATGTAGCAAGGGAGTGGGGGCCAGTATGTAAAATGACCAAGGAGGTTTCAGAGATTAAGGACAGTAAGACAAAGAGGAAAAATAGACAGGGAAAGGTTACTAAACACAGTGGGACTAACAGTCTGAGGTGTATTTGTTTTAATGTGAGGAGTGTAACAGGTAAGGCAGGTTGGGTTTGGATTAATACACAGAACTTTGATCTTGCTACTACAGTGATTGAAAGAGGAACAAAACTGGCAGTTTAACATTCCAATATTTAGATGTTGCAGGTGAGACAAGGATGTAAAAGAGGTGGAGGAGTTGTGTTACTGATTAGGCAAGATATCACAGCTATTCTCAGGGAGGACACCTTGAACAGCGAAGTGAGGCCATATGTCTAGAATTTAGGAATAGGAGAGATGAAATCACTTTGATGAGATTATACTACAGGCCTCCCAACAGCCAGCAGAAGATAGGGAAACAAGTATGCGGACAGATCATGGAAAAATATAAGAAAAACAGGGTTGTTGTGGTGGATGATTTAACTTCCCCTATATTGATTCAGACTCTTAGTTCCAGTGGCTTGGATGGGGGGAATTGTGAGGTGAGTTGAGGATGGCTCTTTTGAATATGTAAGCAGTCATAACTACGGAAGTGACTATACTAGGCCTGGTATTGAGGAATGAGCTCAGCCATGTGACCAAAGCATTTTAGGAACAGTGACCAGAATTCTGTAAATTATATGCTATTTATGATAAGAATAAGAGCAGTCCTTGGGTGAAAGTTCTAAATTGGGAAGGCTAATGACCACAATGTTAGCCAGGAACTGGGGAATGTATATTGAGCAGCTGTTTGAGGGTAAACCAACAACTGGCATGTGGGAATCTTTTAAAGGTCAATTGATCCTGTGAAAATTAAGAATAAAGATGGCAAAATTTTGAAATTTTGGATAACAAGAGAAATTAAGAGCTTAGTCAGAAAGAAAATGAGGCATCTATGAAGTTTAGGAAACCAAAGACTGCCAGAGCCCATGAAGAGTACAAATGTAACAGGAAATGTGAAGGCTGTACAGGGGCCATGAAATGTCTTTGGCAAACAGGATTAATGAAAATCCCAAGGTTTTTGTTTGTGAGCAAGAGACTAGCTATGGAAAGGGTAAGTCCATTCAAGGACAAAGGATGGAATTTATTTCCAGGAGCTAGAGGAAGTGGGTGAGGTCCTTAATGAATATTTTACATTGGTGTTCATATAGGAGTGGAACATGGTGGATGGTGAGTCTTGGGAGTGATATGTTAATATTCTGGGGCATGTCAATATAAAAAAAGGAAGTATTGGGTGTTTTGAAGCATTAAGGTTGACAAATGCCCGATCCCAAAATTCTGAGGTAGGTAGGTGAGGAGATTGCTGGGGACTTTATGAAATCTTTGTACCCTCTTTAGTCACAAGAGGTGTCCTAGAGGGATCGAGTCATACAGGTCCATAGTTCCCTGAAAGTGGCCACACAAGTTGATAAGGTAGTCAAGAAAGCATATGACACATTTGCCTACATTGGGTAGGGCACAGAGTGTAAAGATTGGCCAATCATGTTGCAGCTGTACAGAACTTTAGATAAGCCACTTTGGAATATTGGGTATAGTTCGGGTTGCCAAAATACCAGAAGGATATGGAGGCTTTGGAGAGGCTACAGACATAGTTTACCAGGATGTTGCCTGGTTTGGAGGATATTAGCTAAGAGGAAAGATTGGACAAATTTGGTTTGTTTTCACTTGAATGTTGAAGGGGGCAACCTGATAGAAGTTTCCAGAATTATGGGAAGCAAAGATAGAATGGATAGTCAGAGTTCTTATCCCAGGGTAGAAATATCAATTACTATAGGGAAGATGTTTAAGGTAAAAGAGGGTAAGTTCAAAGACAAGTTTTTTTTACAGAGAGGATAGTGAGTGCCTGGAATGCATTGCCAGAGGACGTGGTGGAGGCAGATCCAATATCAACTTTTAAGAGGCATCTTAGCAGACACATGAATAGGCAGGGAATAGAGGGATATGGATCACTTGGAGCTAACAGGTTATTAGTTTAGAAAGGTGTTATGTGTCGGCGCAGCCTTAGTGGGCTGTGCTGTGGTGTTCTGTGTTCCTTGAAAAACAGAGTAAAGAAAAATATTGGAGATTCTGGAATTAGGTGATATAGTCTAAAAGCTCTGGCCAGACTGTGCAGGAGAAATGTTAGGAATCACTTCTACATATAAAGGCTGGAAGATGTATTAGATTCCCTACAGTATGGAAACAGGCCCATGTTTGGTACACTCTTCCATAAAAGGCAGTGGATACAAGGTCAGTTGTTAATTTTAAATCTGAGATGGACGATTGTTTTGTTAGGCAAAAGTATGAAGAGATATAGGCCAAGGGCTTGTATATGGTGTTAGGCAATAGGTCAGTCAGGATCTCATTAAATAGTGGAACAGGCTTGAAGAGCGAAATGGCCTACTCCTGTTCCTTTGAGCCTGCTTGTCACAGACTAATCAGGATAGATGCCAGAAGGCAGTCAGATACACATGCATCACCTTCCTATCAGATTAAATGACCTCCATCACCAGACTCTTCATAAAGAAAGGATAAAGTACTTTACATATTGTGAGACAGATTGTCAGTTCAGAACTAATTTGAACCGTGTTACAGTGGTTTTATGCACTGAACTCACCTCTAATTAGAGTGGGGTTTGAACATCCATGTTCATTTTAGTAGCCCTCTTGAAACCTACAGACATAGAAGGTTATCATTGCAACATTGCAAAGATTTTACTTCTCACCATCTGCTGTCTTTATGAATTGGCAATATTCACTATGTAGAGAGTTGTAAACATGATTCCTACAGGGGTACTTCATTTATGAATCATTCTTGGACTTAAATATAATACTCATAACACTCCTGCAGAATCTGGTTGATAACAGTAATTCATTTATATAATTTCATTAACACAGCAAAGGCAATTTCTTCTGGAAGTTGTTTTCCTTTTAAATGGTTGCAAGCAATTAAAAGCTTTCGAGAGGTTGTCAACAGCCTTATGTTACTAAATAGTGATGTTACGTTACTCTATAAACTGCTTCGAGAAATCAGCCAGATTTTTCTCAGTAAATACAATTCTCAAGTTTGCATGGATGGAAGGTGTTTGAAAATATAGTTACTATTTTGATTTCACTCCATATAAGATGGATCAACTAAGGTTTCTATATGAGCAACAGCTACTTGGTTATCCAAGATCCTTCGGGACATGACCTCCCAACTCCTGTACTCAATACTCTGACCAATAAAGGAAAGCATACCAAATGCCTTCTTCACTATCCTATCTACATGCAACTCCACTTTCAAGAAGCTATGAACCTGCACTCCAAGGTCTCTTTGTTCAGCAACACTCCCTAGGACCTTACCATTAAGTGTATAAGTCCTGCTAAGATTTGCTTTCCCAAAATGCAGCACCTCGCATTTATCTAACTTAAACTCCATCTGCCACTTCTCAGCCCATTGGCCCATCTGGTCCAGATCCTGTTGCAATCTGAGGTAATCCTCCTCGCTGTCCACTACTCCTCCAATTTTGGTGTCATCTGCAAACTTACTAACTGTACCTCTTATGCTCGCATGCAAATCATTTATGTAAATGACAAAAAGTAGAGGGCCTGGCACCAATCCTTGTGGCACTCCACTGGTCACAGGCCTCCAGTCTGAAAAACAACTCTCCACCACCACCTTCTGTCTTCTACCTTTGAGTCAGTTCTGTATCCAAATGGCTAGTTCTCCCTGTATTCCATGAGATCTGACCTTGCTAATCAGTTTCTCATGGGGAACCTTGTCGAATGCCTTACTGAAGTCCATATAGATCACATCTACTGCCACAAGGATCGGTGCTGGGCCCTCTACTTTTTGTCATTTACATAAATGATTTGGATGCGAGCATAAGAGGTACAGTTAGTAAGTTTGCAGATGACACCAAAATTGGAGGTGTAGTGGACAGCGAAGAGGGTTATCTCAGATTACAACAGAATCTGGACCAGATGGGCCAATGGGCTGAGAAGTGGCAGATGGAGTTTAATTCAGATAAATGCAAGGTGTTGCATTTTGGGAAAGCAAATCTTAGCAGGACTTATACTCTTAATGGTAAGATCCTAGGGAGTGTTGCTGAACAAAGAGACCTTGGAGTGCAGGTTCATAGCTCCTTGAAAGTGGAGTCGCATTTAGATAAGATAGTGAAGAAGGCGTTTGGTATGCTTTCCTTTATTGGTCAGAGTATTGAGTACAGGGGTTGGGAGGTCATGGTGCGGCTGTACAGGACATTGGTTAGGACACTGTCGGAATATTGCGTGCAATTCTGGTCTCCTTCCTATCGGAAAGATGTTGCGAAACTTGAAAGGGTTCAGAAAAGATTTACAAGGATGTTGACAGGGTTGGAGGATCTGAGCTACAGGGAGAGGCTGAACAGGCTGGGGCTGTTTTCCCTGGAGCGTCAAAGGCTGAGGGGTGACCTTATAGAAGTTTACAAAATTATGAGGGACATGGATAGGATAAAGAGGCAAAGTATTTTCCCTGGAGTCGGGGAGTCCAGAACTAGAGGGCATAGCTTTAGGGTGAGAGGGGAAAGATATAAAAGAGACCTAAGGGGCAACTTTTTCACGCAGAGGGTGGTACGTGTATGGAATGAGCTGCCAGAGGGTATGGTGGAGGCTGGTACAATTGCAACATTTAAGAGGCATTTGGATGGGTATATGAATAGGAAGGGTTTGGAGGGATATGGGCTGGGTGCTGGCAGGTGGAATTAGATTGGGTTGGGATACCTGGTCGGCATGGACGGGTTGGACCAAAGGGTCTGTTTCCATGCTGTACATCTCTATGACTCTATGACTCTATAACTGAGGGACAGTATTGTTGCTTGAATTAGCCAGGAAAATAAAATTACAGGGAAAGGGTATTAAACATATGTCTTAATAAAAGACCATGTCAGATATCTAATAGTAAATTTTTACTTACCTACAAATGACTAAGATACACCAGATAGACCAGACCCAAGAAAAACATGTATTGCCTTTGGCCAAAGAATCATGGGTTGCATGGACAGTTCCCTACTATACAATGTTGGTAGTCTGCCTTCTACACATAAGTGAAAAGATACATTGTCCTGTAATTGTTCTGGCCTCAACTGGCCCTTAATTTTCCCCTAGACACATGGGATTATATCCCACTACTCACACATGCCTGGAAGCCCTAAACATCGAGAGACATCAACTTAAAAAGATTCATTCATTTGAGATTCAATTAATTACTATTCCATGTATAATTGAGTCATATAGTGGAGGAAGAAATCAAATTCAATCAGTTCTCTTCACTAAGTCAATTAATCAATCTTAATTGGTAAAAGTTGCACAAAAATTATGGCCCAGAGTGGACCTAGCTCGAGCCTTTAAGGAAATAAAAATTAAATTTGAGAAGAACATCAAATTTAAATGTAAAGACATTGCAGTGAAAACTAAATAGAATGTGTAATTCTAAATAGCCTGCAGTTTCATAAAAAGCAGTAGAATTTATAAGCAAGATGTAACTTCTTTTAATATTAGATTTTTAGATTACGTTACAGTGTGGAAACAGGCCCTTCGGCCCAACAAGTCCACACCAACCCGCCGAAGCGCAACCCACCCATACCCCTAACCTAACACTACAGGCAATTTAGCATGGCCAATTCACCTGACCTGTACATCTTTGGACTGTGGGAGGAAACCGGAGCACCCGGAGGAAACCCACGCAGACACGGGGAGACCGTGCGAACTCCACACAGTCAGTCACCTGAGGTGGGAATTGAACCCGGGTCTCAGGCGCTGTGAGGCAGCAGTGCTAACCACTGTGCCACCCATATTTAATCTCTTAGTTCTCAAATCAGTGTACTATGTTTTATCAAATATTTGAAACATAGTATTTTTTTATAGTTGGCCAAGCTCAGTCCAACTGTTCCAATCTGCAAAATAGCTGGTTTTGATGATGATGCCAAGGAGTCTGTTGTATAAGCCACTGTCACAGATTTAGAGGAACAGATCCTTGCTCCAACCATAGTTAAATTGACCACAACGCCAGCAAAGAGTAAATACTGTGATGAATGATTTAGTTTCTAATTTATTCTTTGAATTCATCAGAACTAGCATATCACTGCTGTTGAATAGGAGCCTTTTTGATTCACTATCTGCAAGAAAGACCACAGGAGGAGGTGCAAATTGCCTTTTGAATGAGACATTAAGTCAATGCCCATACCAGCATATGGATCAGAAGCAGGAGTAGGTCATGCTGCTCCTCAACTTGTTTTGCCAATTGATAAATTCATGGCAGATCTGATAGTGGTCTCAACTCTGTTTACCAACCTACCACTATAACCTCTGACACCCTAAATTAACCTTAAAAAATTCGATGACCCTGCCTCCAATGTGGTCTGGTGAAGACAATTCCACAAACTCACAACTCTCTGAGATAAAAATAATTCCCCTCAACTCTTCAACAATCTTGACGACAAAGGCATTTACTCAGAAATGTGAATACCTGCCCCAGTATGTTATGTATACATAAAAGCAGAATAAATCTAATCCAGCTAATTACTGCCCCATCAGTCCACTTCAAATTATCAACAAAGTGAGGGAAGACATAACTGACAGTATTATCAAGCTGTACAGAAGAGTCTTGATTATCCAGCATTCGATTATCCAAATATCGGATTATCCGGCAAGATCACAAAGTCCCGATGCTCAGCTAAATTATGTTATCTAGGATTCGATTATCTGGAATTCGATTAACCAAATGAAATACTGTCCACCCGTGTCCATCGGATAATTGAGGTTTCTCTGTATTTACTTAGCAATAACCTGCTTATGATAGTCAGTTTGGTTTCAGCCAGGCCAGTTGGATCCTGACATCATTAAAGCTTTGGAACAAACATGGACTAATGAGCTCAATGGGAGAGGTAAGGTGAGAGTGACTACCTTTGACTTCAAGGCTGTACTTGACCAAGTATGACATAAAGGAGCTCTCGCAGAATTGGAGTCAATTGGAACCAGGAAAACCCTTTGGAGTTATATCTAGCACCAAGGAAAATGGTTCATAGACAATGACATCCTCACATGTGAAAAAACGCAAATCACCTCTCATCCTTCTGAACTCCAATGGATCCAGGCAAAACCTGTCCAAACCCTCCTCATAAGTCTTTCAACATAGGAACCAGTCAATTAAACTTCTCTGAACTCTGTCTAGAATAATTATGTCTTTTGTTAGATAAAGACACCAAACTATACACTGTTCCTGAACAACTGTAGCAAATGTTCCTACTTCTTTATTCCATTTTTTTACAATAGACGACAATACTCCAACTGCCTTTCTAAATAATTTTACTCTACACACACACACACACGCACGCTCTCTCACAGGCATATACTCTGTCATACTCATGTACCCACTCTACCAAGCACGTACTCACACACATTCTCGCTCCCTCTCTCCCACACACACACAAACACTCTCTCTCTCTCTCCCTCACACATACGCATGCAGGCACACATATAAGTCTATGGGGTGAATTTGCATTTGCAGATTTGTGTTTGCAAGTACTTTCTGTTTTGTTCAAAAAGCACACAATCTGCAGGCAGTCAGTCCATGGGACATTTTATAAATTCCCACTTCGAAAATAGAACCAGTCTGACTCAAGGTTGGGATACAGACAGACTCTAACTTCAGACCTTTAATTCATTGTCTGAGCTGAGATGTTACTTTTTTTTAATAAAACCTTGTTATCTCAGGACTGTGACTTGAAAGAAGTTCTGGGATTTGCATATCAATTAATTGAAACCTGCAACCCATTCTAAGTGATTAAAGACTTTACAGCAATCTAGGTTTGTTCAATACATCGCATCAGTTGTATAACACTTTGATCTTTTACTATCAATTCTGTGTCCTGTGATCCTGCCCCACTAGCTACCTGACGAAGGAACAGCACTCCAAATGCTTGTACTTTGAAATAACCTCTTGGACTATAACCTGATGTTGTGTGATTTTTTAACTTTATCTCTTAACATTTTGTGATTAATGTGCCTGAAAACTCAAATTTCTTTATACCACAGAACTCTAAAATCTTTTTTGATTTAACTAATAAGCTGCTTTTCTATTCTTTCTGTCAAAGTGGATAGTTCACATTTTCCCATATTATACTCCATCAGCCAAATTTTTGCCCTGGTATTTAAGCTGTCTATAATCTTTGAAGACTTAGAGCTTACTCTTTTACTTCTCATTATGTCAACAATAAATACAACAGCCAATTATTTAATCTATAAATCCAAGCCATTGATGTACATTGTAAATGATGAAGGTCCTCACACCAATTCCTGTGGCACTCCACAGGGTACAGCTTGTCAATGTATGGAAATGCCACCCTTATCCATTCTGTGTTTTTTCTCAGCTAATCAATCCTCTACCCATGCTAATTTGTTAGTTCCCACACCATGAGCTCCCATCGCAAACCTTTAATCTGTGTGATTAAAGATTCCATGACAGCATTTTGGTGAGAATCAGGGAAATTCTCCGAGCACTCAAATCAAGACGGATCCCTCACCATCAATACCAAACCACAGGAGGTTCATATGAGTGCTTCAGGAAAGATAATAGATACCACTTTACAAATACATGTCACCTGCTGGAAACTTCAACCTTACTAATCATGGTCGTCCTCTGCCAGTGCTTACTTTGGAAATTCCCATACGTGATAGCTCCTGTTAAATATTTAATGCTTCTGGATATGTTATCAGTTATTGTGGTCGTAGAAAGATGATATAACTATTAGCTTATATCCTGTTTCAACTTAATTAGCAGAAAAGTTGGTAATGCCTATGCAACTAGGTTAGCATTTAAAATCTAATTTTAAATTTTAAAAATCTTTCAAACTGCTCCACCGGTTTTTTTTCTCAATTTTATTGCCAATTCTTCACCTTACTATTTCTTTTACCACTTTTATAGGACCCCATTCAGTCATACTTTAAATCTTTGTTTGTTTTCTTTCACTCAGCTCGACTAAACTAATGAAAAAATAGGAGTAACCTCAGGAAGTTGTGCATTAATTGACGGATAAATAACTTTAGAGACTATTTTGCAGCCGATCAGGAGCACTGACTTGGAAGACTGACACATTCATATCTTTTGTAAATATTATCACCAATCAAAGAAAGGGGCTGTCAAACAAAAATGTTTCTATGCCTCCTTGGCACCCCAAGACTACACATACAAATAAAGTCAAAGGTCGTGTTGAGAGAGCTAAAAGATTCACATTAACCAATGTTAATGTCTCTTCCATGCCTGGAAACATGCTCAGTGCGTCAAAGCTGGGTGAAATGACAAAACCGAATTAGTATCAGAATGTTGGAAAAGCTTTTATTTGGTGAAACTTGAAGCTTTCATTAATTGTTATGTGTGAATTAAACATGAAAGTGTTTTATAGCTGATATAAAGCAATACATGCCGATGACTGAGTTCAAATTCAATAGCACAAAGGATGGATTCAGATAACAGCATAAATCATGAGCATGGTTACAATGTTAATCAAATCCCAAGACTTGTAGACCTGTCTGAACTGCAGTCTCAGCGACTTATTATTACACATTACACAGCATGAATTACCAAAGTATTTTATACATATACATTCCCCACTGCTTCCTCTTTATTAGAAAATCATATAAAACACCCACTTGCTTTGATAACACGCTAGGCACTGCCATATTCAGGCAAACAATCAACCAGAGTAGTCATAGCAACTACTGCGGCAGGTCTATGAGCATTAAGCAGCATTAGGAATGTAAGAAGAAACAGGAAGCTAGGACATTATAGCCAGCCTGAGCCTATGAGATAACACTGCCCAAGTAACCAGTCTCCAAACTGGGCTTCACTTAATAGCCATTTCAGGATTTTAACTTACCTTCTCTCCTACTCTACATCATTGTCTTCCACTAGGGCATTTAAAGCTCATGAATATATCATAACTTTCTTTAAATATCAGATTTCTGAGTTCAATGCAAATCTAACTTGAATCAATTAAATGCAAGGCTTTTACATGCAAAAATTAGTATGCTTTAAGAATTAAAACAATTTAAATTCAGTCCAACCTGCTTACCTCTGGTTTGAACAAATGTGGAATGGGTCCAAGCCAGAGGTGGGGAGGCACCCACCAGTTCTCATGAGGCAGAGAACTCATTTAATTGTTTTAATGAGACTGCGTGTTTCACTTGTATGAACTTCTCCCCTGCTCTGTTTGGGCTTCACCATGGATGTTGCACTTGACACTTAGCCCTCCAAGACTCTCTCTCCTTGTTCTGTGCAACCCAATTGTCACCTTGCCCCATAGACATGGCCTAACAGTCAACCTGCTGCTACTGGCAGGCATGGTTAGGTGGATGAATAAGGAAAATATTATAAGTGCCCCAGCACTTAGAATAACAGCAGCTGAACAAGAGTATATTATATTTCACTCAGAATTGAACAATAGCAAAGCTTTAGAACTTTGGACAAACAGGAAAGTGGCCATAACATTTGAGAGGTTTTGGATTAAGGAGTTAAAAAGGAATCTTCAATTAAACATAAAAGCAGGTCTCAGAGCTTCACCACTGAGTTGTAAGTATTGAAGCTTCAACAGGGTGAATACAAACCTGCAACAAAGACCAAAGAACATCAAGATGATGTTCTTTCAATTTCCACCCCACCCTCACTTTCACCTGGTCCATCTCTGGCTCTTTGGAGGTTTGCTAGTGCTCTTGGGGGGGGGGGGGGTTTAAACTAACTCTGCAGGGGCATGGGAACCCAGATTGTAGCTTCAGGGTGCAGGGCCTGGAGTGTAGGGAGGTTAGGAACATGGCATCAATTTCCAAGGAGGGTGTCTGTAAACAGGAAAGTGGCTTGAAGTGTGTATACTTCAATGCAAGAAGTATACGAAATAAGGTAGGTGAACTTGCAGCGTGGGTTGGTACCTGGGACTTCGATGTTGTGGCTATTACGGAGACATGGCTAGAACAGGGACAGGATTGGCTGTTGCAGGTTCCAGGATTTAAATGTTTTAGTAGGGTCAGAGGTGGGGGTAAAAGAGGGGGAGGTGTGGCATTGCTTGTCAAAGATAGTATTACAGTGGTGGAAAGGACGATGGATGAGGACTTGCCATCTGAGGTAGTTTGGGCTGAGGTTCGGAATAGGAAAGGTGAGGTCACCCTGTTAGGAGTCTTTTACAGGCCTCCCAATAGTCCTAGAAATGTAGAAGAAAGGATAGGGAAGGTGATTCAGGAGATGAGTGACAGTAATAGGGTGGTGGTTATGGGGGACTTTAACTTTCCTGATATTGATTGGGAAAGCTATAGCTCAAGTTCGTTAGATGGGTCAGTGTTTGTTCAATGTGTGCAGGAGAGTTTCCTGACACAATATGTAGACAGGCCAACAAGAGGTGAGGCCATACTAGATTTGGTTCTGGGTAACGAACCAGGCCAGGTGTTAGAATTAGAGGTAGGTGAGCACTTTGGGGATAGTGACCATAATTCGGTGATTTTTACTCTCGTGATGGAGAGGGATAAGTGTGTACTACAAGGCAAGAGTTATAGCTGGGGTCAGGGAAATTATGATGCGGTGAGGCATGACTTAGGATGTGTGGCTTGGAAAAGTAGACTCCAAGGCAAGAGTGTAAATGATATGTGGAGCTTGTTCTAGGAGCAACTATTGAGTGTCCTTGATAATTATGTACCTGTCAGGCAGGGAGGAAAGGGTCGTGCGAGGGAGCCGTGGTTTAATAAGGAATTGGAATCCCTTGTTAAATGGAAGAGGGCGGCCTATCTCAAGATGAGACGTGAAGGTTCAATTGGGGCGATTGAGAGTTATAGGGTAGCCAGGAAGGACCTGAAGAGAGAGCTAAGAGCAGCAAGGAGGGGACATGAAAGGTCCTTAGTCGGTAGGATTAGGGAAAACCCTAAGGCTTTCTATAGGTATGTTAGGAATAAAAGAATGACTAGGGTAGGAATAGGTCCAGTCAAGGATAGTAGTGGGAAGTTGCGTGTGGAGGCGGAAGAGATTGGGGAGACACTGAATGAATACTTTTCTTCAGTATTTACTCAGGAACAGGGCATTGTCGTCGATGTGAATACTGAGTCACAAATAAGTAGAATGGATGGCTTTGAGGTATGTAGAGAAGAGGTGTTGGAAATCCTGGAAAAGGTGAAAATAGATAAGTCCCCTGGGCCTGATGGCATTTATCCTAGGATTCTCTGGGAAGCAAGGGAGGAGATTGCAGAGCCATTGGCCTTGATTTTTATGTCCTCTTTGTCTACAGGAGTAGTGCCAGAAGACTGGAGGATAGCAAATGTGGTTCCCTTGTTCAAAAAGGGGAGTAGGGATAACCCTAGTAACTATAGGCCGGTGAGTCTCACTTCTGTTGTGGGCAAAGTCTTAGAGAGAATTGTAAGGGATAGGATTTATGCACATCTGGATAGGAATAATGTGATCAAGGATAGTCAGCATGGTTTTGTGAAGGGCAGGTCGTGCCTCACAAACCTTATTGAATTCTTTGAAAAGGTGACGAAGGAGGTTGATGAGGGGAAAGCGGTAGATGTGGTATATATGGATTTTAGTAAGGCGTTTGATAAGGTTCCCCATGGTAGGCTACTGCAGAAAATACGGAGATATGGCATTGAGGGTGAGTTGGAGGTTTGGATTAGGAATTGGCTGGATGGAAGAAGACAGAGGGTAGTAGTTGATGGCAAAGTTTCTTCATGGAGTGCCGTCACTAGCGGTGTTCCGCAAGGATCTGTTTTGGGACCATTGCTGTTTGTCATTTTTATAAATGACCTGGAAGAGGGGTTAGAAGGTTGGGTGAGCAAGTTTGCGGATGATACGAAAGTCGGAGGAGTTGTTGACAGTGAGGAAGGATGTGGCAGGTTACAGCAGGATATAGAGAAGCTGCAGAGCTGGGCAGAAAGGTGGCAAATGGAATTCAATGTAGCTAAATGTGAGGTGATTCACTTTGGGAAGAATAACAAAAAGATGGGGTACTGGGCTAATGGTCGGATACTTGGTAGTGTGGATGAGCAGAGGGATCTTGGTGTCCATGTACACAGATCTCTGAAAGTTGCCACCCAGGTAAATAGTGCGGTGAGGAAGGCATATGGCGTACTGGCTTTTATTGGTAGAGGAATTGAGTTCCGGAGTCCTGAGGTCATGATGCAGTTGTATAAAACTCTGGTGCGGCCGCATCTGGAATATTGTGTGCAGTTTTGGTCGCCATACTATAGGAAGGATGTGGAGGCACTGGAACGGGTGCAGAGGAGGTTTACCAGGATGTTGCCTGGTATGGAAGGAAGATCGTATGAGGATAGACTGAGACACTTGGGGCTGTTTTCATTAGAGAAAAGAAGGTTTAGGGGTGACTTGATTGAGGTGTACAAGATGATTAGGGGGTTAGATAGGGTTGACAGTGTGAACCTTTTCCCGCGTATGGAGTCGGGTATTACAAGGGGGCATAGCTTTAAATTAAGGGGGGGTAGATATAGGACTGAAGCTAGGGGTAGGTTCTTCACTCAGCGAGTCGTAAGTTCATGGAATGCCCTGCCAGCAGCAGTGGTGGACTCTCCCTCTTTATGGGCATTTAAGTGGGCATTGGATAGGTATATGGAGGATAGTGGGTTAGTATAGGTTAGGTGGGCTTGGATCGGCGCAACATCGAGGGCCAAAGGGCCTGTACTGCGCTGTATTCTTCTATGTTCTATGTTCTATGTTCTTCTCTTCCCTTCATTGACAGCGTTGTTTCTATTTCTGGGGATAGACTGGGCACTAATATTCACTATAAACCCACTAACTCACACAGTTACCTGGAGTATATATCCTACTTCCTGTAAAGACTATTCCATTCCCCCAATTCCTGCATCTCTATCGCATGTATTCTGATAATGCCAACTTCAAAAAGACAGCCTCCAAAATGTACACCTTTTTCCTCAACTGTGGATTCCACAGCACCGTTGTTGACAGGGCCCTCAACCAGGTCCGATACATCTCCTGCACTTCAATGTTTATCCCCTTTGTTCCCTCCTGCAACAGCAATACCATCTCACCAGCATCCACATCCAGAGAATCATTCCTGCCACCTCCAGCAAGATGCCACTACCAGACACATATTCCCCCCCCAATCCTTTGTCCACTTTCCATGGGACCGTTCCCTCCGGAACACTCTGGTCCATGCTTCTTTCATTCCCAACATTACCCCCACCCCCACCTAAGCCCCACAGCACATTCCCCTGCAATCACCAAAGGTGTAATACTTACCCATTTACCTCTTCCTCCTCAATATCCAAAGGTCCAAATATACCTTCCTGGAGAAGCAGCATTTTACCTGCACTTTACACAATCCAGCCCACTGTATTTGCTGTTCACAATATAGTTTCCTCTACATTAGGGAAACAAAGTGCAGACTGGGTAACCGTTCCACAGAATACCAATGTTCTGTCTGTAAAAAGTACCCTCAACTTCTAGTTGCCTGCCACTTCCACATACCATCCTGTTTCCTGGCCAGCATCTCTGTCTCAGGCTTGCTGCAGTGCTCCAGTGAAGCTCCACCTCATTTTCCACTTGGGGACCCTGCAGAATTCTGGACTCAATATTGAGTTCAATAACTTTAGGGCTTGAACTCTTTTATGTCCTAGCCCTCACCTCCACACACCAGGCCTTGTGATCACATAGTCTTCTATTACGCACAATCGATTGTTATTCACTAACAGTCCCTATTAATTCACGCTCCTAGCCAGATCGTTATCCACTTCTTTGTCTGTTCAACTGCTCTTCTCTGTCTTTGGATTCCATCCCCACATATTGTGTACTCCTTATCCTTTCCCCCCCCACCCTATCTTCTCCACATAAATTGACATTTTCCTAGCTACCATCAGTTCTGAGGAAGGGTCACCAAACCCAAAACATTAACCCTGATTTCTCTTCACAGATGCTGCCAGACCTGCTGAGCCTTTGCAGCAATTTCTGTTTTTGTTTAAGATGAACTTGATACAGTTAGAAAAAAAAAACTGCAAAACTCGAAAACATTCCATCAAGAGGTAGGTCAACAATTGCAAGCATCTAGTGCCAAGAAAAAGGGAAGTGATTATGTCCAATTTGATTCAAAGTAATGTTGTTTGGTTAAAGGTTATACATTTGCAGAAATGTCAGCTGAAATCTACAAGTGAGTCTTATCATGAAACCATGGAAGCACATAAGACTTCCTTCAGTAAAGAAGCAGGGGCTCATCTACAAAGCTTTTAGAGCTAATAAGTACCTTATAGAAGCATTTCATTGAGCATCGAAGGGTCTTTGAACATACCAAAATTAAGCAAGAGTTGGAGAATTGTAACTACTTAAGGAGACTGCTAAGCTATAAGCCCAACTATCAATCGCCACACCATACTATCAAGCCTCAGAGACTGAAGAGGAGCAATTGAGAAATCAATTAGTTGCAGCAGCTACTCGATAAAGTAATAGCAGATGTTCAAATGAGCAGTAGAGGAACGGAGAGTGAATGAACATAGCTGCTTCCCAAAAAGAAAGACTTGTTGTTCGTTTGTATGAAAGTATAGAATCCTTACAGTGTGGGAACAGGCCATTCAGCACAACAATTCCACACCAACCCTCCAAAGAGTATCCCACCCAGACCAATACACTTAACCTACACACTATGGACAATTTGGCATAACCAATTTATCCAACCTGCACATCTTTGAACTGTGAGAGGAAGCCCACACAGACACAGGATGAATGTGCAAACTCAACATAGACAGCCACCCAAGGCTGGAATTGAATTCAGGTCCCTAGTGCTGTGTGTCAGCAGTGCTCGCCGCTGAGCTTCCATGCCACTCTGCCATACCTGAGCGCATGCTGATGTGCGGTTACAAACTGGAAAGTTGTTGCTTTGCTCTTCATATTTTCTCGATCTTGCCAATAGGTTGAGGTTCAAAATTACTTGCAAATCTGTACTTGGGAGACGTGGCTCCAATTAACATTCACCTTATGACAGCTAAGTGCCTGTTTGGACTTCATTAATTGTCATGAGCCTTCAGTTGCTTGTTGACTGGGGGATGGCTGGTTAGAATTTATTCTTGGAAGGTTACTTGGGCTTAAGTATTTTTACTAGCCTGTCCGGAAGCTTTATAGAGAAAATTGAAATTGGGCTGCTCCTTAGAGCTTTATGCCTATTAGCTCTGATAATTTAAAATTGGTGTGTAGCTCTTTATTTGGGGATATTATGATCCAAGATTAAACATTCTGGGCTTTATGCCTGCAATTCAGGGATCATTTCCATTCAAAGATGGAATTTTAATCCTAATATGTTTTTAATGAACTTTATGCCCGCAATGTGGGGCTGGTGCTGATGATGGGCTTTATGCCTGGGAAAGCTGGAGATGGGCTTTATGCCTGGAGTTATGGGATTCAGCGGTCTGATGATGAGCCTTATGCCTAACGAGCTGGGGGTAGCCAAAGGGTCACTGACATGCTTTATGCCTAAAGAGCTGGCCATGGGTAGACGTGGGCATTATACAAAGAGGGCTAGGGGCTGATGATGGGTTTTCAGCCCAGAGAGCTGACAGACCTCATGCCTGGATTGTGAGACAGTCAGACAGATTGGTGGTTGAAGGGGGTGGCAATGGTTTCTGGTTTTGTTTTTATTTTGCAGGCGAAACAGATCATAATACTACTCACCTGGACCATACAAGTCGTGAAATTGCTCTTCAAGAGACACAATTCTGCTTTGGCATCTGCCTTTTTGATCATGAAAGTACTTAGACAGAGACAGCAGCTCACTACTGAAAAAAAAGGTTACAAAATAATTCCACAATAACATGTCTCAGTTACTGCAGTGTCCAGAGTTCCAAGATTGCTGTGAATTATTAGCTAAAGAAAATGTTTTTGTACAATCAATAAATAATGACCTTATATCTGAAGAATAATCTCTAAGGATAAAGAATAGAGATTTTTATTTAAAGTTTATAGATTACACTGGAAAAGCAAACCTCCATTAATGAAATAAATCAACTTCTGCTTTTTTCTTTGGAATTAGATAATAATGTAGAGGAACATGTTAAACATCACCCTCAATATCCAGTCAATTCAAACTCTCAGATCAGATTCATATTAGCAGTGAGATGACAGATCCAACACCTCTCAAGTGTATTGAAAACTGGCTTCCACGGAACCTCACTTATAATGAATGAAAACCCACTTTCAAAATCAAATATTGTTTGTAGTGATGAAACTCCACTTTTTTCCTGGGATACGTCAACCGTAGGAAAGGAGCTTCCAGGTGAAGAGTTTATGGAAGTCATTTGATGACCTGAGAAATACTATACTTTACTATAGATTCAATTGTTGTTTAAATCAGAGCAGCCTCTATATCATCAGAGTATTATCTCTATCTTTATATTCAGCTTTCATTAAAGACTAGATCCCCCATCTGTCGAGGCATTTCCTTCTAGAAACACCAGACAGAGCTTATTTATCTAACCACTCCCCAAAAAGAGCTGAGAATATATTGAAGATTGATGTCTGGGATGGATGATTTTGATAGGAGGAAATAGGAATAAGGAGTTAAATATTAATGATTAAATGTTAATACTATAAAAGACTATTGTGAAAGAACTTGGTGAGGGTTGTGGAGTAAAGGGTTTACTGACATTTGTTCCAATACTAAGCATGTGCATAAGGAGTAATATCATGATAATATTAGAGCAAATACCCGGGAACCACAACCTGCAAGTTCACCTCCAAGCCAGTCAACATCCTGACTTGGAACTTTATCACTGTTTCTTCACTGCTGCTGGGTCAAAATCTTGGAACTCTCTCCCTAACGCATTATGGGTCGACCTCCAGTACATGGACTGCAGCAATACAACCTTCTGAAGGGCAATTAAGAATGGGCAATGAATGCTGGCCAGCCAATGCTGCTCATGTCCCATGAGTGAATTAAAAAACAAGATGGAACCAGGACCTGAGTCAGGAGGTCCTCAGATAATATCTCTCTTACTGTCAGTAGTGGATTGTGCTATATTTAATAAAACTTGTTAATGTTCAATTTTCTGAGTGTGGATCTTATCTTACTACATGATGGATGCAGCCTATGCTAAGATGGGTTCGTTCGGAGATCTGCATCAATTTTCGAGGGCTAGTTGTATTAAAAGGTGTTAGGCCTTCTGGCCCTCCCACCTCCATTGTCTCTCATGCCCTCCCATGCTCCACTCCCTTTCCATGCTTCCTCTTTTTCTCCAAGCTGCCTAGGTATTGCTATTGGTACCAAACATGTAATCAGTAATGGAAGCTTTACTGCTCTTGACACCTCTTAATCCTGTCCAAATGAACGTACAGATATTGAAATGGGCAATTCAAAGAATGAAGTATTTATTACAATCTTGCAATGGCGTCAATCAATAATAGCAAACTCTCTAACTCTAATTGTAAAAACAGACCCTTGCTGAGCTAATCCATTAGTAAGCCTTGGGATTCATCCAAGCATTCATATTAAGGCCATCTATGAACTGTATCAAATATACAGAAGGCTAGACATATGTTTCTCTTAATTACTAACTGCACTCTTATCCAGCATTGATGAAAATTGCCAGCACTTAAAATGAAGACATGAATCCTGAAATCAATCCCACCTGCCAATTTGAAAGCCTCTGAAGGTGGCATACTCCACAAAATTCTGATCCTTAACATCTGCACTAATATAGCAGGAAGAACCAGAACAGAGGTATACACTGGGCATTCACATTCATGCTTATAATTGTTACTAAAATGGTTAAATAATAAATGCTCTCTTGCCGTACCGACAGTACTAGACCATTGAAATCTAAAAATCAATTTTCCCAACCCTATCACAGACAGCTTGAGCAATGATTGAGTGACCAGATCTTTATGATTGCCAGCACTTCGAAAGGATTAGTCACTCAAACTTTATCAGGAAATATGTGACGCTACAGTTATTGTTTGGTCGTTAACATGAAGAGAATATCATTCATTAGGCTGGCATTTATTTCCCACCTCTCTAATTGCCCTTGAGAAGCTGATAGTGAGCCACATTTATGAACTACCACAGTCCATAAAGGGCATGTCTAACCTCAGTGCTGTTAGGAATAGAGTGACTGGTGTCTGACAGAGCTACACTGAAGAAATAGTGATATAGTTTGATGTCAGGTTGGTGTCAAGTTTGGAGGAGAACTTGTAGATGACAGTGTTATTGTGCCTCATTCTTCTAGACAGTAGAATCACAGGTTTGGAAGGTGCTGCTGTTGAAGTAGCTTTGGTGAGTTGCTGCTGTGCATTTTATAGATAGTCACTATTGTTCACTGGTGAGGGGAGTCAATGTGTAAGATGGTAGATGAGGTGCCAAGCAAGTTGGTTGCTTTGTCCAGGATAATGTGCAACTTCTCAAGTGTTATTTGAGCTACACTCATTCAGGCAAGTGGAGTGTATTCCTTGTAGATGTAGATCTGGCTTTGGAGAGTTAGGAGGCAATTCACTCACACAGAATTCTTAGCGTCTGACCTGGTCTTGTGGTCAGGTTGTTTAAAAGGTTGGTCCAGTTCAGATTCTGAAAATGTGTTGCTGGAAAAGCGCAGCAGGTCAGGCAGCATCCAGGGAACAGGAGAATCGACGTTTCGGGCATAAGCCCTTCTTCAGGAATGAGGAAAGTTTGTCCAGCAGGCTAAGATAAAAGGTAGGGAGGAGGGACTTGGGGGACGGGCGTCGGAAATGCGATAGGTGGAAAGAGGTCAAGGTGAGGGTGATAGGTCAGACTGGGGTGGGAGCGGAGAGGTCAGGAAGAAGATTGCAGGTTAGGAAGGCGGTGCTGAGTTCGATGGTTTTGACTGAGACAGGGTGGGGGGAGAGGAAATGAGGAAACTGGTGAAATCCGAGTTCATCCCTACTGATTGGAGGGTTCCTAGGCGGAAGATGAGGCGCTCTTCCTCCAACCGTTGTGTTGTAGTGGTCTGGCGATGGAGGAGTCCAAAGACCTGCATATCCTTGGTGGAGTGGGAGGGGGAGTTGAAGTGTTGAGCCACAGAGTGGTTGGGTTGGTTGGTCCGGGTGTCCCAGAGGTGTTCTCTGAAACGTTCCGCAAGTACTTCAACACTTCAACTCCCCCTCCCACTCCACCAAGGATATACAGGTCTTTGGACTCCTCCATCGCCAGACCACAACACGACGGTTGGAGGAAGAGCGCCTCATCTTCCACCTAGGAACCCTCCAACCACAAGGGATGAACTCAGATTTCACCAGCTTCCTCATTTCCTCTCCCCCCACCTTGTCTCAGTCAAATCCATCGAACTCAGCACCGCCTTCCTAACCTGCAATCTTCTTCCTGACCTCTCCGCCCCCACCCCAGTCTGACCTATCACCCTCACCTTGACCTCTTTCCACCTATCGCATTTCCGACGCCCGTCCCCCAAGTCCCTCCTCCCTACCTTTTATCTTAGCCTGCTGGACAAACTTTCCTCATTCCTGAAGAAGGGCTTATGCCCGAAACATCGATTCTCCTGTTCCCTGGATGCTGCCTGACCTGCTGCGCTTTTCCAGCAACACATTTTCAGCTCTGATCTCCAGCATCTGCAGACCTCACTTTCTCCCCAGTTCAGATTCTGGTCATTAGTAACATCATTAGGTTGTTGGTTATGAGGTAATCAGCATAATTAATGTCATTGCATATCAAGGGTAGATGATTGGTGATGATTATTGCCTCAGATCAAGCCTGAATGTTAATCAGATCTTATTGCATATCAACAGCAATTCCTTCCAAATCTGAAGTGTTACAAATGGTGCTGAACATTGTCCAATTATCAATGAACATCCTTACTTCTTACTTTAAGATGAAGGGAATGTCATTAATGCAACAGTTGAAGATGCTTAGGGATTCAGGACTCAACTGAAAGGAACTCATGCAGCAATTTTCTGAGACTGAGATGATTGATGTCCAAAACTACACCTTTATGCCAAGTAAGACTCCAACCAGCTAGAGAGTTTTCCCCCGATTCCCATTGACTTCACATTTTCCAGAGCTCTTTAATATGATATACTTATTTAAATCTATTTTCCATATAAAGAGCAGTCACTCACACTTGAGCTCATGAGTTCAGCTCTTTTGTGCTTCGCATTTGAAGCAAGCGTGTGAAAAGATCAAGATCTGAGTGGACCTGGCAGAACCCAAACTGAGCATCATTGCTCAGTTTATTGCTGAGTCAGTGCTACATGACAGAACTGTCAATATATTCCACCACTTTGCTGTTAATTGAGGACAGACTGATCAGTGGTAATTGCTTGGGTTGGATTTGTCTTACTTATTCTGAACTGTCCACAACTGACTAATTTTCCACGTTGCCAGGAAGATGGAAATGTTGTAGTGCATAGGAAAGTGACATCCTATTGGCATCATCTTTAACATTATTCTGGCGACTCAGATAATGTTTTGGGGACTTGGGTTTGGTTCCTGATGTCATAGGATTCAGTAAGAATCTGGAGTTAAGAAGCTAATATGACCATGAAACCATTGCTGATTATCAGCATAAACTCTATCAGGTTCGCTAGTGTCTTTTAGGGAAATAAATCTTCTGACCCAAGTGAGACTCCAGACCCACAGAAATGAGTTGACTTCTAACACCCCCAGGGAATTAGGGTAATAAATGCTGTCCTAACCACTGGCGATATGTGCGTGAGCTAGGAAACAAATTTGGCAGTGGTACGACTAATTCTGGAGTACTAGTGTTCAGTAATATAGCCAGAATATTTAAGGGCTCATAGCCCTCAGTGTTGTTACCAGAAAAAAATCAGTACCAGTAGCCTTTGCAGTATCTGGTATCTTTGGCCTTTCCTTCAGACCAGGTTGAGTGAATTAAATTTACAAAAGACTGGTATCAGTGATGCTGAGAATCTCAGGAGGAATCTATGATGAATTATTCAGTTGTCCTTGTCTTATGATGGGCTGGGGTCCCCCTTAACTGTGAATGGGTAGATTTGTTGTGCCTCCTCTTCCCATATTGTTTAATTCTTTATCATTTTTCAAGAACAGACCTGGCAGCACTGCAGACTTGATTTTTCTTTGTTTGTGAGATCACGTAGCTCTGTCATATTGCACCATGCCTCCATTGTCATGCATATAAATAGTCCTGTACTGTGCTTCACCAGGTTGACACCTCATTAACAGGTGCGGCTACTGCTTCAGGCTGCCCTACTGCTCTCTTCACTGAACCAGATTGTGATAAAATGGCTGTGATAGATAAATGATGTTCGTAATTGGTCCCAGAATTGGAAAAAAAAGTAATCAGATAGCCAGAACATCTCTTAAAGGGGTATTGCAATCATTAAATCAATTCTTAACACAATTTCAGACACATGTAGTCATGATTGAGTTAGCACATAATTGGTGTGACTGTCAGCTTTAAAAAGATCATGTATTAATGAACAATGAAGGGGCAGCACACTTGCATGTGCTGCAATAATATGGATTTATTAAACTAACATCTGTTGCGATGTTGTCACCATCGAGAGCATTCTGTCTGGATGTATCACTACCTGGTATAGCAACTGTACCATTCAAAATCAGAGACAGTTACAGAGAGTGGTGAACTTGGCCCAGACAATCACAAAGGCCAACCTCCCATCTATAGAATCCATCTACCATGCCCACTGTCAAGGAAAGCTGCGAGCATTCTCAAAGATCCATCCAACCCTGGTAAGGTTTTTCTATAACCTCTACCATCGGGGAGACGGTATAGAAGCCTGAACACACTCACCAGCTGGTTTCGAAACAGTTTCTCCCCTAGTGTTGTTAAAATTGTGAATGGACTCACAAACTGTACTGTACTTCACCAGGTTGACACCTCATTAACAGGTGCGGCTGATGCTGCTTCAGGCTGCCCTACTGCTCTCTTCATTGAACCAGATTGTAATAAAATGGCTGTGATAGATAAATGATGTTCGTAATTGGTCTCAGAATTGGAAAAAAAGTAATCAGATAGCCAGAACATCTCTTAAAAGGATATTGCAATCATTAAATCAATTCTTAACACAATTTCAGACACGTGTAGTCATGATTGAGTTATCACGTAATTGGTGTGACTGTCAGCTTTAAAAAAATAATTTAGTAATGAATAATGAAAGGGTAGTCCTCATGACCTGTCCTACCTGGCAATCTCCCTTCCCACCTATCTGCTCCACCCTCCTCTCTGACCAATCACCTCCATCCCCACCCCCATTCACCCATTGCACTCTTTGCTACCTTCCCCCACCCTCCTCTCTGACCTATCACCTCCATCTCCACCCCCATTCACCCATTGTACTCTTTGGTACCTTCTCCCCACCCCCCCGCCACTTATCCCTCCATCCTGGAGGCTCCCTGCCTCAATTCCTGATGAAGGGCTTTTGCCCAAAACGTCGATTTTCCTGCTCTTGAGATGCTGCCTGACCTGCTGTGCTTTCCCAGCATCACTCTAATCTAGACTCACAAACTCTTAACATTCACCTGTACCTGTGTTTTTGTTTTTGCCATTGTTTATCCATTATTTATTTATCTATGCGACTTAACTCTATGATCTGCCTGTATTGCTCGCAAAACTTTTCACTTTGCCTCGGTACATGTGACAATAAATTCAATTCAATTCAATTCACTGTGAAGTTACCATGCCGCCAATCTGATGATACTGGGCATCATTAAAAGCCACATTCTGAGATTTCACTTTGGTTGGAGCAGACTTGGGGATCACTTGTAATATATTCAGTTGTAGAAAATATCAAAAATGAGTAGAATTGATTCTGACTAATGAAGTGTCTACATGAGGCATTGTAATTGCTCTGAAATGTACCAATTATTCAGTGCATTCATCACATTAATGTGAATTGTTGCAGTAATCAGTAGTGCTGTATTTTATAATCTGTTGACTTTATGACTGCTGTGCTGTGCTTTTCTGATAAATGATTTTATTACAGAAAAAGTCTACAGCTGTGATATGAAAATAACACATTGAGTTCCACCAAGCACTTTACAGGTTACAGTAAGTGTTAAACTGATGCAATCAGGTTTCTTCATGAAGTTTTTTATTTCTTTGGTTCTCAATACAAGCTTTAGAATACAAATAAAATAACATCATCAGTTTATGCTAGGATTTATAGCTAACTGCCAAAATTACAGTGAGGGAATAAAAACAGAAGTTGCTGGAAAAACTCAGCAGGTTTGGCAGCATCTGTGAAGAAAAATCAGAGTTAATATTTTGGGTCCGGTGACCCTTCCTCAGAACTCAGGAGAAGAACTTTAAAAGGAGTACAAAGAAAATGTCAAACCGTTATCGGCCAGTTAGTCTTATTTTGGTGGTGGGCAAATTGTTAAAATCAATCCTGAGAGATTGGATAAACTGTCACTTAGAAAGGCATGGATTAATCAGGGATAGTCAGTATGGCTTTGTTAAGGGAAGGCCATGCCTCACAAACTTAATTGAATTGTTTTAAGAAGTGACATGGAGGATTGATGAGGGCAGTGAAGTGGATGCTTTTGACATGGATTTTAGTAAAGCATTTGACAATAAGGTCTTAAAAGTAAAAGCCCATTGAATGTAGGGTCATGTGTTGAATTGAATCCTCTGCTGTTTAGTTTATATATTAATGATTTTGGAGTTGAACTTGGCACACGTCACAGAAATTGGACATGTAGTGGATAATGTGGAGGATAGCTGTAAACTCCAAATTGATTAGATGGGTTGGTGGAGTGGGCAGGAAACTGGCAGATGCATTTAACTGGCAGATATATGTGAGGCAATGCATTTAGGGAGGTCAAGCAGTAAAAGTAAATAGACAGTGTGTGGGAACATACTAAGATGGTTGATGAAGTGAGATATCCTGGCATTCAAGTGCACAGGTCCATAAAGGTAGCAGTACAGGTCAATAAGATTGCAAAGGAGGCATAAAGAATGCTCTCCTTCATTTGCAGAGGTATAGAATACAAAAGTAAGGGCATTATGATGAAAGTGTATGAGACACTGATGAGGCTACAAGTGGAATATGGTGCACAGTTCTGGTCACCACATTACAGGAAGGACACAATTGATCTGGGGAGAATGCAGAGAAGATTTACTGGAATGTTGCTAGGGCTGGAGAATTGTAGCCATGAGGAAAGATTGGAGAGTTTGGGGTTGTTTTCCTTGGATAAGAGAAGGCTGAGGGGTAACATGATTGAGGTATACAAAATTATGACGGGTAAAAATATAGCAGACAGGAGGAATCGGTTTCCCTTGACAGAGAGTTCAAAAATCAGGGCCATATAGATTTAAGTTGAGTGGCAGAAGGATTAGAGGGGATGTGAGGAAAATCTTTTTTGCGCAGAGGGGTTGGGTGCCTGGAATTCACTGCCTGAGTTGGTGGTGGAGGCAAAGATAATGAACTTTTTTACAAAATACCTGGAACTGCACCTTAAGTGTGAAAAGCTGCAGGGCTATGGGCCATTGCAAGAAGATGGGATGAGAAAGGGCACCTCGTGTTTTTGGGTTGGCATGGATAAGATGGTCCAAATGGCCCCTTTCTGTGCTGTTTAATTTGTATAGTTCGATATTGTTGATGTGGTCTCTTTTATACCATTGGCTTCAGGTTTGTTGGAAAGCCTGGCATGAAGCACTTTAACAGATATTTTTTGGAAGTCTAAATAGGCCACACCAAACTTATCCTCATTATCCCTCTTTGTTATTTTATTTTAAAAAAAACAAGTTATCTAAATACAATCTTTTCCATGCTGACTTTCCATAAAAAATTAGTTTCCCAAGCAAATGCTAATTTTATTCTGGATTATTATTTCTAAACAGTTTCTTACCATTGAAACTGGTGGTTGCTACATTTATTCTTGCACCCTTATTTGAACAGTGGTGTAATGTTTCCAATTCTTCAATCGTCTGTCACCACTTTTAAGGAGGATCGGACAGTCATGGCCAGTACCTTTGCAGTCTCCCATAGCATGCTCAGCAGAATCCCATTTGCCCCTGGTGATGTAGCAATACAAAATGGGGGTATCCTCCTTGATATCTTCACTTTATCAACCTTTAGCTCCTCTAGATCTCAAATGACTCTTCATTCGCTATAATTACAGAAAAAAAATTAACTTTCACATGCTGTTTTCACCTGACACACAAGTCAATGGCTAGAATTTTAGCTCACTGCATGCACTGGCATTTTGAACAGATGAAGGACATCCTGAGAGGAATTAATTGCATGCACTTACAGGTTAATGACTAACCTCCGTAATCCTCTGGGTGGGTAGCCAGAGCTGTGCTCCGCTAAATGAAAGTAAAAGAGGTTTGAAGAGTTTTTGCTTTGGACCCATGTATGTCCTGTATTGGAATGGGCCTGAAGTTGATTTTGTAATGATTGGAACAAGGTCAGTGGGTGAATTTCATAGAGTTTCAATTCCCTATTGGGGTTGTTAAGATAGTTCAATCAGGGAGCCCTGGCTGACAGATATAAACAGACATGTCAAGTGCTCTGCCCCCTCTCGGACCCTGCTCTAAGCTAGCTGGGTCAGTGTAACATACTATGTATATGTAAATAAACATTGACTTAGTAACAGTGTACCACCCTTCATGGAGTTATTTCAGAATCCAATCAACAGTGTGAAATGAAGAAACATGAAAGGCATATTGAAAGATTGAAAGAGTACATGAGAGAAAAAGTAAAAGAAAGAGATAACAGTATGAGAGTGGGAGATAAAGAGGAAGATAGTTACAAAAAAATGTTTATTTAAATTCACGCATTGCAGTTTCAATCAAGATGAAATGATGAGTTTACAACAAATCTATCTCAACATTCTAATAGTTGATAAAATTTTGCATCTCAAAACAGAAACATCTTGGCAGAAACAGTGAAACAGTGAATACAGGAAATGAGTTGTTAATACAATGTTATTAGCCATAATCCTACACTCACGTATAACTCTTCCAATCATTGTAAGAGTTATATTCCCTTTGAAATGCAAGTTTCTCCCTTGACATCTGATGCAGAATCCTTTCCAAGAAAAGAACTTCTCACTTTGCCTGCCAAACATACAGAGGGCACAGACCACAATGTTTTCTAAAGATTCCATATCTACAATCTGGAATAGTATGCTGTTAGCAACTTTTGGTGTCCCAGATTGAGATTGGCTGATTAATCCTTAATTCTCAGCATTAAAGATTGGCCAGGATTGGATGGAAGGAGATGCTTACTGACTGCAAGTGGATAGAATTATGTCATGCCATCCATAAAGACAGAATAAAACAGAGTGGTATTGGTGTTGAAATGGCTCCTTGTCATTTCTCAGCTTACACACACACACACACACACACACACACACAGACACACACACACACACGCACACACACACACACACACACTCACACACAGACACACACACACACAGATACACACACATACACACACACACAGATACACACACACACACACACGCACTCACACACACACACTCACACAGACACACACACACACACACACACAGATACACACACACACACACACATTCACACACACACACACACCCACAGGGATGTTCCAAAAGAAAACCTTTTAGCCATTTATAAAAAGTAGTCTATAAATTTATATGCTCTCTGTAACAGCACTTTCAGCATGACTGTTGGCTTTGTCTGGGATGAATATTTATGCTTTAATTGTAGGTTAATAAAATTAGCTTCTTATTGATTATTTATTTCAGAGAATGTCATTGGTTATGACAGTCATAGCCATTGTCTCCGTGAAGAGCATTGTCTGGTGAAAGTACCGGGGACGACATGATTTAGATTCAAAGACTGGGGGCAAGGACAAATTCTACTGGTTCATCTGAAAGATAGACTTTCTAAAGGGTGGGTCATGCACTATGAGAAATTGTCTTCCTGGCGTAAACTTCAGGCAGAATCTTGTCAGGATCTGAACAACAAGGTCTAGAGCAAGATTTGTGGCAGAGTTGTATGAAAAGTCTGGCGAACCACAGTGGGCGGCACGGTGGCACAGTGGTTAGCACTGCTGCCTCACAGCGCCAGAGACCCGGGTTCAATTCCCGCCTCAGGCGACTGACTGTGTGGAGTTTGCACATTCTCCCCGTGTCTGCGTGGGTTTCCTCCGGGTGCTCCGGTTTCCTCCCACAGTCCAAAGATGTGTAGGTCAGGTGAATTGGCCATGCTAAATTGCCCGTAGTGTTAGGTAAGGGGTAGATGTAGGGGTATGGGTGGGTTGCGCTTCGGCGGGGCAGTGTGGACTTGTTGGGCCGAAGGGCCTGTTTCCACACTGTAAGTAATCGAATCGAAAAAAAAAGTAATCGAATCTAATCTAACCCACTTTGGCATTGGGAGCATTTCACTCTGTCTATTGTGCCGTTTACTTTTAATGTGACAGGTTTCTTGCTAGGCAGCATCAGGCTCCCAATTAAGGACAAGTTTTACTGGTTAACTGCTTTGCTAATGGCCCAACTCAATTCATTAACATTCAGCTTTCTATATTACCAAACTCACCAACCAAGCAAAGACTCATTATGGAAACCAGAAATGAGTACTGAACAACTTCAACTCACTTCTTGCTCTGAATGACCTCCCTGATCTGTCCAACCAAACTTAATCTCAGAGCGTCAGCTGCACACACCCATCATCCATCGACATTGATATCCACCACGAGCATAGCCCACACAGCCAATGTGGCACAAAGTCTACACGCTTTGGCAGGGACCATTGATTCATCATTTGTCATGTGGAAAGTTGAACATTTGTGGTGCGTCTAAGATAGTAAGGATGTCGGAGCCTTGCAGACACTCCTTTCTCAATGATATTGGATGCTCACTTAGCCTGCATGGCACCACCAAACAAGTTAGTACACCCTCTGAGCCTGAAGGTGCGCCATAGTGGTAGGAAGATAGTTAATGCATCAAGTTTGGTAAGATACAGCAAGAAAACTCATTAAGCCTTGTGTCAGAAGTTTCTCAAAAAATTCAACATAACTTCAATTTAGCCAAACAAAAAGAACCTTTATTTTTCAAATGAGAGATTTGCTTCCTCCTGTCATCTCTTCTAGCTGCATATTTCTTTCACCATTTGTCCCTTTGTTTTCATGAAGCCTGAGTTAAGTGCCTCCAGTTTTTAACTTCTTTCCCCTGTTTAGAAACAACTTGCTGTGTAAAAATGTTGCTTCCTCACCTTCCTGGCTCTTTTGCTAATCATCTTGGTTGTTTCCTTTGTTTAGATTGTTTCCTCTGTTTAGATTGTTTCCTCTGTTTAGATTGTGTCCTCTGTTTAGATTGTTTCCTCTGTTTAGATTGTGTCCTCTGTTTAGATTGTTTCCTCTGTTTAGATTGTGTCCTCTGTTTAGATTGTTTCCTCTGTTTAGATTGTTTCCTCTGTTTAGATTGTTTACTCTGTTTAGATTGTTTCCTCTGGTTTGCAGCCTTTCTTTAACTGAAAGCAAGTTTTCTTTGTTTATTCTGTTCATTATTTTGAATCTCACTGTCAAGTCGCCTTTTATCTCACTGTGTTCTAATGAAAGTAATCCCACCATTTCCAGACTGTCTTCTTGAATAAAGTGGCTTGTTTCGGTAACTTAATTCTTCCTTTTTCCATTTCTTGATTTTTTTTGGATTATTTTAATACGTTTTGAAAAATTTTTTGATCCCCATGGATACAGATTCATTACCTTCGCTCAAGGGAAGATCTCCAGACGTTTACATTAATTTCTTTTTTAAAGAGTTATTAATGACAGCTGCACTCTTAGATCATTCTTGGTATTTTTGTTCCACATTTCTTCTTTGTAAGATGTGATTCTGCTTTTTTTCAATCCTTCCTTTTAGATTTAGCTTCTTTAATTCCTTGTTTAACTTTGATCTTCAAACCCTTTTGTAGTGCTTTCTGTGGATAATCTGCCATATCAGTCATTGTTCGGAATCTATTCATTGTGCAATGGTATAAATAATCTTGGTGAACAATTCTGATCATTGAATGAAAAAGGTTATGTGCAAACACTGATAAAGTTATAAAAATGACTTTAAAAGACAATGCATCAACTAAGAGTGCAAACTATCAGGAGAGATAGTATCATGGTCAACCACAGATATGTGCACTGTCCTGTTCTATCTTTTCAAGGAAAAGAAAAGATTGAAAAGATAAAAATGATAAAGTATTATAATTGATAGGGTAAATATAAAATAAATGGTCTGGGTTTTCATGCATCTGCCAAGTGACCATCAAGATGGAATCATACTCACTGAGAGTGAGTATGATTGTTGTAGTCAGGACAATCAACCAGGAAACAGGTTGGAGGCAACTGCAGGACTGATGGATATTGAGGTAGGCTTATTAAAGTCACACCTCACTGTAATGGGGCTTCTTTATTATTAGTCTATGGGACTACAATGAGAAAAGAAAGGCATTTTAGCCCACATCCCTTCTATCATTTCTCTCCCCATAGATTCCCCATATCCCATCCTGAGGCCTAATGTGCTCTCTCTGTTACAGCTCCCGTGAAGGTCCGTGATCTATCACTGTCAATATAGATTAAAATATCTTCCTTCACTGGCTTTGACCCCCGCACCTAACCTCCAACACCACAAAGCCTGAATGGCTTTAGGACTGCCTCCTCCCTCCCACAGCATACCTCCACACCTTTTCACAACCTGCACCAACATTAACAGCCGTGCCACCCAATTTGACTTTACTCATTCCCCCCCTTTTTCTCAATCCCAGAGATGGCAGACCACATTAGGGCAAAAAGGGCACAGATGGCGGAGGGGTGCCTGACATTCGATACCTCAATCCTTACAAGGAGACA
This sequence comes from Chiloscyllium plagiosum, assembly GCF_037043375.1. NCBI lineage: Eukaryota > Metazoa > Chordata > Chondrichthyes > Orectolobiformes > Hemiscylliidae > Chiloscyllium > Chiloscyllium plagiosum. The sequence continues at coordinate 44,502,644 of NW_028270169.1, forward strand.
ATCATGACTCACACAGCAGACCAGGACCACTCCTGCAGGCACACTATCCCACCAACTGAGTAACTACCACTCTTCGTTCCACTGCAACTTTCACAGTAACTCTGCAGTCACTTTCATTCATTGCACGTCACTTCTAACCAGTGGACACAATACCTTCTCATGATGTGTTATTGCCACTCTCAATGTGAAGTGTGTACATGAGGTGAAGTGTGTCATTACCATGGGTCAGAACTCAGGAGTACCGTAGACAGTTTTAGTTCTTCAATTTAAAATGCTTTTTGCTATTTAATGAAAGAGAACTGTTTTGGAGCCAATATAAATGCAGGTATACCAAAAATCTGTGTCGGATAAATGGGACATAATGCATAAAGGTGTCAAAGAAACTTCAAACAGACTGGAATATGATCATGTATGACTAGAAAAATAATGGTGGGATGACAATTCTCTGCTCAACAGCAAGTCACCCCCCGAGTAGATAATGCTCCAAACTACAGACTCATATTGTGCTTTTCCCTTTGAAGAATACACAAGGACAGGTGTGGAAAAGTCACATTCTCTACTGGAGTGGATTATTGTGTCTGAAAGCTCTGATGTGTCCCCTACCTGTGTGTGTTAGTGTGTGGCAAAAATCACAGGGAAAGTATTATCTCCCAGTTGCCTCTTGGTTATAGGTAAAGTGCCACAATCCAGTTAAGAAAAGGAATCAGGACATAAGAACCTAAATCAATTAGTCTGCAAAACTAAGATGCTCAAAAACAAACACCAACTTCAATGCTACCAGTAAAATCCACTGCACCAGGTGCAATGTTCATCTATCCACTACAATTCATTTACTGATCTTTGCTAACTGAAGAAAGTCTGGTTAAATTGGCTCCTTTTAAAACATAAATTGGAATTAAACTTGTTTCCACCAACAAAGAAAATGAGTGAATAACGATGGGGTTCATCCTGCCTCACCCAGGAGCTTATCAATTTGGGGAACATCACCCAGAGTCTGGTTATAACAAATGTCGTGTTATGCCAATATCAATCTTCATTCACTTGCCCATAGAGAATTAAATGATCCTGCACATGTCTCCAGTGGATCCTTGGAAGCAGCCAGTGCATAAATATCTTGTGCAGATAGCAGGTGGACATTCTCTGGAATAGGGAGATCACATATCCCATCAATTCATAAATCCTGCGCCAGTAGAAATCACAGTCCTATGTCAGTGTCCCAGGACATGCTCCATTCATCATGAGCAATGTGTTTTGCTCATCTGGAGATAATGGTATTGAAAGCAATGAACACTGGGTCTTCTGTCCCTCTTCCAGGGTGGCACGGTGGCACAGTGGTTAGCTCTGCTGCCTCACAGCGCCAGAGACCTGGGTTCAATTTCCGCCTCAGGCAACTGTCTGTGTGGATTTTGCATATTCTGCCCGTGTCTGCGTGGGTTTCCTCCGGGTGCTCCGGTTTCCTCCCACAATCCAAAGATGTGCAGGTTAGGTGAATTGGCCATGCTAAATTGCCCGTAGTGTTAGGTGAAGGGGTAAATGTAGGGGAATGAGTCTGGGTGGGTTGCTCTTCGGAGGGTCGGTGTGGGCTTGTTGGGCCGAAGGGCCTGTTTCCACACTGAAACTAATCTAATCTAATCTTCCACATCCTGAAGGGACCCTTCATTCAATGTACCCCCATTATCCTTCAAATCTTCCAAGCATTCCCAAATGCTAAAGTTCATCTGGTTCCTCCTTGAACCCATTGGTGCAGAATGTTTCAATGAAATTCCATGGCAATATATTGAACTGTCTATACACAATAAACAAACATAATACAGATAAATAGTAGTGACCCTGCACTCACTTAATTCATCAGTAAGTTTCACAGTCTTCCCCAGGAAACCCACAAACAGGAAAAAAGCTGAATAACTTAATGTTACATTAGTATGTTAACAGGTTTTATACTTATTTACTCTGGAGGAATTCTAGGAGGTGGCATAACAGCTGATGAAGCAGAAATGAACATGAAATTTGTAATTTATTCATCATTCAGTCATTTATGCATTGCATTAATAATAAAGCTGAGCTAAAATAACATGGAGAACTCGACAGGTGAACAGGATAAAGTATAATTTACTAAATTAATCATAGAGGAGGATTGTTGAGCACAACTTTAGCAAGGTTAGATCTCATGGAATACAGGGAGAACTAGCCATTTGGATACAGACTGGCTCAAAGGTAGGAGACAGAGGGTGGTGGTGGAGGGTTGTTTTTCAGACTGGAGGCCTGTGACCAGTGGAGTGCCACAAGGATCGGTGCTGGGCCCTCTACTTTTTGTCATTTACATAAATGATTTGCATGTGAGAATAAGAGGTACAGTTAGTAAGTTTGCAGATGACACCCAAGTTGGAGGTGTAGTGGACAGTGAAGAGGGTTACCTCAGATTACAACAGGATCTGGACCAGATGGGCCATTGGGCTGAAAAGTGGCAGATGGAGTTTAATTCAGATAAACGCAAAGTGTTGCATTTTGAGAAAGCAAATCTTAGCAGGACTTATACTCTTAATGGTAAGGTCCTAGGGAGAATTGCTGAACAAAGAGAACTTGGAGTGTAGGTTCATAGCTCCTTGAAAGTGGAGTCGCATGTAGATAGGATAGTGAAGAAGGCATTTGGTATGCTTTCCTTTATTGGTCAGAGTATTGAGTACAGGAGTTGGGAGGTCATGTTGCGGCTGTACAGGACATTGGTTAGGCCACTGTTGGAATATTGCGTGCAATTCTGGTCTCCTTCCTATCGGAAAGATGTTGTGAAACTTGAAAGGGTTCAGAAAAGATTTACAAGGATGTTGACAGGGTTGGAGGATTTGAGCTACAGGCAGAGGCTGTACAGGCTGGGGCTGTTTTCCCTGGAGCGTCGGAGGCTGAGGGGTGACCTTATAGAAGTTTACAAAATTATGAGGGGCATGGATAGGATAAATAGACAAAGTCTTTTCCCTGGGGTAGGGGAGTCCAGAACTAGAGGGCATAGGTTTAGGGTGAGAGGGGAAAGATATAAAAGAGACCTAAGGGGCAACTTTTTCACGCAGAGGGTGGTACGTGTATGGAATGAGCTGCCAGAGAATGTGGTGGAGGCTGATACAATTGCAACATTTAAGAGGCATTTGGATGGGTTTATGAATAGGAAGGGTATGGAGGGATATGGGTCGTGTGCTGGCAGGTGGGACTAGATTGGATTGGGATATCTGGTCGGCATGGACAGGTTGGACTGAAGGGTCTGTTTCCATGCTGTACATCTATATGACTCTATCTATGACTCTATAACTTGAGTTCATCACTAAATGCTTCTTTTTTACACATTTTGATTTAGGAGCAACAGGAGATCATCATCATTGGTATACAAGATAATTGCAAGCTGATGCTAAAGAATTGTCTAATGCAGCTCCACAGCCAATAACTTAGTGAAAGTTGTTTAAGAAGGCTGTGTCTACTTTGGATGTAGTCCCTGATTGTAGCTAAGATTCGACATCTCAGTGGAAATAAAAATGATCACCACTCTAAACTTTATACCACATCCAGATACAAAGAGATATGGATTACAACAGATAATGTCCTATCACATATGTGATGTGGAGGTGCCAGTATTGAACTGGGGTGGACAAAGTGAAAAATCACACAACACCAGGTGAGAGTCCAACAGGTTTATTTGGGAGCACTAGTTTTTAGAGCACAAGCTACATGATGAAGGAGCAACGCTCCGAAAGCTAGTGCATCCAAATAATTGTGTTGGATTATAACCTGATGTTGTGTGATTTTTAGCTCTTATCACATATAATCAGATCAGAGTCATCGAGATGTACAGCATGGAAACAGATGCTTTGGTCTAATTCATCCACGCTGATGAGATATCCTAACCTAATCTAGTTCCATTTGCCAGCACTTACCCCATATCCCTCTCAACCTCCCTATTCATATACCCATTCAGCTGCCTTTTAAATGTTGTAATTGTACCAGCATTCATTACTTCCTCTGGCAGCTCATTCCATGCACGCAACACCTTCTGCATGAAAAGATTGCCCCTGAAGTTACTTTTAAATTTTTCCCCTCTCACCCTAAACCTATGTTCTCTAGTTCTGGACTCCTCCACTCCGGGAAGACAGCTTATCTATTTATCTATCCATGTCCCTAATGATTTTATAAGCCTCTATAAGGTCACCCCTCAGCCTCCAATGCTCCAGGGAAAATGGCCCCAGCCTATTCAGCCTCTCTCTATCCTCAAACCCTCCAACCCCAATCCTCTGTCCTTGTAAATCTTTTCTGAAGCTTTTCACGTTTCACAGCATCCTTCTGATAGGAGGGAGACAAGAATTGCATGCAATATTCCAAAAGTGGCCTAACCAATGTCCTGTACAGCCACAACATGACCTCCCAACTCCTATACTCAATGTTCTGATTAATAAACGGAAGCATACCAAACACCTTATTCACTATCCTATCTCCCTGCAACTCTACTTTCAAGGAACTATGAACCTACGCTCCAAGATCTCTTTGTTCAGCAACACTCCCCAGGATCTTACCATTAAGTGTATAATTCCTGCTCTGATTTGCTTTTCCAAAATGCAGCATCGCACATTTATCTAAATTAAACTCTATCTGCCACTCCTCAATCCATTGACCCATCTGATCAAGATTCCGTTGTAATCTGAGGTAACCTTCTTCGCTGTCCACTACACCTCCAATTTTGGTGTAATCTGCTAACATAATAACTAAGTTACCTCCTATGTTCAAATCCAAGTCAATTATATAAATGACGAAACGCAGTGGACCCAGCACTAATCCTTGTGGTACACCACTGGTCACAGACCTCCAGTCCGAAAAGCAACCCTCCACCACCACCTTCTGTCTTCTACCTTTGAGCCAGTTCTGTATCCAAACGGCTAGTTCTCCCTGTATTCCATGAGATCTAATCTTGCTAAACAACCTACCATGAGAAACCTTGTCGAACCCTCACTGAAGTCCATATAGATCACGTCCATAGCTCTGCCTCATCAATCCTCTTTGTTACTTCTACAAAAAACTCAATCAAGTTCATGAGACATGACTTCCCACGCACAAACCCAGGCTGATAATCAGTTCTGTGGCTTTCCAAATACATGTACATCCTGCCCCTCAGGATTGCTTCCAACAACTTGCCCACCACCGACATTAGGCTCACTGGTCTATAGTTCCCTGGCTTTTCCTTACCAACTTTCTTAAATAGTGGCACCACATTAGCCAACCTCCAGTCTTCCGGCACCTTACTTGTGACTATCAATAATTCAAATATCTTAGCAAGGGGCTCAGCAATCACTTCACTAGCTTCCCATAGAGTTCTAGGGTATACCTGATCAGGTCCTGGGTATTTATCCACTTCTATGCGTTTCAAGACATCCAGCACATCCTCCTGTTTAATGTGAGCATTTTTCAAAATGTCACCATCTATTTCTCCTCATTCTATAACTTCTATGTCCTTTTCCACAGTAAATACTGATTTAGTATCTCCCCCATTTTCTGCGGCTCCACACGCAGGCTGCCTTGCTGATCATTGAGGGGTCCTATTCTATCTCTAATTCCCCTTCTATCTTGGGTGGCACAGTGGTTAGCACTGCTGCTTCACACCGCCAGAGACCTGGGTTCAATTCCCACCTCAGGCAACTGTCTGTGTGGAGTTTGCACATTCTCCCTGTGTCTGCGTGGGTTTCCTCCGGGTGCTCCGGTTTCCTCCCACAGTCCAAAAATGTGCAGGTTAGGTGAATTGGCCATGCTAAATTGCCTGTAGTGTTAGGTGAAGGGGTAAATGTAGGGGAATGGGTCTGGGTGGGTTGCTGTTTGGAGGGTCGGTGTGGACTAGTTGTGCCGAAGAGCCTGTTTCCACACTGTAGGGAATCTAATCTAATCTAATCTTAAAAAAATAGATAGACAATAGGTGCAGGAGTAGGCCATTCTGCCCTTTGAGCCAGAACCACCATTCATTATGATCATGGTTGATCATCCTCAATCAGTATCCTGTTCCTGCCTTATCCCCATAACCCTTGATTCCACTATCCTTAAGAGATTTATCCAACCCTTTCTTGAAAGTATCCAGAGACTTGGCCTCCACAGATTTCTGGGGCAGAGCATTCCACACACCCACCACTCTCTGGGTGAAGTAGTTTCTCCTCAACTCTGTTCTAAATGGCCTACCCCTTATTTTTAAACTGCGTCCTCTGGTTCAGGACTCACCCATCAGCGGAAACATGTTTCCTGCCTCCAGAGTGTCCAATCCTTTAATAATCTTATACATCTCAATCAGATCCCCTCTCAGCCTTCTAAACTCAAGGGCATACAAGCCTAGTCACTCCAATCTTTCAACGTAAGGTAGTCCCGCCATTCCGGGAATTGACCTCGTGAACCTACGGTGCACTCCCTCAATAACTCCTTTAATATTTATAAAATCCCTTTGGATTCTCCTTAACCCTATTTGCCAAAGCTATCTCATATCCCTTTTTGCCCTTCCAATTTCCCTCTTAAGTATACTCTTACTGCCTTTTTTACTCTTCTCAGGATTCACTCGATCTATCCTGTCTATACCTGACATATGCTTCCTTCTTTTTGTTAACCAAACCCTCAATTTCTCTCATCATCCAGCATTCCCTATACCTACCAGCCTTGTCTTTCATCCTCACAGGAATATACTTTCTCTGGACTCTCGTTATCTCATTTTTGAAAACTTCCCATTTTCCAGTTATTCCTTTACCTATGAACATCAGCGCCCAATCAGCTTTTGAAAGTTCTTGCCTAATACTGTCAAAATTGGCCTTCATCCAATTTAGAACTTTAACTTTTCGATCCGGTCAATCCTTTTCCATCACTATTTTAAAACTAATAGAATTATGGTCGTTGGTCCCAAAGTCCTCCCCCACTGACATCTCAGTCACCTGCCCTGCCTTATTTCCCAAGAGTAGGTCAAGTTTTGCACCTTGTTCAGTAGGGACATCCACATACTGAATTAAAACATTTTCTTGTACACTCTTAACAAATTCCTCTCCATCTAAACCCTTAACATTATGACAGCCCCAGTCTATATTTGGAAAGTTAAAATCCCCTACCATAACCACCCTATTATTCTTACAGTTAACTAAAATCCCCTTACAAATCTGTTTCTCAATTTCTCACTGACTGTTAAGGGTCTATAATACAATCCCAGTCAGGTGATCATCCCTTTCTTATTTCTCAGTTCCACCCAAATAACTGCCCTGGATGTATTCTCAGGAATATCCTCCTTAAGTACAGCAGTAATGCTATCCCTTATCAAAAACGCCACTACCCCTCCTCTCTTAAGACCATGAGATCATAAGATGTAGGAGTGAAAGTAAGGCCATTTGGCCCATCGAGCCCACTCCGCCATTTAATCATGGCTGATGGGCATTTCAACTCCACTTACTCGCACTCTCCCCATATCGTTTAGTTCCTTGCGAGGTCAAGAATTTATCAATCTTTGCCTTGAAGACATTTAACATCCCAGCCTCCATTACGCTCCGTGGCAATGAGTTCCACAGTCCCACCACTCTCTGGCTGAAGAAATGTCTCCTCATTTCCATTTTAAATTGACCCCTCTAATTCTAAGACTGTGCCCATGGGTCCTAGTCTCCCCACCTAACAGAAACAACTTCCCAGCGTCCACTCTTTCTAAGCCATTGATTATCTTATAAGTTTCTATTACATCTCCCTCAACCTTCTAAACTTGAATGAATACAATCCCACGATCCTCAGCCATTCATTGTATGTTAAGCTACCACTCCAGGGATCATCCGTGTGAATCTCCGCTGGACTCTCTCCAGTACCAATATGTCTTCCCTGAGGTCTTGCCCTCCCTTTCTATCCTTCCTACAGCATTTGTATTCTGGAACATTAAGCTGCCAGTTCTGTCCATCCCTGAGCCATGCCTCTGTAATTGCTATGAGGTCCCAGTTCCATGGCCCAAACTATGCCCTGAGTTTATCTGCCTTCCCGGTTTGGTCTCTTGTATTGAAGTAAATGCAGTTTAATTTATCAGTCCTACATTGTTCTCTACTTTGTTCCTGTCTGCCCTGACTGTTTGACTCATACCCTTTTCCAACTGTACCAATCTCAGATTGATCTCTTTCCTCACTATTTCCCTGGGTCCCACCCCCTACCTTACTAGTTTAAATCCTTCTGAGCATCTCTAGCAAATCTCCCTGTCAGTATACTGTCCCCTTTCAATTCAGGTACAATCAAATCTTTCTTGTCCAAGTCACTTCTACCCCAGAAGCGGTTCCAATGATCTAAAAATGTGGACCCTTTTCCACTGCGCCAGCTCCTCAGCCACATATTCATAGATCTATCCTCCTATTCTTACCTTCACTAGCCCGTAGCATCGGGAGTAATCCAGATATTACTACCCGCTAGGACCTCCTTTTTAACTTCCTGCCAAACCTTCAATACTCTCCCTTTAGAATCTCATCCTTCTCCCTTCCTATGTCATTGGTGCCACTGTATGCAATGACCTCCTGCTGATCCCTCTCCCCATTGAGAATATTCTTCACCCTCTCTGAGATATCCTTGATCCTGCCACCAGGGAGGCAATACACCATTCTGAATTTTATGGTGGCAGAAATGTCTGTCTGTGCCTCTGACTAGAGAGTCCCTATCACAATCGATCACATAGAACCTCATTACATTAGATACAGTTTTGATACCAGAAACTGGGCTGTTCATGCTACCTTCCGCTGAGAGTCCATCACTCCCTGTATTTTCCACAGGCAGCATACATGATGGAAATGGGGATAGCCATAGGAGCCTCCTGCAATACCTGCTTATCCTTCCTTTCCTGGAGTTCACCCATTTATCTGACTGGATCTGTGGCTTTTCTCCCTTCTATAACTGCCACCCATCACATCCCCAGCTCTTGTAAATTCCTCATTGCCTCCACTGCTGCTCTGACCGATCCATGCAATCTGATAGGATTCTCTAACTGCAGACGTAATCATCAGTAACAGAAACTCTCCCCAAACTTCCACATCCAACAGGAAGAGCATATCACTCTACTAAAGGCCATCTTTGCTTCTTCACAATCTACAGACCCAGAAAATAGCACTGCCTTACTATTCTAAATGACACTGCTCCAGATTAACATAGTACCATGTTTTATATTTTTAAAATTTCATCAAGAGACAGATCTCAATAAAACATATAATCAAGAAAGAACCCACTCTACTCACTACTGTAGACTTACAGCAAGGTTACATGTAAAAACTATGTACACATCTGTTCCTGTGCCGTGAGTTCTCCCATACAGGGTCCTCCAAAGTCAGCTGTGAATTTCACTATTTACTCATTTTTCCTAGACGCACTCTGATATTCAGAGATGCGTGAACTTGAATAGCAAAGGCAGTAACTCTGCAGATTCTCCGCTGTGTCGGTTAGCAGTGTAGGTTTCTTTCTCTTTCTCCCTTACAGACCATGTGCTGCCTTTTAGAATGTAGAACATAGAACATTACAGCGCAGTACAAGCACAAACAGTGGCCATTAACGACACAGGAATGTTACCGTGGGCGGCACGGTGGCACAGTGGTTAGCACTGCTGCCTCACAGCGCCAGAGACCCGGGTTCATTTCCCGCCTCAGGCGACTGACTGTGTGGAGTTTGCACATTCTCCCCGTGTCTGCGTGGGTTTCCTCCGGGTGCTCCGGTTTCCTCCCACAGTCCAAAGATGTGCAGGTCAGGTGAATTGGCCATGCTAAATTGTCCGTAGTGTTAGGTAAGGGGTAAATGTAGGGGTATGGGTGGTTTGCGCTTCGGCGGGTCGGTGTGGACTTGTTGGGCCGAAGGGCCTGTTTCCACACTGTAAAGTAATCTAAAATCTAATCTACAGGCCCTTCGGCCCTCGATGTTGCGCCACCCTGTCATACTAAGCTGAAGCCCATCCCACCTACACTATTCCATGTACGTCCATATGCCTATCCAATGACGACTTAAATGCACTTAAACTTCGTGAATCTACTACCGTTGCAGGCAAAGCATTCCATACCCTTACTACTCTCTGAGTAAAGAAACTACCTCTGACATCTGTCTTATACTTATCTCCCCTCACTTTAAAGTTGTGTCCCCTTGTGTTTGCCGTCCCCATACTTGGAAAAAGACTCGCCCTGTCCACCCTATGTAACCCTCTGATTATCTTGTATGTCTCTATTAAGTCACCTCTCAACCTTCTTCTCTCTAATGAGAACAGCCTCAAGGCCCTCAACCTTTCCTCGTAAGACATTCCTTCCATACCAGGCAACATCCTAGTAAATCTCCTCTGCACCCTTTCCAAAGTTTCCACATCCTTCTTATATTGCGGTGACCAGAACTGTACACAATACTCCAAGTGTGGCCATACCAGAGCTTTGTACAGCTGCAGCATACCCTCCTGGTTCCGGAACTCAATCCCTGTATTAATAAAGGCCCAAACACTGTATGCCTTCTTAACAACCCTGTCAATCTGGGTGGCAACTTTCAGGGATCTGTGTACATGGACACCGAGATCTCTCTGCTCATCTGCACTCCCAAGAATCTTACCATTAGCCCATTACTTTGCATTCCGATTACTCTGTCCAAAGTGTATCACCTCACACTTGTCCACATTAAACTCCATTTGCCACCTCTCAGTCCAGCTCTGCATCCTATCTATGTCTCTCTGCAACCTACTACATCCTTCGTCACCATCCACAACTCCACCGACCTTAGTGTCGTCCGCAAATTTACTAACCCACCCTTCTAAGCCCTCATCCAGGTCATTTATAAAAATGACGAACAGCAGTGGACCCAATACCGACCCTTGCGGGATGCCGCTAGTAACTGGACACCAAGATGAACATGTTCCATCAACTACAACCCTCTGTTTTCTTTCAGCAAGCCAATTACTGATCCAAACTGCTATGTCTCCCACAATCCCATCACCGCATTTTGTATAATAGCCTACTGTGGGGAACCTTATCGAACGCCTTGCTGAAATCCATATACACCACATCAACCAGTTTACTCTCATCTAACTGTTTGGTCACTTTGTCAAAAAACTCAATAAGATTCGTTAGGCATGACCTACCCTTCACAAAACCGTGCTGACTGTCCCTGATCAGATTATTCTTTTCTAGATGGTTATAAATCCTATCTCTTATAACCTTGTCCAACACTTTACCAACAACTGAAGTGAGACTCACTGGTCTGTAATTACCAGGGTTGTCTCTACTACCCTTTTTGAACAAGGGAACCACATTTGCTATCCTCCCGTCCTCAGGCACTATTCCTGTAGACAATGATGATTTGAAGATCAATGCCAAAGGCTCGGCAATCTCTTCCCTTGCTTCCCAGAGGATCCTAGGATAGATCCCATCCGGCCCAGGGGACTTGTCTATTTTCACACTCTGCAGTATTTCTAATACCTCTTCCTTGTGAACCTTAATCTCTTCTAGTCTAGATGCAAGTATCTCTGTATTTCCTCGCCATCATTTCCATTTTCTATAGCGAACACTGTCGAAAAATATTTATTTAGTGCTTCCCCTATCTCCTCTGAATCCACACACAACTTCCCACTATTATCCTTGATTGGCCCTAATTCAACTCTCGTCATTCTTTTATTCCTGACATACCTATGGAAAGCCTTAGGGTTATCCCTGATCCTATCCACCAACAACTTCTCATGCCTCGTCCTGGCTCTTCTGAGCTCTCTTTTTAGGTCTTTCCTGACTTCCTTGTAACACTCAAGCGCCCTAACTGAGTTTTCATATTTTGTCCGAACATAAGCCTTCTTCTTCTTCTTGACCAGGGATTCCACTTCCTTCGTAGACCACGGCTCATACGTTCTATATCTTCTTCCCTGCCTGTCAAGTACATACTTGTCTAGGACACACAGGAGCTTTTCCTTGAATAAGCTCCACATTTTTAATGCGCTCATCCCCTGCAGTTTCCTTCCCCATTCTACGCTTCCTAAATCTTTCCTAATCGTATCGTAATTTCCCTTCCCCCAGCTGTAACTCTTGCTCGGTGGAGTACACCTATCCCTTTCCATCACTAAAGTAAACCTGACAGAATTGTGATCGCTGTCTCCAAAGTGCTCACCTACTTCCAAATCTAACACCTGGCCAGGCTCGTTACCCAGTACTAAATCTAAAGTGGCTTTGCCCCTTGTTGGCCTGTCTACATACTGTCAGGAAGCCCTCCTGCACACACTGGACAAAAACTGACCCATCTATAGTACTTGTACTGTAGTGATCCCAGTCAATATTTGGAAGGTTAAAGTCCCCCATGACAACTACCCTGCCTTTCTCACTCCTATCGAGAATCATCTTTGCTATCCTTTCCTCTACATCTCTGGGACTATTCAGAGGCCTATAGAAAACTCCCAGCATGGTGACTTCTCCTTTCCTGTTTCTAACCTCAGCCCATACTACCTCAGTTAACGAGTCCCCAAACATCTTTTCTACAACTGTAATATTGTCCCTGATCAACAATACCACACCTCCCCCTCTTTTACCATCTTCTCTGTTCTTACTGAAACATCTGAATCCCAGAACCTGCAACAGCCATTCCTGTCCCTGCTCTATCCATGTCTCCATAATGGCCACAACACCGAAGTCCCAGGTACCAACCCACACTGCCAGTCCACCCACTTTATTTCGGATGCTCCTTGCATTGAAGTACACACATTTCAAACCAGGTTCTCGCTTGCCAGTGTCAGATACTTGATTTGGGAACTCCCTACTCTCATCCTCTTCTGGTTCTGTCCTACAATTTTGGTTCCCATCCCCCTGCTGTATTAGTTTAAATCTACCTTAATAGCTTTAGTGAATTTCCCACCCAGGATATTGGTACCCCTGTGGTTTAGATGAAGACCATCCTGCTTGTAGAGGTCCCACCTACCCCAGAAAGAGCTCCAATTATCCAAAATACCGAAACCCTCCCTCCTGCACCATCCCTGTTGCCACGTGTTCAACTCTTTTCTCTCCCTATTCCTCACCTTACTAGCACGTGGCACGGGCAACAACTCTTGTTTATCCTAGCTCTAAGCTTCCATCCTAGCTCCCTGAATTTCTGCCTCAAGTCCCCAGCTCTCTTCCGACCTATGTTGTTGGTGCCAATGTGGACCATGACTTGGGGCTGCTCTCCCTCCCCATGAAGGATCCGAAAAACACGATCAGAGACATCACAGACCCTGGCACCCGGGAGGCAACGTACCAACCGTGAGTCTCTCTCGTCCCCACAGAACCTCCTATCTGTCCCCCTAACTATCGAGTCCTCAGTGACTACTGCTCTGCTGCTCTTCCCTCTTCCCTTCTGAGCAGCAGGTGCCCCACTGCTTTCCCCTGGTAAGTCATCCCCCCAACAGTATCCAAAATGGTATACTTATTGTTGAGGGGAATGACCACAGGGGATCCCTGCACTGCCTGCCGGTTCCCTTTCTGTCCCTTAACTGTCACCCATCTGTCTTTTTCTTTTATCTGGGGAGTGACTATCTCTCTGTAAGTCCTGTCAATAACTCCCTCTGCCTCCCGAATGATCCAAAGTTCATCCAACTCCAGCTCCAGTTCCCGAGGAGCTGGTGTTGGGTGCACTTCCCACAGATGTAGTCAGCAGGGACACTAGTGGTGACCCTTACCTCCCACGTTCTGCAGGAGGAACATTCCATTGCCCTAAACTCCATTCCCATTATTCTAACTCCCGAAGTGACTACTAAAAAAAAGGATTAGGAAATAAACTAGTTACCTTACCTTGTCAATCTGGCTCCCACAACTTTTTTTTAGATTAGAGGAGGAGAATGGGTAGTGTCTCGGGTAATGCAACCACGCAAATATAAATTGCTCTACGTACCCTTCCCAGAAGTCCTTTGCTCGCTCCTCCCTCGCTGGCCTGAAGGTAAGAAGTTTAAATATACTTACCGGCCTTCCCCGACAATCACATCGCACCAACGTCACCTCCTCCCTTGACTGACTTCCTCCTTTTAAAAGTGCTGTTGTTTGATCTTTTGCCTCCAAAGTTCCAAAACAATGCAACAGCATATAAAACAGTAATTGCTGCTCCTGGAATTTGAGGAAATCACCTCCAGCACCTAAAATACCTCAAAAAGGAGCAATACTTAAAGCCACAATTTTTGATTGACACAAACAAAAGCCATACATGCTCGTCGATAATTAAAAACCATTTAGCTTAGGCATCCTTGTTCCAGTATGGTTGTTTGTGAATCAATTAAACATTTACATTATCGTGTCAATTGCATCAATTCTTTTAACATTTGAATTAAATTAGACTAATTGAAATTAATTCCAGAAAAGATTTGTAACTACACCTACTGGACTCACTGTGAATTTGTTTTGTCTCTTACTTTAAGAGTTTCAATACTCAGTCAGGGAGATAGTAATGCTCTATTTAAGTCATCATATTTCACACTCAAAACCAGCAGGAGTTGAAGACACAACTAGAAGCATTTTAGAGGGAGAGTTTTAAACACATTAGAATGTTGTGATTTCCAGTAGTAACTATAAAACAAACTTTCAGATGAATGTAAATCAGAAGAAAAGATCATATTCACTCACACAGCAGTCCAAAATCTAAACACAATGAAGCAAGCTGTGCTATTTGACATACTGCCAGAGTATGGGATTGGGCAAAGGGTGCTTGAGGCAGTTCACTACCACCAATTGACCTTTGCCTCTACCCTATTCAGGAGCGATTTAATTATAAGCAGCAAAGATGGACCATTGGTGAGTCTAAACAGAAGAGGCACCAGTCTCCATTAACAACACAGCATAATAATAATAAACACAATTTGCATCATTAGTCAGGCATAAGTGATAAAGAGCTCATCCATCTCCACCCAACATTATCAACATTATCAGTCTGGGTGTTCCTCAATAAAACATGAATATTAACTCCTTCAGAGCGATTGTCTTATACAACAACTTCAACATGAACCCGTATGTAAAGATGGATACTAGAAACAAAGCATGTGTTTAGGTTATTAGGAGAAATACATGAAGTAAATCATATTTTCAAATTTCAGTTTGCTAAAATGTTCATATTGCAGGCCTGACTGGGCTCTCTCTCTGGGTTCATTGACTTATATTCATTCGTGAACGTGAGCATTTCTGGCTTGGCCAATATTTATTGCCTATCCCTAATTGTTTGGAGCAAGATTGTGAACCTGGCAGAATCCAAACTGAGCATCAGTGAGCAAATTATTGTTGAGCAATTGCTGCTTGATAACATTGTCGATAACTCCTTCCATCACTTTGCCATTAAGTGGAATTAGAAATCTCTAAATGAAGTTATGGCTGAGGTTTTATCGAGACAAATATTGTCAGATGAAAATGAATTAATCCGTGTCTGTGTGAATTGCCTGATTGTTAGACAGGGTTCTCTTCTTCTGGCTGGAGGATTGATCCCTCTTGTCATCTTGATTTTGCCCTTGGTTCTTGGGGTAATAAGATTCATGATTTCTGATCAGTTTCAGTCACATAATTAATACTTCAAACGTTACTCAGAATGAATGGAAATCTGAAGCCATTGCAAACAAAGGGAAATGGAATTTATGGAGAAAGTGAGGACTGCAGATGCTGGAGACCAGAGTTGAAAAATGTGGTGCTGGAAAAACACAGCAGGCCAGGCAGCATCCGAGGAGCAGGAGAATCGACGTTTTGGGCGTGAGCCTTTCTTCAGAACTGAGTCATTCCTGAAGAAGGGCTCATGCTCAAAACGTTGATTCTCTTGCTCCTTGGATGCTGCCTGGCCTGCTGTGTTTTTCCAGCACCACATTTTTCAACCCAGAAATGGAATTTATGTCAATGAATGATTAACTTTTTAATAGTTTTCTTTCATTAAATACCTTGCTCAGACACACAGAAGTCTATTGGTTTTTAGTTTTGATTAAGTCTACAAATAAGAGAAAAAGTGAATCTCACAGTTGGATTTTGTCCCAAGGGTAGATAGGGACATTCCCAATGCCCAGGATAATTCTATGGCGGTAGGGGTTCAAAGCCAACAGCAGCTGGTAGAATTTAAATGCAGCCAATGAATTTGGAATTAGGAGACTAGTCTAATGGCAACCATAGAAATGGTGAACCATCTGGTTCACAAATGTCATTTAAGGAAGAAATGTGCTATCCTTATCTTGTCTGGGACCCACATCAATGTGAATTACTCCTCAATGACCTCTGAGATTGCCCATGAAGACATTCAGTTGCATCAAACTGTCACAGAACGTCAAAAGGTGTTGAAACTGGATGGACCAGCTGGCATCCACTTAGGTATCGGTAACATCTCCTTCTTAACAGCACTGTGGGTGAACCCACCCCACCGCCTCACACGAGTTGCAGATGTTCAAGAAGGTAACTCAGCACTTTCTCAAAGGCAATTGGATAGAGACAAGCAATGCTGATTTGGCCAGCGGTGCCCACATCCAGGAAAATAGATTAAAACATTGAAGCTTTTAATCAAATGGAGCCATGCCAGAGACTTGAGTTAGTGTGGAGTTTGCAAAAGTCATATCATTCTCATCAGCTGCCTTAGTAGTTTTTTGATGTTCATTATTCAAAGAGAAGACAGTCCAGAAATACTATATACTGAATATATTTCTTGATTTAAGTTATGAATATCACAAGTCTTCACAGGGTATGACAAGCCCAGATATTAGTCATTAATCTGTGGTGTAGTCCCTTATGAAAAGTCTTTTGGAAAGCTAACTAAATTTCACCTGCTGTTTCACCTTGGTGTAAATGCCTACTACATCTTCAAAAACTACAGCTACTTTGGCCAAGCCATGTTGCTTCTTGTTTGAAATCAAAATTAGCAGTCGTTCCTGTCTGCAGAATAGGGAACTTTGAAAATAATGCATGTGAAAACCCCAAATTCTGTACTCGATGATCTGGGTTAGCCAAACTTTCTCAGGAGGCATTATGCCTGAAACAGGAGTTATGTGACTGCACAGTCCAAACAGAGCAGAGTGGTTGGACTTCAACAGATGTGATGTTACTTGCAACGTGCGTGAGTATGGAAGCTCCCTCTGAAAAAGCTAATTGGATTGCCAACAGCAGAGGAAATGAGGCTGATACTGTAGTAGAAAACTGTCTCATGAAGTACAGCATGGACACCATGATAGAATAGAATATTTCAGCATCAAGTTTCTCTAACGTTGTAATAGCCAATAAGGACATCTGGTAGCAACAGTTGACCAGATTACAACTGCAAAGGTGAAGTGAATGAAGGGCTTCAGGATAATGCTAGCCAATGCTATGAGAGAGAACTTATCACTCAGCTGCAGGATGCTGTTAGCAGAGACAACAATGGAAACTTATGCCAAAAGTCGACAATGCCCTAAGATGTGTAATGGAACAAATAGATGACATCAGTATGTTACTAAACAAAAAAAAAACAAATGAACTGTTTGTTACATTGTTGGTTACCAAAAAAACAAAAAAACAAGTGCACCAATACTTGAACCTCATAGATTGTCACAGAAGTTAAAAGTTTAATCAAACTATTCAAAGTTCCCCAATGTACCTGTCTAATTAGCAGGCAAAAAAAAAAACATTAGGCTGATTTCTGTAGTTAGTAAGAAGCTATTTATTGCAAATAAAACAATTTTACCCATGATATAGCAAAATATAAATTATCAAATTATAAGTCTACAGGTTTAAGCACTACCTCGTTCCTAAGCTTCTACAGACAGATTCAGACAGACACAAACAAACAGAAGTGTTATGGGTTGGTCCAAAAATACTGGGGATCAAAGCTTTATAACACCAGTCCATAGGATTTGATGAGGATTCCCTTTTTCTACATCAAGTAGAACAGTCTGATTCTTATCTCCTTATCCCAAATCCTGTCAAGTCTATGCTGAAGACACAGGGTGGTTGATACTTTAAGTGATCATCTTTCAGTCATTGTTAAAAGTTAACAGCTTTTAGCAAATAGTGGGAGAGATTAGTTATCTTTTAGGTCTCAGTTATTTCACTGTAGAGAGGGAAAAAGAGATAATGTCTCTTGCAACATGGAGACTTTCTGTCCCCATATTGTTCACACCCTGCTCTGAGCCAATCACAGATTTATTGTCATGCCATTGACCCCTTGCATCTACAACACTTCCTGACTGTACAAACCAATAAGTATTACGTGATTGGGTGAAGTTTGCTCTGCACCCAAACCTACAGTACCAAGCATCTTCCCTTACTGTTTGAACAAAGCAACAATGTAAACACAAACTAATGAGCTAATTTGATTTTAAAAATGCAGCAACTCCTTCCACATTCCTTGATTTGTAGCAATATTCTTTTCCCATTTTAATTCACAATTCAAATCAAGCAAAAAAGATATGGCCTTTAATAAAGCATATTTTGATTAGATTCCCTACAGTGTGGAAACAGGTCCTTCAGCCCAACAAGTCCACACCGACCCTCCGAAGAGTAACCCACCCTCAACTAATGTACTTAACACTATGGGCAATTTAACATGACCAATTCACCTGACCTGTACATCTTTGGACAATGGGAGGAAACCAGAGCACCAGGAGGAAACCGATACAGGCACATGGAGAATGTGCAAACTCCACACAGACAGTCGCCCAAGGCTGGAATCAGACTTGGGACCCTGGTGCTGCAAGGTAGCAATGCCAACCACTGAGCCACAGTATTGAATCTCAACTTTTCTCAAGCTCAACGTAATATGAAACTATTGGCATGAACAAAAGAAATAGAGATTTTTTTTCACTTATTTACATGTGTTTTTCTGTATGCTTCTTATTTGACATTTTGATGCTAGGTTACACACAGAAACATTCACGTGATAAATGGGGCCTCGTCAGCTATCACAAAACTCTGTTATTCTAAATTTGAAGGCAGATCCCTGAGGAGTTGACTCATCAAGAGTTTACTGTGTTATATTTTTGATTTCAATCTGTTTTACTTCTTTCTCCTTTCCTAAAGATGCCATTACTTTTCATACAATCAATGCCAGACATATAGTTCATGAAGCATATTTATTTCCCTTCTTAAATATAGATTTATTGTTAACTATCCACCAGTCCTCTGGCACAACGGCTTTTCTAATGAATTATTAAGCATGTGCAATAGTTTCTGTACTGTGTCTTCACTGGCTTATTTTAGAATGTTTGAACGCAATTTGTCTGGACTGGAGTTTATTGTCTTTCAATCTGATTAGTTGATTTAATATTTCTCCATATCTTATTTTAAAATGCAGTTACATAAATTCTAATCTCATCTTCTGATCTCATATGCATTTAATCTATCTGTCTAGTAAATACTGAAGCAAAATAATTATTCAATGTTTCTGGCATTTCACTATTCCTGCCTACAATTTTATTCTAACTGTCCCTTAACGGCTTTATTCTTATCTCAACTTTCATTATTTATTTATGTGCCTTTAGAATATTTAATATATTGTGTTATATCCCATGATAACTAACTCGCATAATTCCTTTTTGGCTTTGTATTTTTTAAAAAAATCTCTCCTAGTTTCTTCATATTCTATCTTACCTTGCTTATCCTTGCTGTCCATGTCCTTACTATATCTCTTTTTTATTCCCTCAGGATCTGTTCTCAGCCCCTCAAAAATTAGGGTTTCTCCAATATATTACACTGATCTTTGTCATGCTTCTGTCATTCTTAGTTATTGTCCCAAACCATGTTCATTTATGATCACTACTGCCTAGGTGCTCATCTATGCTTATCTCTATGCTTGTTTCCTTTACGAACTAGGTTCACTGCTTATTATCAAATCCAGTAGTGAATGTTCCTTTCATTTTGCATTGGAAAGGGTCAAAGACCAGATGGACATATTGCCTTATTAGTTTCTAAACTGCATCAAGAAAATTAAGATCTTTTAGACGATTATTCTGAGAGGTTTGTAAGGTTACTTCATGACAGGGTTCTTGGCCAGCAGCTGTGTTAGAACCAAACATTCTTGAGTTTAGCAACAGTAAAACGTTCTTTCTCTTGCCAAAAGTGGTTCTAAATAGCTTTCTCTGACTCATTAGTTTCTCAGAAGATCCATTCCCAAAATCTGGAAAGATTAAACTGCAATTCACTCTATTGCTCGAAGAATGGCTGTCTATAATATGTTTGGAGTCAAGATTAGAGTGGTGCTGGAAAAGCACAACAGGTCAGGCAGCATCCGAGGAGCAGGTAAATCGACGTTTCAGGCAAAAACCCTTCATCAGGAATGAGGTTGGGAGCCTCCAGGGTAGAGAGATAAATGGGAGGTGGTTGGGCTGGAGAGAAGGTAGCTAAGAGCGCAATAGGTGGATGGAGGTGGGGATAAAGGTCAGAGAGGAGGGTGGAGTGGTTAGGTGGGAAGGAAGATTGGCAGGTAGGACAGGTCATGAGGATGGTGCTGAGCTGGAAGGTTGGAACTGGGGTAAGGTGGGAAGAAGGGAAATGAGGAAACTGGTGAAGTCCACATTGATGCCCTGGGGTTGAAGTGTTCCGAGGCGGAAGATGAGGCGTTCTTCCTCCAGGCTTTGGGTGGTGAGGGAGTGGCAATGGAGGAGGCCCAGGGCCTGCATGTCCTTGGCAGAGTTGGAGGGGTAGTTGAAATGTTTGGCCACGGGGCTGTGGGGTTGATTGCTGCGGGTGTCCCAGAGATGTTCCCTAAAACACTCTGCAAGAAGGCGTTCAATCTCCCCAATGTAGAGGAGACCGCATTGGGAGCAACAGATACAATGAATGACATTGGTGGATGGGCAGGAGAAATTTTGATGGATGTGGAAGGCTCCTCTGGGGCCTTGGATGGAGGTGAGAGGGAGGTGTTGGCGCAAGTTTTGCAATTCCTGCAGTGGCAGGGGAAAGTGCCAGGAGGGGAGGATGGGTTTTTTGGGGGGGGGGGGGGGGGTTGGCATGGACCTGACCAGGTAGTCATGGAGGGAACGGTCTCTGTGGAAAGTGGATAGGGGTTGGGAGGGAAATATATCCCTGGTGGTGGTGTCCGTTTGTAGGTGGCGGAAATATCGGCGGATGATGCTGTTTATGCGGAGGTTGGTGGGGTGGAAGGTGAGGACCAGAGGAGTTCTGTCCTTGTTGCTGTTGGAGGGATGGGGTTTGAGGGCGGAGGTGCGGAATGTGGATGAGATGCGTTGGAGGCCATCTGCAACCATGTGGGAGGGGAAATTATAGTCTTGAAAGAAGGAGGCCATCTCTCTGTAATATGTTGTCAATCGATTAATGAAGTTAATGGGACTCGTTATCTTTTATGCATATATTCTAACACAACTTCAGCTGAGGGCAGATATGAGTTTAAACATAATAAGCCATAAGCTATTAATTTCACAAAAATGACATCTCACCATCGCTCTCACCATTAAGTAATTAAATGCCATGAAGCTGCTATATTTTCAAGGTTATATTTTCAATCTAAACTCAGTGCAGAAAGTTAAGCTTTGTTTCTTTCAATCTAAGAAATCATTTGGTGTCAAAACAAAATGACAATGTTGACCCTGTGAACTAGGAAAGATGTAAATAACAAAGCAAATAAAGGAAGTTGTAAGAGCTGCCACCAGGAAATATGAGAGAAAGCTTATAAACTCTACCAAGATAGCACTTGTCCTCAAAATTGGGCTCCAAAGAAGTTGTTGTTTCAGTGCTAAAAGTATTGTTTTGATATTAAACTAGCATCTATGCTACATGTAGACATTTCCAGTGTAAACCATGAGGAATACCAGCACAAGTTTAAACGTATGTGCCCTAAGTTTGCAAAGTATAATAATTATGACATTAGTTTGTCTCTGATATTGAACTGGTGGCACCAGTTTTGTATGCACCTCATTGTTCAAACCATGGTGGCTTAGTGGTCAGCACTGTTGCCTCACTGTACTAGGGACCCAGGTTTGATTCCAGCCTTGGATGACTGTCTGTGTAGTTTTTGCTCATTCTCCCCATGCCTGCGTAGGTTTCCTCTGGGTGCTCTGGTTTCCTCCCACGATCTAAAGATGTGCAGGTTAGGTGGATTGGTCATGCTAAATTGCCCATAGTGTTCAGGGATGTGTAGGTTAGATGTATTAGTCAGGAGTAAATGTGCAGTAATAGAGTAGGGGAAAGGGTCAGGTTGGGTTGGAGGGTCGGTGTGGACTTGTTGGGCCAAATGGCCTGTTTCCACACTGCAGGGATTCTATGATTCTATAACTATTTCACTAAAACTCACATAACTGAAGATGCTTTCAACAGCCTGAAGGAACCCACATTAGTACGCTTAAAGAAGTCATCAGCCATTCTCAGGTTAGCATCTGGTAGGTGTTGGCAAGGTCTTTTACTTGGAGTTGTGAAATATACAACTGAGCACAACAGAGCTGCCTCAGAGTACTGATTCTCCAGAGGCAGCAGGAGCATTGCTAGGAGATGCCAATAAGCATAGAATCATAGAATCCCTACCATGTAGGAACAGGCCATTTAACCCAACTCTTTGACCCTCCAAAGAGTAACCCACCCAGACCCATTCCCCTATTTTCTTTTTTACGTTTACTCCTGGCTAATGTATCTAGCCTGCACATCCTTGAACACAACGGGGCAATTTAGCATGGCCAATTCACCTAAGGTGCACATCTTTGGCCTGTGGGCAAAAACAGGATCACCCTGAGGAAACCCGTGCAGACACAGGGAGAACGTGCAAATTCCACACAACCTGTCACCTGAAGCTGGAATCAAACCCACGTACCTGTCACTGTAAGGCAACAGTGTTAACCACTGAGCCACCATGCTGTAATAAGGTACTCGAAAATGTTTCTTGTGGGGGCCTGGCTCTCATTGCATTCCTATTATTCATGACCTCCACAGTGCAGTCAAGAACTATGTCATGAGTTAATGAAACATATTGCAGATGACACCAAAATTGGAGGTGTATTGGACAGCGAAGAAGGTTACCTCAAATTACAACGGGATCTTGATCAGATGGGTCAATGGACTGAGAAGTGGCAGATGGAGCTTAATTTAGATAAATGTGAGGTGCTGCATTTTGGGAAAACAAACCTTAGCAGGACTTATACACTTAATGATAAAGTCGTAGGGAGTGTTGCCAAACAAAGATACCTTGGAGTGCAGGTTCATAGCTCATTTGAAAGTGGGGTCACGGGTAGATAGGATAGTGAAGAAGGCTTTGGTAAGCTTTCCTTTATTGGTCAAAGAACTGAACACAGGAATTGGGAGGTCATGTTGCAGCTGTATAGGACATTGGTTAGGCCACTGTTGGAATATTACATGCAATTCCAGTCTTCCTCCTATAGGAAAATTGTTGTGAAACTTGAAAGAGTTCAGAAAGGATTTACAAGGATGTTGCCAGGGTTGGAGGATTGTGCTATAGGGAGAGGTTTAATAGGCTGGGGCTGTTTTCCCTGGAGCTTCAGAGGCTGAGGGGTGACCTTATAGAGGTTTATAAAATCATGAATAGCATGGATAGGATAAGTAGACAAAATATTTTCCCTGGTGTGGGGAAGTCCAGAACTAGAGGACATTGGTTTAGGGTGTGAGGGAAAAGATATAAAAGAGACCTAAGGGGCAACTTTTTCATGCAGAGGGTGGTGCATGTATGGAATGAGCTGCAAGAGGAAGTGGTGGAGGCTGGTACAATTGCAACATTTAAAAGGCATTTGGATGGGTATATAAATAGGAAGGGTTTGGAGGGAAATGGGTCAGGTGCTTGCAGGTGGGACTAGATTGAGTTGGGATATCTGGTTGGCATGGACAGGTTGGACCGGAGGGTCTGTTTCCATGCTGTCCATCTCTATGACTCTATGTTACAGGCTATCCCTGTTTGAAAACAATACACTTCCTTAAAAGCTTTTCAATGGACAAGAAATATTTCCGTATCATGCTGAAAGAATATACAGGCTATAGACAAATATGGACATTCTCCAAAAATATGCACAATTGTACCAACAACAATGAAGAATAGCCTATGCACCAACTTTGAATTAGTTCATGATTCCCTAAAATAGTTCTGGGTGGGGTGCTTTGTATAATTTAGCAATGTGTCCAGCTGTGTAAAGGCAGATATATACTGGAGTGAGGCATTCTGAAACTGCTGGACGGTGCTGCACACCAGTCAGCATAATTATTTGCCCACCCTTCACATTACCCCAGCTCATTATGTCCATGTGCACAAATTCCTTTACCAAGATGGTACCCAGCACACTCTTCATTGGAAGTATGTTCATGCACCTCACACACTTTTTTGAGAATTAGGAAGTCATGTAGTCCCAAAAGATTGGAGTTGTATCTACCAAAATAGATCCATATGCAGTTATGCAACTATACTTTCCACATCAAAATATATAAACATCTTTGATAAAATTGTACTCACTTTATCTTTGACGAGCATTCTCCTTGAACACAGCTCTCCTGGTGGAGTTGATATTCTTGAAATATACCTTCTATGTTTCTTTTTCAATGGAGCTTCACTGATTTAGCTAACTTTTTTTACAGGCTCCCTCACAGCTCAGTTGTTGGTGCACCAAAGTTGAAGCCACACACAAGATTGGAGTTGACAATCAGCAATCTTCGTGCCAGCATGCTTCTGTCTGAAATAATACATAATACGCTCTAACTGGCTGACTACTGTCAGTATCTTGTGCTGATGAAATTATGTACACATTCCATGCTGGGGAACTGAAGGCAGTTAATTTAACTATTTATGGAAGTTGCAGTCTATATAGCAAGACAAAGAAGAGTGAAGCAATTCAGAAGTGTGATGCATCTGAGAGGTACATTATAAATAAATAAGTTAAATAAGCATAACGTCTTTATTATCATATTCTCAACTGCCTTATAGCTCCTTTTACAGGTACTTTTAAAATGCTATTGGAATTAAAGCAAATTAGACAGTTTCTTTGTTTCATTTTGAGACTTGTGCTTGACTCTGCAGCATTATATCATGCAGAAATGATATTTTCCCTGTTCAATGTCCTGATGTTCCTCTTTGGAAAGGGTGCTATGAGTGGAAATGTCTTCAACCTGTATTGTGATTAACAAAATTGCCACTTGAATGACTTCACAACTCTCAGAAGTAAATGTCACCTACAAAAATGGAGAAAAAAAATTTACTTATTTTGCCCAGTGTATGGGTGGTCAGAGCCATGTTTAGTTTTCAGCGTACATTTACAATTCATATGACTATGGAAGGCAACACAGGGTTGCTTAGTGCAATGGCTCACATGCTCTACATCATCATCAAGGCTGCTTCCATACACTGAACCACCATGTTCTTTTCTTCCCCATCCTTCCTGTCGACCCCATCAATATTGAGCTTCCACATATTCCCTGGTTACTCTTTCGTTTTCCAGCATTACCCTGGGCTAAGGCCCCAGAGCAGGTACAGCAGGTAATATAGAGAGCAAATGAAAGTTTGACACTTATTGCTTAAGGAATGGAATATAATGCGGACATGGATTGCTGTAGTTCAAGAAGGTAGCTCACCACCATCTCCTTAAGGGCAACTAGGGGATGGTCAGTAAATGCTGGCCACCCAGTGACCCATGTCCCATGAAAGAATAAAATCAAAGTAGGGAAGTGTTACTGTAACTGTACAAGGCATTGGTGAGACCGCACTGGTCTCCCTACCTGACCCAGGATGTGCTTGCGTTGGAGACAATTCAGAGAAGGTACACTGGATTAATTTAGAGATGAAAAGTCTGATTTATGAGGAGAGATTGAACAGTTTTGACCGATACTTGTTAAAGTCTAGAAGGATGAGAGGAAATCAAATTGAGGTATGTAAGATCTGAAAGGGGTTGACAAGGTAGACAAAGTCAACACCAAATCCATCTCCATGCATAGTAAGCCATGTCTTTGAAAAGCACCATCATCTCCCACAATTATAACCCCCCCCCCACTTTATTGTTTCTCTCTGCATCCCACTATGTTGCCTGCAATCGTCACAATTTACTTTCCCAATTTCTCTACCCCAGCAGTTTCCCTAGATGAGCCCTTTCGTCGACTTTTGAGTGTAGATCCCAGGATTGACCATGGCCCACCCATCACCCCAACCCCTGATTGACTTAATGAACAGCCTTAACTGATGAGTGAGCAGGCCTCTGATGTAGGCCTATCCAACTGACTTATTGTAAATCTTAGATAGGGTGCACTGAACCTGCAGGACTGACTGTGCCCACTTCTTCGACTTTAATGACTTGAAACCCCCCCCAACACTGACACCTAAGTGATCAACGAACTGAGTCTAACCTCTGTACTAAAATTAAATGATGCCCTGAGTTATAGTGTCATAGAAACAAACCCTTCACCTGTCTTCCTGGCTTGACTGAGGTTCTTAAACTTTGAGAATGCCTGTTGGTGCACATGCAGTGTGTTTGCCTTGTAAATTGCTGGACATGTGCAGGTATGACATTGATGTAGCACAGTGCCTGACAGCAACACGCCCGCATCCTTAACTGATCAATACTGACAACCATGACATGCTGCCTGGTTTTCTGTCTGTGCTAACAGGTAAGGATAGGCAAAGACATTATGAGAAATACTATGAATGAGGTAGCAAAGTGCAAAAAGACAAGGCAGGGCAAAGATGCTAAGAACATCCAAACAGGTGCAAAGTGAGTGAGGAAGAAGAGAACAAGCAATGAGTTCTGAGAGGCACCCTGGTCCAATCCATGACGTGGGCGCTTGTCGCTTTGTTCTAGTGGTAGCATTCCAATAAAAGGTGCGGGTGCCCTCCAAAATGCAGCATTGAAGTAGAGAACTGTATTGTAAGTCGATGTAAGATGTGCCATGATAATGTGGTGAGGCTTGTGGATGTCCAATACCAAGCTCCATGGAGGAGCAGTGCAGGAGGTCACTGCCCATGGAACATAACTTGAGATGGTGGTGACTACTGGCTAAGATGGAGGCCCAAGCAGTGAGCTGGAAATGCCAGGTACTCACCCTGACTTTCTCACTCTCACTTTCTGCCTAGTGCATGGAGAATTGGAAACTGCATAGAAATGATAGAAGACTAGGTACAATGACATGCCAATGGACGTAAAGAGGCCTCTCACAAGCATGATTCTTATCTCACCCCTTAAAACCTATTTGCAGAATCAAACTCTCCTTTTCTCAATGTTGAGAATTGAGTTTTCATATAAAATTCAGTGTTTGCTGTTATAACAAACTATTAATGTCACACAACTGCTTTTGTTATAAAAACTGAAACTACTGAAATCATTCAGCAAGTCTGGTGGCATCTAATCAAAGGTCATCAAACTGAAACCTTAACTTTATTTTCTCACTAATTGTACTTCTAGTGTTCTCAGTTTTTATTTCAAATTCCAACATTGACCTTGTGTTTGTTTTTTGTATATAAATGTTTTTATTTAATTGAGAGAATTTTGTTTGTGTGAGAACGCGTTCATTATTAATATTGCATCTCGTAATTTTAATCCGTGAGTATTCAACTCATGGTTCAATGATGCTGATCCTTGTATAACATCTTTGAATGTACATCATATCTCACAGAAGACTGCACACAGTTTTATCTTTTCACTGCCAGGCTGATAACTTCCATCATCGATCCTGATCCGTTAAGGTGATCACTATTAGTACCTTTTCAGGGTATTGAGATTAAGAGACAACAAGAGAATTATTGCGATCTGAATAGAAAATAATGCATGGTCGTCTGGAGCCTATGTGTCTGAAAGAGACATTGTCCCGCTGTTTGTTCTAATTTGCTGTTGTCTGTAATGAAAATGTATTGTGATTCCACATTTCCAAAGGAAGTTGCTTTTCACTTTCATTGTTATCCTTTTGTTTAAATTTGGCTCTACTTTGTAATTATTTTCTCCCTCTTTCCATCACCCAATTAATGGTTGCTTTTGTCTATATGCCTCAAGTTTTTATCAGTTATTTTTATTAATCCTTTGTATGTTAATGTTTGTGGCAAGTCAGCCATCACTAATTACCCTTGTGAAGGTGGGGCTGATGTCCTTCCTGAACATTTGCATGCTATATGGTACTCTTACAGTGCTGTTACGAAGGGAGTTCAAGGAAATTAACATGCTGAAGTGACAAAACAACAAGCTAGCGTGATGGTAAGACAGTATGTGATTCGAACAGAGATTTGCAGATTGGAGTGCTCTCATGCTTTTGTTGGCCTTGTCCCCAGGTGTTAGAGATCACTTGTTTGGAAGCTGTTGTCAAACCAGCCTTGTCCAGTTGCTGCAGTGCATCTTGAAGATGGTACACAGTGCAACAACTATGCAGAAAATTGGCCGAACTAAATAAGATAGCAACAAAAACAGAAGTTGATGGAAAAGTTCAACAGGTCTGGCAGCATCTGTGAAGAGAAATCAGTTAATGTTTCAGGTCCGGTGACCGTTCTGTAGAACTGATGTTAATTAGAAAAATGTTAGTTTATATGCAGACATTAGGGTGGGGACAGGGGGTAAGGAGGAAATGATAGGTGGGGATAGAGCCCAATAAAAAAAAAGGGTAATTGGACAGACCAAGGATTCACCAGTACCGTTGTTGACAGGGCTCTCAACCAGGTCCAACCCATCTCCCACAAATCCGCCCTCACCCTTCTCTTCCCTCCTGCAAAAGTGATAAGGTTCCCCTGTCCTTACCTAGCAACCCACCAGCATCCACATCCAGAAAATCATCAGTTGCCATTTCAGTCACCTCCAGCAAGACACATAAGCCCCTCCCCTCCCTTGACTCCCATTTGCAGGGATTGTTCCCTCCAGGACACTCTGGTCCACTCTTCCTTCACTTCCAAGACTCCCCACAGCCCCATTGCACCTTCCTGCACAACTGCTGAAGATGCAACATTTGCCCATATACCTCCTCCCTCCTCAGTATCCAAGGGCCCAAACATATCTTCCAGGTGAAGCAGCACTTCACCTGCACTTCCTACAATCTAGTCTACTGCATTCGCTGCTCACAATGTGGTCTCATCTACATTGGGGAAACGAAATGTAGGCTGGGTGAGCACTTCGAAGAACATTGATGTTCTGCCCGCAACAAAGACTCTGAGCTTCGAGTTGTCTGTCACTTTAACACACTACCCTGTTCCCTGGCCAACATCGGCTTGCTGCAGTGTTCCAGTGAAGGGCAGCATAAGCTGGAAGAGCAGCACTTTATTTTCTGATTGGGGACACTGCAGCCCTCTGGATTCAATATCAAGTACAATAATTTTAAGGGATGAACTCCCCAATGTCATTGCCCCCTACCCTACTCACCAGGTCTTGTTTTCACATATCTTTCCATTACACACTACCTATTGTTCGCCACTAGTATTCTCCATTAATAGTTATTCACCCTCCTAATCAGATCGTTATCCAATCCTTTGTCTGTCCAACTATTCTCTCTCTTTGGGCTCCATCCCCACCTATCGTTTACTCCTTAGCCCCTCCCCACACCCTATTTTCTGCATATAAACCAAAGTTTTTCTAACTATCATCAATTCAGATGATGCCAGACCTGCTGAGCTTTTCCAATAACTTCTGTTTTTGTTTCTGATTTACAGCATCCACAGTTCTTTCAGTTTTTAAATGAAATAGCAGTTAGCAGCTAAAAAGAACCAATATCAAAGAGTTTACAAAGATTCAAGGGGAACCAGATAGATGCAGGCCAAGAGTTGTGTATTGGAGGAGTATCGATCAGATGTTCTGGCATCTTGACTGCCTGAGTATGTTCAATTTACACCTCCCAGCATGGCAAAGTGAAGGGTGTTGGCGTCACTTCATTGAATGATTTGAACCCAACTCCTGACCTCATTAGCCAAAGGCCACTGAACATTCTGGAAGTTCAGGACAAGGGGTAGTAAGAACCCATACCTGAATGTCATCCTTCAGTGGAGTCAGTGAAAACTTGCAGGTAGGATTCACAGCAGACACGTAATAGAGGACTGTGCAGCAATCAAGAAGATCCAAGATAAGATCCATCTTTGCTTGCAAGACTCTCCCAGTCATACAACAGAGGGGAAGGTGATTTTAACAGCCCAGCTCAATCATGTAGATTGTTGCGAGTAATATCCTTTCCTGGATGGATAGAGCTAGATGGGGAGTAAATACTATGGGAATTTAGGGAGTACTCATGTCGTGTTTTTAATAAGGAATATTATGTCAATAAAATAGAGTTAAACTGGAAACTAAATTCTGTGTCCCTTTGTCTGCCTCAATTCCAAGAACATTTGGGTAAAGTGTTTTTAATTCATAAACTGGATGAAGTGTCCAAATTATGGACAAAATTGGTGTTGAGCTTTTTAAAATACTGTTGGAGATTCACTTAAACCAAGTAAAGTGAGGAGTTATCTGTCACACTCCTGACTTGTGCCTTGCCAATGGTGGACAGGCTTTGAGAAGCCAAGAGGTGCAGGATTCCCAGCCTCTGTTCTGCCCTTGTTATAGTACTTATACAATACTTGCCCATTTATACATAATACATGCACTATTTATGTTTAATTGCAGTATTTTTATGGCTGGTCAATTTAGGTTTCTGGTAATGGTAACCCCCTAAATGTTGATGATGAGGAATTCAGCGATAGTAATATCATTGAATGGCAAGGATGGCTAGATGGTGTCTTATTGGCGATAATCACTGCCTGGGACTTGTGTGCCACGGATGTTACTCACTATTAATTCATCCAGTCCATGCATATTAACACAGATTGATTCAGTACCTGAGAATCATGAATGGTACCTAACTCTGCAATCATCAGTAAACCTTACCATTTCTGACCTTTGTGAAGGTGGGAATATCAGTGACGAAGCAGCTGAAGATGTTTGGACCAAGCACGTGACCCTGTAGAACTCCTGCAGGAATGTCCTAGGGCTGAGATGATTAGCTTCCAAATACTAAAACTATCTTTCTTGGTGCCACATGTGACTCTAAGCAATGGAACTTTCTTTTCTTCTAATCCCTGTTTACTTAGTTTTGTAAGGAATTCTTGATGCCACATTCAGTCGAATGCTGTCTTGAGATCAAATTAGTTACTGTTATTTCACCTTTTGAATGCAGCTCTTTCGTGTCCATATTTGAACTCAGGTCTTGGTGAGATCTGGAATTCAAATTTAACATCATCCATCAATTTGCTGATGATTGCAAGTAAAATGATGGACCACTAATTGTCATTTTAATTCTGTCTTGCTTTTTTTTTGAATGAGCAAGTCTTTTTTGGAAAACTATTTGCATTGTTGGGTAAATACCCAGTGTTGTGGGGACTGAAACAGTTTGACTTTGGAGGTGAGGTCATTTGGGTCTTTGGGGTTGGTGTGGCAGGGAGGGCAGTGGAGAAGGGGGAAACAACTTCATTTGTTCTTACAGAGATTTTAAATCCCATATCCTGTGAATTGCACAGGAGTCTCAAGACCTGCTTAATTCACTACAACACCTACATCGACCAACAATGATCTCAATGAATGGCAGAACAGGCTCAAGGGGCTGAGTGACCTACACCTGTTCTTATGTTCCTTTGACTAAGAATGTGGCCAGTTCTGGAGCACAACAATTCAACATTAAACTGGATGATGTCAACATCCAAAGTCTTTGCTGCATCCAGTGCTTTAATATCACATGCTCTACTTTCTCTGTTCTACTCCAACTTTGATCTCCTTTATTCCTATCTTCTATCCAAACTCTGATTATCCCAGCTTTGGAGATTTTTTCTTAATTATTCTGTCATTTTAAAGGGTATCAAGTCAAGAAAAGGAGTGTATCTTATCTCGAGCAACGCAACTTTGTAACCTGGCATCAAGAATTGCATTTGCTCAGTTTCATTTCTCAAAGCCACACCCTGAAACAAGACTTTGCATCTGTCCATTTGCTCTCTCCCATCATCTGAATTTTTTTTAAGAAGAGGATCACATGCGTGAATCATTCTGTAGTGTGGCTCAGCCATCATTTTTAATCTATTGATGTGCATTTAATTTCAAGACATGCTTGGAGTCAGTTACCTTTCCTTGTTAGGTTATACATAAAAAGCCTGAAAGCTTGATGGCTTGTTGATGGTGATTTTATTGCCTTTGAACTCCATGTTAATGATATTGGACTTAACATAAAAATCAGGTACTAATAATGTTTCCCACTTTTTTGCAAGTTAACAGACTGGTGAAAATTTAATGCTCTGGGTTCAGCAACACAAATTAAGCCAATGGTTAGGATTGGATCACAATTAAGTACACAAATTAGCAGGTACGAATTAGTTATAGATAATTAGTAGTGCCTGAATTATAATTTATTTTATTCATTGATAGAAAGTGGGTTTTGATGGCTGGGTCAATATTTATTAGCCATCCTTAGTTCCCTTGTGAGTGCCCTTGGTGATGAACTGCCTTTTTTAAACTAAAGCAACGCTTTTGCTGTAGGGAGACCATATTTCAATTAAGAAGATATTACCATGAATTTGACTGAACAATACTGAATAAACAGTGATATATTTCAAATTCTGGATATGAGTGGTTTGAAGGAGAGCTGGCATGTGGTGGTGTTCCCATGTATCTGCTAAATGTTGTCCATCAATATACGAGTTTGGAAGGTGCTGTTAAGGAGTCTTGGTGAATTTCTGCAGTGCATTTTGCAAACAGTACACACTGTGCTCCTGAGCATTGCTGGTGGAGGAAGTAAATGTTTGTGCAAATGGTGCCATTCAAGTGGGCTGCCTTGTCCTAGATGGTATTAAGCTTCTTGAGTGTTGTTGGAGCTGCACTCATCTGGACCAGTGGGGAGTATTCCATCACACTCGTGACTTGTGATTTGTAGATAGCGGTCAGGTTGTAGAGAGTCAGGAGAGGCATTACATCTAATTTTCTAACTGGTTCCACCAGTTTTGGAGTGCAATACATGGCAGCAACATCTGGAACTGGAAGACAATACTGCAATTGGCATACTGACGCTGATCGCTGTGCGCAGAACTTGGGAATAGTTGTGCATGCTTGCTTTAGTAGCCACACTATTCATATGACCAGTCCAGTTCAGTTACTAGCCAATGGCAACCTCCAGGATATTGATAGTGGATGATTCAGTAATAAAGGGTGTGGTAAAAGAAGTTAAGCCAGTGGCATTAGTGAAGGTAGTAAAGGAGACCCTAAAAAGAGCTGATGAGCTGCAGGAGGGTGCACAGCCTAGGCATGGGCTAGATATGGAGTTAGTACTTGATCTCTACAAACAATTCACCTCTGTGGGTAAAGTTTTCTCAGAAAGAATAGGGGGAGAAGGATGCAAAGTTATAATTTTGAGAGACACAGGACCTAACCAGCTGCTGATAGTAAGAGATGAGCGAATATGTACTCTTTCTGATCTGTTACCCGAGAGTATGGTAATTTATGGGATAGATGGAGTTCAACCTGGATAAATATGAAGTGATGCATTTTGGAAGGTCGAACGTCAGTGCTGAATATAGGATTAAAGACAGGATTCTTGGCAGTGTGGAGGAACAGAGGCACCTTGGTGTTCAAGTGCATAGATCCCTCAAAGTTGCCATCCAAATGGATAGGGTTGTTAAGAAAGCATATGGTGTCTTGGCCTTCATTAACAGGGGGATCGAGTATAAGAGCCGTGAGGTTTTGCTGCAGCTCTACAAGTCCCTGATGAGACCACACTTGGAATATTGTGTCCAGTTCTGGTCGCTCTATTTTAGGAAAAATACGGAGGCTTTGGAGAGGGTGCAAAGAACGTTTACCAGGATGCTGCCTGGACTGGAGGGCTTGTCTTACGAAGAGAGGTTGACTAAGCTCGGACTTTTCTCTCTGGAGAGGAGGAGGAAGAGAGGTGACCTGATCGAAGAATACAAGGTAATGAGAGGCATGGATAGAGTCAATAGCCAGAGACTTTTCCCCAGGGCAGGATTGACTGGCATGGGGGGTCATAGTTTTAAGATATTAGGAGGAAGGTGTACAGGAGACGTCAGAGGAAGGTTCTTTACGCAGTGAGTTGTGAATGCATGGAATGCGTTGCCAGCGGTGGTGGTGGAAGCAGAGTCATTGGGGACATTTAAGTGACTGTTGGACATGCACATGGATAGCAGTGAGTTGAGGGGTGCATTGGGTAGGTCATTTTATTTTGATTAGGAATACTACTTGGAACAACTTCATTGGCTGAAGAGCCTGTTCTGTGCTGTACCTTTCTATGTTCTATGTTAACTTTAGCCGTACGTATCTTGCATGCCAAATGGTAGGTAAGCCACAGATGATAATAAAACCAGCACCTTTGTTGCCATTTCCCGTATTTGAAGAACCTTTCACGTGGGTTATAATTGATTGATTGAAGGCGGAGTTCTCACACTTAGATTATGTACTGGAGGTGAGGGAGAGACTAAATCGAGTAGGTGAGTTAGCTAAGCAGCATCTAAAGAGGGCACAGTGTACAATGAAGCAGGTGGCAGACAAAAGATCTGAGACTTGGATGTTTTCTCAAGGGGATAACGTGTTAGTACTGTTACCAGTGATGGGAGATCCCTTCAAAGCCAGGTTTAGTTGTTCCTATCAAATTGAGAAAATGTTGAGTTAGGTGAATTATCTAGTAAAGATGCCAGATAGAAAAAAAAAGTATTGAGTATGTTGTGAACATGTTGAAACCATATTGTATAGAGAGAAAGAACTGGAGAAACAGGTGTTAGTTACTGCCCCGCGGAGTGAGGAATCAAATCCAGATGATATGGATTTTGAGATGCCTCAAAATAGATTAAAAAATGAAGAAGTCCTTGAGGAGTGGGATAGGTTAGTAAGCTATCTGTCTCAGGAGCATAGTATGGAGTTGAAAGAGTTGTTACTACAGTACAAGGACATATGTAAGAATCAGATTGGGAGGTCCAATGCTACTGTACATGAAGTAGTTGCAGGGGATACTGCTCCAATAAAACAACACCCTTATTGGCTTAATCCTTTCGAAGTCAGATAGGTCCAGATGGAGGTGGAGGGCATGCTCGAGGAGAACTGACAAGCCCAGCATGTAAATAGACTGCCTGAAAAATAGGTCTTTTAAAAAGGTACCTTTTCAATCAGTAACCTGTGATGAAGAAATTCCTAAAACGGAGAAAAGAAGCCACATGATGATCCGAACAGAAGAACGAAAGCTGCCTGGTTTTGAGATAAGAAGGGTGTTTTTGTAAATTTTAATTGGGAGTTTTACCGGGATGGCATTATAGAAGGGAAGGTAACAGATAGGTTAGAGTAAGGAATGGTAAACAGTTGTTAGTTACTTATTCTCTGTTATATTTCAACAAATAAAGTTGTTAATTTGTACTTTAAATAGTCCTTAGCCACTCAAAGTTTTACAGCTTACTGCACAGGATAAATCTTTTGTGTTGCTGGTTTTAAATTAAGCAGCAGGGTTTACCCCATGTTGTAACACTAATGCCAATGATAATTAGATTTTTTTGAGAATATTAATTGACTGGCATTTGTGTGGCATTTTTGTTGCTGCCACTGTTTGACCCAAACCTGTATATTGTCCAGATTTCATCACATTTGAACATGAAGTGCTTCAGTATCTGAGGAGTCATGAATTGTGCTGAACTTTGAGCAATCATCAGTGAATGCCCCCACTTCTGACCTTATGACAGAGAGCAGGTCATTGATGAAGCAACCGAAGATGGTTGGACTAAAGACACCACCCTGAGAAAATTCTGCAGAGATTTCCTGGAGCTGAGATGACTGACCTCCAACAACTACATTCATCCTCTTTTGTGTCACGTATGACTCCAGCCAACAAAGAGTTACTGTCTGATTCCCACTGACTGCAATTTTGCTAGGGCTCCTTGATGCCACTTTCAGTCAAATGCAGCCTTGATGTCAAGGACTATCACTCTCATCTCATGTGTGGAATTCAGCTCTTTTGTCCACTTTTAAACCAAGGCTGTAACGAGATCAGAAATTGAGTGGCTGTGGCAGAAACCAAACAGGCTCCTGTGAGCAGATTATTTCTAACCAAGTGCTGCTCAAAGCACTGCTGATGACACCTTCCATCATTTTACTGATGATGGAGAGTAGACTGATGGTGTTGATTTGTCCTGCTTTTTGAGTACAGGATATAACTTGGCAACTTTCCAGATTGTTTGCTAGGTGTCAGTGTGTAATTTTACTGGAACAACCTGACTGGAGCATGGTACAATCTGAGCAGAAGTGCTCAGTACTATTGCACAATGTTGTGTGGGACATAGCCTTTGCAGTATCCAATGCCCTCAACCATTTCTTGATATCATGTGGAGTGAATCAAATTGGTTGAAGACAGCCAGCTGTAATGGTGGGGTCTTCTGCAGGAGGCTGAGAAGAAATATCCACTTGACACTTGAAGATTGTTGCAAATTCTTCCGCCTTACTTTAACTGTGCTGTCGTTTATACTCAGTGCCACCCTAACTTAATATCAGTAACAGCAATGAGAATCCTTTTTCTGAATAATTTCTAATGGCAATGGTGTCTCTTTAACAATGGCCAGGAAATTGACAACATAAATGATGAGCTCAGGCTGGTTGTACAATTCCCTGACCTTTACTTCTATGCAATTCTCAATATCACTGAGCTGAGTGGGTCTATCCTCCTCACCATAGTAAAGAACACAAACGCTACTGCAATGATGGAAGACATTTACCAAGCATTTATCTACACCATACAACCTCAGTGTGTACCATACAGTTGTCATGCAGAGTTTAGTATGTCTGTTGAATGAATGACAGAAAACATGAAAGTTTTGCAGATGGCAAAAAAAAACAAATGAAACCATGCTTAACTTCAAAGTTAATTCCCTCTGGTATTCCCACCTACCTGCATTGTTAAATTTCGACTAAGCCAGAGGGAAGAGCTTGATACTTCTGTTAAGCTTCCACCCCATCTTGTGTTCCAGATGAAAAACATTGCACCTCCTCCACTTTACCATTAGAACTTTGACTGTTTCAATTTCCAAACTGGGTGAAATGTTCCTTTCAGAAACAGTTGGAAACCTACTTAAAATACATTAATATAATCAATTGATATTGTCAGAATTGCCTCACAAAACAAATGTGTCAAACAAAGTTGGAAATACAAATTCCTCCATCT
This sequence comes from Chiloscyllium plagiosum, assembly GCF_037043375.1. NCBI lineage: Eukaryota > Metazoa > Chordata > Chondrichthyes > Orectolobiformes > Hemiscylliidae > Chiloscyllium > Chiloscyllium plagiosum. Next base: position 44,539,642 of record NW_028270169.1, read on the forward strand.
ACGTAAAATTTTAGGATCACAGAATTATTATAACACAGAGGAAACCTATTCAGTCCATTAAATCTGTACCAGCACTCCCAATGCAATTTATCCATTGCAATTCCTCAATATCTCTCCCTAACCCTCTACACAATTCCTTTTTGAATAACAGTCTATTTCCCTTTTGAATGCATCAGTTGAATTTGACTCCTTCACACTTTCAGGGCAGCACATTCCAGGCATTATAAAAGCAAAATTCGAAATTAAAACAGAAAGTGCTGGAAAAACTCAGCAGGTCTGCTGGCACATATTGAGAGATAAACAGAGCTAATGTTTCAAGTCCAGTATGACTCTTCTTCTACAGAAAAATCATATCAGATTCAACACATTGATTCTGTTTCTCCATAGGTGTCGACAGACCTGCTGAGTTCCTCTGGTACTCTTCGTTTTTATTTCTTCAATCCATACTTTTCCACTTGCTGCAGGAAAAAGCTTTTTTCCGCATTTTTTTTTTTACCAATTGCTTCAAATCTACGCCACCTCCTTCTTGGTCCTTTCACGAATAGGAACAATTCCTTCCTATCTGTATTATCCAGATTCTTCCTAATTTTAAATATCTCTATGAAATCTCCTTTCAGAATTCATTCCTCCAAGGAAAATAGTCCTAACTTCTCAAATCTAAATCCACAAATGAAGCTCCTTATCCCTTAAACCTTGTGTGAATCTTTTCTGCACTCTCCAATATCATTGCATCTTTCTTAACTGAGGTGACAGAAACAGACATATTACTCCAGCTAAGGATGCACTAGTGCCCTCTTTAAGTTCAACATAACTTCTTTGCTCTTGAGCTTTATGTAACTTTTAATAAAGCCAAGGATACTTTATTAATCATGTTATCATAATGTCCTGCCAACTTCAATGTGTAGCAGTGGATCAGATGTCATCTGGCAGAAGATACTGGAGCATTCTGACTCTCATGGCCACTCTGTGCAACAGTTTCTTCCCACAAGCCATCGAGTTCCTTAATACTGTATGATCAGACTCTCTTCCATTTGAAAATTATTTTCACGACTTTGAATTGCTGCTAGAAAAATGTCTATTAATTATCATTTTTTTATTACACTGTAATTTGTGTGTTTTGTACTTCTTATGCACTTTATGCCGCCCTGTGTATGATCGTGTGCTACTGTCCATGTAGCACCTTGGTCCTGGAGAAACGCTGTCTCATTTTTACTCTATCAGTTGTACATGGTAGAATTGACAAATAAAAGCTACTCTCTCTCTCTCTCTCCCTCCCTCTCTCTCCCTCCCTCTCTCTCTCTCCCTCTCTCTCTCTCCCTCCCTCTCTCTCTCTCTCCCTCTCTCCCCCTCTCAGACTGTCTGACAGCACCCCTGCTCTTCTTGAAGGTTCTTGCAAGCCACCTCCAACAAGCTGACATCAGGCTGCGTTAAGACTATTGTATGTAGCAGAGCTCCCACTTGGAATACCTTTGGGAGCCACCTCTGACACTATAGGAGAAAAGAGCAGGGTACCTATACAGTTTGCCAATTTCAGCAACAAAGATATTTACCTTCATAAGTGTCCTGAAGCCTACCACTTCCCTGAATGTTGGGCCAGCTGGAGGAGTTATCTTTCATCTCACTTCAAAAATGGACATTTGTGAGTTGGATGACGCTCAGAGAGGGCAGTTTATTTCTACTCTCACCAAGCATACGTTAACTTTCAGTTAAGATGATGATGACATTGATCTGTCACCTGAAAAGCTGCAGGATTGTGAATAAAGATAACTGTTCAGTAAATATCCTTTATTATTGGATTCCATCCCATCATTTGGGAATGCCTGGAACAATATGCAGAAGTCTTTGGAGTGAGGTGCCAACTGAATGTCATCAAGCCTGCATGCTTCCTTTTTAATCTTCACAACGAGAAAGGTAGAAAAGTGAGGATTACCAGGCATTGAATGCAAAGATCCATAAAGGTGCTTACACTTTACCTAAGATTTTGGTAGCATTGCATTTCTTGAAAGTGAAACTATTTCTGCAATCTCGATTCGACTTGGTTATAAACAGCTGCCCATCACTGAACAAGACATTGAATAGATGGCAATCTGAACAGGCAACGGGGGACTTCATGTGTAAATAAGAATGTCATTTGGGCTGTGTGACGCTTCTCCCATATTATGCATGTGATGGATGTAGGTTTAGCAATCCTTACTCCCAATGTTCCCTTATGTATCTGGATGACATACTCACCTTCGACTTGAATTTCAAGAACACCCTTGCAAGACCTTAGCCATCTTGTCACAGTTTAACTTGAAAGCGAAATCAAAGACATGCTAACTTTTCCCAAGAAAGGTATCTTGGCCAGGTCAATGAGTGGATAGTCGAACGTCACACAAAGCTCAGCTTGTGTTCAAGATGGTACCCAAGTGAAACGAGGGAGAAGTGATGAGAAGAAAAACCTCGAACAATCAAAGCCGATTGAACTGACCTGCCAATTAATAAAAGGGCTTTCCACCAAAATCAGAATCTCAGGGGTTGGAATAAAGTACGGGATGTTTGGGGGCCTAAATCCCACAGAGTCATCAAGTAGCTCAACACAGATGGAAGCCCCCATGTTGTTGAAACTTCAGCTGGAGGGTATCCTCAGAAAACAGTTCACAGAGAGGAGTTGGTTAAGGCCAGAGATCTAGTGGATGACATGAAGATCAATAACTCACTCACTGGTGTTGTACAACTTGAAGTGTCAGTCCATGATGGCTCAATTAAAGTGGAGCTGGGTAGCAATGTGGAATTCTGGAGTGACCTGTGCATTGTGAATCCAGGGAGTGCATCCAGTGTGGGGAGGCCTACAATGCAGGGAGGGCCTGCCAGAAGGTGGAAACTGAAGCAATATACAACACTTGGAGTCCTGAATGACCAAGCCTCCAATGTGGGACATTCCCCAGGGAGCCTGGATTCCTTGGAAGGTCCATTGCAGAGAAGAGGCTGAGATGGTCTTCTCAAGCAAATGCTGAATATTACTCCAACCATTGCCATTTCCCCAGAGCAGTCATACAAAAAGCAAATGCTGACAATAATATGGATTTGAACATTCTAGCAATCAAGGTACACTTCAACCTGCTAACCATGCAACTTATTAACAAATGGCCCCTGCGTGCATGTGTACTTGCTAGTATGACAGCTTTCAAGCAGGGCAATGTGTGATCGAACCTGCAGCAGCTGGTGGCAGTGGTGAGAGAGGGTGCTGAACAGGGAAGATGAAATAGTTGTGTTGGGACCACAAGAAGCAGGTAGTGATGATGAGCAAGGGCATCTGGAGTGGAATAAAGAATGTCTTCCTCATGATCTTTGGGATATCTGTATGTTCAAATCTCAAATTACATAAATAATTAACATTTGGTCTCAAGGTTACCTTTAATTCTGTATACTTTAGCTTTTGCAATTTCTTGTTTTCTAGAACAGTGGTTAGCACTGCTGCCTCACAGTGCCAGAGACCCGGGTTCAATTCCCGCCTCAGGCGACTCTCTGTGTGGAGTTTGCACATTCTGCCCGTGTCTGCGTGGGTTTCCTCCAGGTGCTCCGGTTTCCTCCCACAATCCAAAAATGTGCAGGTTAGGTGAATTGGCCATGCTAAATTGCCCGTAGTGTTAGGTGAAGGGGTAAATGTAGGAGAATGGGTCTGGGTGGGTTACGCTTCGGCGGGTCGGTGTGGACTTGTTGGACCGAAGGGCCTGTTTCCACACTGTAAGTAATCTAATCTAACAACAGCCATGAACACTTCTATATCATGTGTGCCACAGATATAAAAGGTTCAACTCGGTTAATTTTGATCCATCTTTCACAAAATAATGTTCTTTTTGATCCTGCCTCCAAAGCCCAGCCACATTCATTCCAGGACCTTCTACACAGCTGAAGGAGCAGCAGGTGGAATGAACAAAAACAGCAATTGCTGCAGAGAAGCCAACTAGAAGGCACTGTTCTGTCAGGAATCCTTGCTTTCTGAATTGAACATATGGTGTAGTAAAGATTAGATGAAAGCTCTCAGATGAGGAACAACATATCCAAATCCCATTCCAAAGTTCTGCTTCTTTTCCAATAAAAACTGCTATACACTGCACTACCAATTGTAGTCCAGGTTACAGTGGTCTTAAATGTCTTTATGGTATTCCCTTTTGGCTTGTGTCAGGGGATGTCAGTACCATCATTTATTACAATTCATACTGTCGTTAAGCAGTGACTGAAGCATTATCTTCTGCATGGATAACCAGAAACAGCAGGACAGGGTTCTGGGGTCCATCCAGTTTTCTTGCTTCTCCTAAGATCAGGATATACTTGACTATACCAATATCAGACTCTCTTCAGAGAAACCTACTGCTTCTACAAGTGTTAAAGGTACCACTCCATCAAGATGCAATGAGTCTATGTATGCATCAATGCATCAATGTATAAGGAAGACATGTGCCTACTTTTTTGACAATTGCTATGCATTTTTCTATTGTGGCAAATCTCCTGTAGTTCCTCTTCCCCATAGCTCCCCAATGTCTTCCTCCAAAACCACTCCTCTTTCCCATTGCTCAGCAAATGAGGGGCTGGCTGCCAGGGAACACTGTTATTTTACCTGCTGCAGACTTGTCTCAGGAACTAATTCATGAAACCACACCTGGCTGGCCTAAAATTTTAACCATCTTTATGTTATGTAGTTTATTTTTATATGCTTTCATTGCTTTTGTACAGTACCAACACAAAGCCAAAAGAAATGAGTTACATTCTCCTACTGCTTAAGGTTTCTGATCCACATTGTGTGAAGTCATTGCTTTGTGAGTTATAAATCCAGGCTCCTTTTGAGTACAAAATGTAGAAACTCCCTGCTCCTCACAAATGTCTCCTCCTCCACTGAACCAATTGCCCTTGCTACACATATCATTTGAGAGTAAACATGTGAGGGATCAAACTGTAATAGTGCAGTTGATTTGCTGAACATCTCAACTGTGAACCTACATTTGCAGCAGCTCACCTTGTTGTTTCTATGCTCATACTAATCTTACCATTGGTGGACTCCTACACTGTTCCCATTAATGCAAACTTTGAGATAAGTATCATAACTGAACTTGACATTAGCAACTTCTGACTCATTCTGCTCCTCACTTCTGTGGTGTTCTGTTCAATTTCAGTTTTCTTTCTAGGTTATCAAACTGCTTCATTGTAATATCTAACCCTGACCTTCATCTATTTTCCTTCTTGCTTTGGTTTGATCACTCATGTAAGAGGTTCTCAAGCTTGGTGGTTCTCCTGATAAACACTCTTTACCCACAGCATTAACCTTTCTGTTCTCCGGAGGAGTAATTGTCTGCTTCTGGAATCTTCTCACATTCATAGAAGATGATCCCCAGGTTATACCATATTGGTTGTTAAGTTCAGACAATCTTATGTTGTTTCACTTGATTCAGCTTCAGCATCAGTAAGAAAGCTAAGATTTCTTATGCTTAATTCAAGGAAAATAAAAGACTCACTTGCACTTTACATAGTCTAGACTTATCATACAGCTGTTCAATAGGACATTGATATGGTAAATCAGTCAGTGAACTATGCACACTGGCAAGTGAAGTTGATGGGAGTGAAGGGGTTGGAATGCAGTTAAGATAATTGTTTATATGCCTTAGATTCATTCAAATAAGCATGATTTCAAGTCTCTGACTTGTGCAGAGTGGGGCAGAGTGGAGAGAATGTGGATCTTACAGTGCTGGTGTGATTGAAACATTTGCAACCCAGACTAAACCCACTACACCTGGTGAAATATTTTCAGAAAATATGATACACTGACTGACACATATTCTTGTATATGTGTCTTCACATGTTCATATAATCACCTGCTGTACAATGCAAACTTTCCCAAGTAGTCAGCGTGCTGTATCTTTTGAGGTATTTTGGGAACTCAGCATGTTTGAAAAATTTCCACTGTTTATGTGCCTTTGTCTGCAGCCTGTAAGTAGAACCACGGCAGGGGACTATTATAAAATGGAATACCATCTACTTCACGGGGCTGGTTCAAGCTGGAAATAACAGAGGTTTTTTTAAAAAGTTATGGCAGAAGCAGCAACTGTATATCCCACATTAACCCTTCACTTTCTTCCATGATTCAGGAACAGTCAAAAATTCCATTTTGTGCGTGATCCAGTATTAGCTAACAAGAGTTAGACAACTAAATATTTATAAACATTTCTAGCTGCTTCATCGGTGACCTTCCATCCATCATGAGGGCAGAAGTGGGGCGGAATGGGACTATTTGGCGCCGCCCTTTTGGCGCTGATCATTTGGCCCCGCCGTTTTGGCTCTAAACTGTTTTGGCGCTCATTACTTTGGCGCTGAGTTGTTTTGGCGCCAATAGATATAGATAACTATCGTGTGAAAATTTTGGTTTGTCTCTCTTGCTTAGAATGTTTTTAGCCATTTCTGGTATGGGCTCTACAAGAAAATAGAAAGAAAATTGTATTACAGCTTTCAAATGTGAAGACAGAAAGGCTTAAGTATCATCAAAGCAGTAGATGACCATTAACAATTGTTAAATGAGAAAATGATTACAAAACGAGATTTTAATCTACTGCGGGTCATTACAGCTTTGACTATCAACTCCTGCTAGTTGAGAAAATTACATCAGGTCATTAGTCGTCCTCTCTTCTTTAACCAAACAAGACTTTTTAAAAATTCTGAATTGGTGCCAAAACAGCTCAGCGCCAAAGTAATGAGCGTCAAAACAGTTTAGAGCCAAAACAGCGGGGCCAAATGAACGGCACCAAAACTTACCTGACCTGAAGTGGGGATGTTTGCAAATGATTGCAGAATATTCAGCACCATTAGTGACTCCCCAGATATTGAAGCAGTTCACATTCAAATTTAAAAAGATTTGGAAATTTTCAAGGCTTTGGCTGAAAAGTGCTAAGTAGTATGTGTTGGAAATGTGTTGCTGGAAAAGCGCAGCAGGTCAGGCAGCATCTAGGGAACAGGAGAATCGACGTTTCGGGCATTAGCCCTTCTTCATTAGCCCTGAAGAAGGGCTAATGCCCGAAACGTCGATTCTCCTGTTCCCTAGATGCTGCCTGACCTGCTGCGCTTTTCCAGCAACACATTTCCATCTCTGATCTCCAGCATCTGCAGACCTCACTTTCTCCTAAGTAGTATGTGTGCCACACAAATGCCATGCAATGACCATTTCAAATCAGGCACAATCTAATCACTGGCCATTGACATTCAATGATGTTACCAGCACTGAATTCCCAAGTATCAATATCCTGAGGGTTACCATTGACCAGAAACTTGACTGGACTCAGCATATCAATGTAGTATCTACACGAGCAGGTCAGATGTTAGAAATATTGCAGTGAATAACTCAACTCCTGACTCCTCAAAGCCTTTCCATCATCAAGGCACAAGTCAGAAGTATGATTGAATACTCTCCACTTGTCTGGATAAGTACAGCTCCAACAACATTCACGACGCTTGGCTCCGTCCAGGCAAAAGCGGCCTGCTTAATTGGCACCATTTCCACAAACATTGTCTCCCTCCACCATTGATGCCCAAAAGCAACTGTTTACATATGCACTGCTGAAAGTTTTCGACATCACTTTCCAAACCCACGACCACTTCTGGGCAGCCGATCCACAAGAACGTCACTCATCAATCGCTAGTTCCGACATGCCACAGCAAAAAACTGCAACGACCTCCTGCTGTAGAACAGATACAGGACACTACTGATAGAGAACCCTTCAATGTCAAGTACTTCCCCAGAGCAGAGAAACTACGCTATGCTCGTTTCAGCCTTCAACCTGTCATCGATAACGACAAACATCTCACCAAGATCTTCCCTACACCCCATTTCTTGCCTTCAAAGAACTGTCAAACCTTAAACAGACCATTGATTGCAGCAAAATATCCAGCCTTCAGAACAACATCGACCACAATGTCACACAACCCTGCCATGGCAACCTCTGCAAGACATGTCAGATCATTGACATGGATACTATCATCATGCGTAGGAATACCACCCAGCACCTACATGGGAGATACTCATGTGACTCGGCCAATGTTGTCTACTTCAATACTGAAGGCAAGAATGCCCCAAGGCATGATATATTGGCAAGACCAAGCAGATGCCACGGCAATGGATAAATGGATACCTTGTGACAATCGCCAGACAGGAATGTTCCCTCCCAGTTGGAGAAGACTTCAGCGGTGAAGGACATTCAGTCTCCGATCTGCAGGTAAGCGTCCTTCAAGGCAGCCTTCGAGATACACAACAATGCAGAATCAGTGAGCAGAAACAGATAGCCATGTTTCGTACCCATGAAACCGGCCTCAACCATGATCTTAGATTCATGTCACACTACATGTGACCCCACCACACTGTTCTGTATCTGTAAAATCTTCCTTACTGTCCTGTTTTAACGTAATTTGGAGATATCAGTGTTGGGACTGGGGTGTACAAAATTAAAAATTACACGACACCAGGTTATAGTCCAACAGGTTTATTTGGAAGCATTAGCTTTCGGAGCGCTGCCCCTTCATCAGGTGATTGTGGATCTTAACCTCCCTAGTTGGACTATAACCTGGTGTTGTGTGATTTTAAACTCTGTTTTAGCACCATCACCTTGATAACTTGTTATGATCTCTGTACTTTAATTAATTTATACAGTTTTGGATTACTTGTTATTTTGGTTAGATCCTCAGCATGCGACTCTTACACCGAGCATGCTATTCCAGCCATTTGCCATTCCAGAAACAATATTTTTATTTTCTTTCAATAATTACCTCTCTGCCTCAATTAATTAGATTATACATCATCCCCTTCACTTTACTATTAAGCTGTTGACAATTTACTCACACTGTCTGACACTTTGGATCACCTGCAGATACTTAATATTTGATACTCCACTCATACCCTTTGTATGATCTTTTGACCTCTCTGCCTACAAATTCTGAGCATGTTTGCTTTTCTTCAATTCACCTGACGAAGGAGCAGCACTCCAAAAGTTTGGGATTTCAAATAAACCTGTTTGACTGTAACCTTGGTGTTCTGTGACTTCTGACCTTGTCCACCCCAGTCAAACATTGGTACCTCTACATCATCCCTCCTTAACAGCATTGTGGGTATACCTAAAGCACATGGATTGTCAGAGTTTAAGGAGGTGACTCACTGCCATCTTCCAAAGGGTAACTAGGGCTGGGCCAGCTAGAGATGCCCACACCCAATGAGTAAATAGAGAAAAATTGCCTGTTTTCCATTTACTCTTATAGGCATTCTTAAAAATAGCAATATTTTACGGTTTCAGTTATAATCCCTGTCCAATGTTTGTTAGGGTGTGCCTAGAGACCAGGAAGTTTTTGTGTAATACAAACAAATTTTGAAAACCCAGATAATTACTAAGAGAATAAAGTTACTAGATTCCCATGATTTTTAACAAATGAATTGAACCATCCAATGGAAAGGTAAAACATTAATATTACACTATCTACTGCATATACAACTTATTCTCAAAGACATCCAGAATTAACAATAGATAAATATAGTTTAACTGAAAAATTGAAAATACCCCACAGACCACATTAAACAACAGATGCAGCCAGGACAGACCCCACAGATCACTCAGCAATTTCCTCTAATGTTACTATGGGCATCCAAATTTCATTCAAACTTTGTCTCTTTTCCAAGAGATTCCAATTCTTCATTCTTCAAAATGTAGCCTTGAATCAACCTCAGAGGTCATTCTGCCACCACTTGCCTCAATGACTGAAAGAAAAACAGAAAGTGCTGGAGAAGTTCAGCAGGTCTGGCAACATCCATGCAGTGAAAACGTTTCGAGTCCAGTGACACATGTTTTTCCAGCATTTTCTGTTTTTGTTTCAAATTTCCAGCATTGTAGTTCTTTTAATTTTAAACCTCAAAGAGTCCTCGTAGTTTAATTTCCTCCCAGACACTGTGATCCACTAGATTCCTGAGACAGCACTCCAACATCCAGTCATGGGCATAATTCCAGCTCTTTTGCAGACAGTTAACTTCACTAAGCTGACACTAGAAGCACCAATATTTTTCAGCTGCACAAAGCAAATACTGATGCTGGACATCTTCCACCTCAATTTTCAATTACACTCAGCTACCTATGCCTTGCAGGGACTTCTCCTGTGTTAAATGCCTGGAGTTTGCTAACATTTGCAGTCTCCAAGCTTCAAAACTGCAAATGACATCTCCCAGCAAATACTCATGTAAACAGAAATGAAGCATTTTCTTAAGCTTCAGCCATCACCTAGACAATGTTGCCTGTGAGATCACAAGCTTTCAGAGTTAACAGAATGCTTTTAAACTAATTTAGCTTGAACTCTCAACTTCTCTAAACTTGTCATTTTTGTGATTTGGAGATGCCGGTGTTGGACTGGGGTGTACAAAGTTAAAAATCACACAACACCAGGTTATAGTCCAACAGGTTTAATTGGAAGCACTAGCTTTTGGAGCACTGCTCCTTCATCACCTGAAAACTAGTGCTTCCAATTAAACTTGTTGGACTATAACCTGGTGTTGTGTGATTTTTAATGTCATTTTTGTGAGCTTTTCAAATACACTTTCCATCTAATTAAGCCACCCACTGTTTTTATACCTCAGTCTTTTCCATACTGATCTCGGAGGAAATATTCAGAATTGTTAATTTCCTAAAGCAACATGACCCCAACTTTTTAAATGTAATAAACTTTCATTTACTTCAGTTACATTTATCCCAATTCTACTGTTAAATTTTAATTCTCAAATCTAAAAGTTACATTCTAACTAGAATGTGTTCACCATGAACTTGATACTGATAATAATCTCAAAGGGAATGCGTTAAAAAGTTGTTAGTGTACTTTTATAATGTTTAACTTGCAGTTCAGTGTGTTTATACTCAGGAAAGGTCAAACAATGAATCAATACCCTCACCCAATCTTTTGCTGTTTGAATTCCATTTCTCCTCTGCTCTGTCTTGTTTGTTTTCTTATCTAACTCTTTGTCATTTTAGAAAACCCTGCATTGCTCTGTTTATTAAAGATGGAAGAAAGGTGGCAAACTGCTGAAACACCAATCTTTTTTATCTGCAGAATTTGTGAGATAGTGGAAAGTTAGGTTAGAAATGACAATGGTAATAATTATCTTTTTTAATTGCTCTTAACAGTTAATGAGCCACTGACTATGTTCAAAGGGAATCATAGAATCATACAGTACAGAACAGACCATTCAGCCCATCATGTCTGCACCATCCAAGCTACACTAAACCTAGTCCCACCTTCCGGTACAAGGCCCATTGCCTTGAATTATATTATAGTGACAACTTTGTTCATTCTATTGCAGAGCAGATATCACCTGAAGACATTATCTGGATATCAATTTGAAAATTTCATTTTAAAATTTTAATTTTTTTAAATGAGATCAATACATTATTGACATTATTGTCATCACTGCTATTTGGTCCTATCCCTAAGAGTTCTTTGTGCTGGTGATCCACTATCTTGAAGTTTTGAGAGGGCTGGTTTAGTTAACACTCTAGTCAGTGGCAACCTCAGAATCCTCATGGTGAAAGATGTATTGAATGTCAAGAATGGTTATGTGCTGTCTTGTTGGAGATGATCATTGTCCAGCATAAATTGCAAAAATACCATGTGCCACTTCTCAGCCCAAGCCTAACTGATGTCCAGTATTTGCTGAGCATGAAAATTAAATGCTTAGAGTTGTGGATGGCATTGAGCATTGTGAAAGCAACAGTGAACATCTCCACTTCACACCTTATCATGGATGGAATGGAATTAATGCAACAGCCAATGGTCTGTGATGATTAGCCACCAAGAAAGAGGTTTTATAAATTTGGATATATATGAGTTCCATGCACTGGTTGTTAGAACATAGGAATTTTCAGCAAACCAAAAGCCCAAAGTGCCTTAAAATTCTTTTCCTATTTCCTGAATTTGTGTGTGGGCACAATTTGACATCAACAAGAAACAATTGCTGAGTTTTTCAAACTAAACAGCAAAAATTCTGATTTTGTGAGCCTCTTTCTGGAAAGTGAAAAGCAATGGCTCAAAGCTTGACACAATTTGAACCCTTTTTCTTGATAAACATTACTGTTATAGGATTATATTCCCAACAATCTCCTGCCACCTACACTGACTGAACTCAAGATGTTGTGGGTCAGGCAGGGTCCCAGATGTGGTATCTGTGTGGCAGTGGTGGTAGCTAATATAACCTGCCAGAACAATAAACATGACATGAGGGGTGAATGAATTCAACAAGAGCTGAAATTTGGCTCATCTGATGGTGATTGAGTTGACGATATAAAGTCAGTAGCATGTTTATGGCGAAAACAACAAATGCTGGAGACCATAGTGTTTGTAGTCTTTGTAGAGGGAAGGGCAGCTCCAAGGTAGGGTTGGGTTCAAATAATCCATTAGTTAGGTCACAGGAGCAGACAAAAATATTGGCAATGGTATCAAGAGACTTTACAGTCAGAGTGGAAATTTAGAGGGACAGATGTAGGAGAGGACATGATGGCTTGTCAAGGACTATAATAATCAAGACCATGGTAAGAAAAGCAAGACAAGGAATGGATGCTGTGAAGATTCAGGTAAGCTATATTTGCCTGTCAGAACAGAAAGACATTATTTGCCTTTTGAGCACCAGTCAGTCAATCCTCTCTCCATGTGAGTACCTTGCCCCTAACACCAAGGTCTCTTCTCTTATGCAGCAGCTTCCTGTGTGGCTGCTTTATCAAAGACCTTTTAGAAATCCAGATAGATCACGTCCACTGATTCTCATTTGTCTAAATTGCATGTTACCTTCTCAAACAATTCTAACAGATTTGTCAGGCATGACCTTTCCCTGACAAAGACGTGCTGAGTCAACCCTATTTCACCATGCACTTCCAAGTATTCCACAATCCCATTCTTAGCAATGGAGTCTAAAATCTTACTTACAGCCAAGGTCAGGTTACGTAATCTTTAATTTGCTGACTTTTGCCTCCCTCTCTTCTTCCATTTTCCAGTCATCCGGGACCCTGCTTGACACCAGTGATTCCTGAAAGATCATCACCAATGCCTCCACAATCTCCTCAGCTATCTCCTTCTGGATTCTGGGGTGTAGTCCATCTAGTCCAAGTTATTTATCCACCATCAGGCTTTTCAGCTTCCAGAGCACCTTCTCCTTAGTGATGGCCACTACACTCACCTCTGCCCCTGTCTCTCTTGAAGTTCTGGTACGCTGCTGACGTCTTCCACTCTGAAAACTGATGGAAAATATTATCCATTAGTTCCTCTGCCATTTTCCTGTTTCCTCACTACTACTTGTCCAACTTTATTTTCCAGCACTCTAATGTCCACTCTTGCCTCTCTCTTACCTCTTAAGCATCTGAATAAACTCTTGTAATCTTCTTCTATATTACTCGCTAGCTTACCCTCTTATCTCAGCTAATCCCTTATTGTTATTATATTGTCCTCTTCTCGTTTGTAAAGCTTTCCCAATCCTTTGGCTTCCCACTAATCTTTACCACATTGTACACTTGTTCTTTTGTTTTTATGCTATGCCTGACTTCTTTTGTCAGCCATAGTTACCTCATCGTCCCCTTGGTATCTTCCTTCTTCCTTAGGGTGAACTTGTGCCATGCCTCCCGTATTACCTGCAGAAAGTCCTGACAATGCTGTTCCATTGTCTTCCCTGGTAGGCTCCCCTTCCAATCAACTCTAGCCAGCTCCTACCTATTGTCTTTGTAGTTACCTTAACTCAATTGTGAGACAGTTATGTCTGATTCCAGCTTCTCCCTCTCAAACTGGCAGGTGAATTCTCTGAGATCATGGTCACTGCTATCTAGAGGTTCCTTCACCTTAATCTCCCGAATCAAGTTCACCTCATTTCACATCATCAATTCCAGAATTGCCTGTTCCAAAAAGCCATCACGTAGACATTCCACAAATTCTTTTTCTTAAGATTCACTACAAACTTGATTTTCTCAGTCAACGTACATATTTGTGAGACGTGGAGGTGTGGCTGAGGGGCAAAGCACAGAAAATTAAAACAACAGAAATTTTGTGAACATCAAAGTAGGCACAACGTGAGAGAGTGAATAAGCAACGCTGACATGTATCTCGGTCCAATCTATGAGTTCTGTGTCTCTCCTTATGTGCGGAGTATCCTTGCAGCAGCATTGCAATGAAAGGTGCCTGTGTGCTCCAAACTACAGCACTGAATTGCAGAATTGTATTATAAGTGGATCAGAAATGGGCCATGGTGACACAGTCAGGCTGATACATGTCATGGATTGTATCCAAATATTCTGAGATGTGTCGGGAATCCAAGGTAGAGGTGTAGGTGAATGAGTTAGGGTCAGATTATTGCTCAGACTTTAATTCAAGGAATTGTCATTATCTAGTCGTTAATCCACCAGGCAGGAGAATGAGAATTAGCATATTAATGAGCCTACAAAAACAGAAATTGGTAGAAAAGCTCAGCAGGTCTGGCAGCATCTGTAAATAGAAATCAGAGTTAACATTTTCGGTCAAGTGACCCATCCTCAAGTGCTGTCAGACCTACTGAGCTTTTCTAGAAATTTCTGTTTTTGTTTCTGATTTAAGCATCCATAGTTCCTCTGTTTTTTCATTAGTGAGACTAGATGAAGTAATAGTAAGATGTTAATACATTCAAGGCAAAAATGGAATTCCTTGCTCTTGACATTGAGAATCTCCTTGCCAGACTTCTCACCCAATTTTACCAACATTTTTGCCATGGTCCACATTGTTCAGGGGCGAGAAAAATTCTGCTCTTTGTTTCAGTCTTCACCATTGAAGATACAAAATTCATCCCAGAAATAATGCTAACTTATAGCTGTTGAGAGTTAGGGAAATTAAGAATATTAATAAAAGCAGAGAAAAATTATTCAAGAAACTTAAGGGACTAAAATTCAACAGATCCTCAGGGCCTGAAGACCTGCACCTTAAATTTCTAAGATTTAGTGAATGTGCTTGCTATGTATTTTCAAAATTCCTTAAATTTGGGAATAATCCAACTAGATTGGAATGAGAAAACTAGCTGATGTCAGTCATTGAGAAAGTGCTAGGATCTGTTATTTGGTTCTTAGCAACACACTTAGATAAGGAAAGCATAATTAGAACAAGTAAATGTAATTTTACCGAAGAGAAGTGCAGTGTGACAAACATTTTCAAGGTTTTTGAAGATATAATTACTAGGATAGACAAAAGGGGTGCTAATAGATGTAGCATGACTAGATTTCCAGACAGCATTTGATACGGTAGCATACAAACAGTTAATAAGCAAAACAAGGACTCACGGAGTTGGAATTTGTACATTAACATGGATCGAGACTTGGGTAATGGATAGAAAGCAGAGAGTGAGCATGAACAGGGCTTTTCCAAGTTTGGCAGGCAGTGAACTGGAGAATTTTAAGAGTCAAAACTAAGTTCTCAGCTATGTACAATTTATATTAATGATTTAATGAGGAGATGGGAAGTAATGTTTTAAGTTTGCTGATGCCAAACCAGGTGGAAAGGTAAGCTGTGAGAAGGGCACAGAGGCTGCAAAGAGATATATACAGGTGAAGTGAGTGGGCAACAAGATGGCAGATGGGGTATAATGTAAGGGAGTGTAAAGTTATTCACTTTGGTTGTGAGACTAGAAAAGCAGAATTCTATAAAAGGTGTGAAATGTGTAAGGATTGATCTTCAAAGAGACTTGGCTATGTTAATATAAGGAATGCAAAAAGTTAGCATGCAGTTACAACAAACAATTAGGAATGCAAATGGAGCTTTAGTCTTTGTGAAAAGGTACTTGGAGCACAGTAATAAAAAGAATGCCTTCTTAGAACAGAACAGAATTTTTGGGAGAGCAGATCTAGAACATTGAGTACAGTTTTGGTCTTCATGTTTAGGAAAGTGTAAATATTTTTATTTAACCTGCTCAGACACATTATGACAGCTCTGCATCATGTGCAATTTGAACTTGGAATTGCTGGCCCAGAGGTAAGGAAACTATCTCTAAGGTAATGAAACTAATGAAAATGCCTCCCTCAGATATCCAAACCCTCCCCTAAAAGACACCTGATACCCACAGGGCTCTCTAGCCAACTCCATATTGACCCAAACCTGATTCCCCAGAAATTTCAAATACACTCCACACCACCCAATGTCCTCATACCTTACTTGATTCCCAGCTCCCCCAGACCTCCACAGATACACTACCTCCACCTGCCCAGTAACCTAACACACCACTTGAGACCCCCCAATTTATCCTAGATCCAATCTGACCTAGCTAACGTAATCTATGATCATCTCCCCAACTGATCTCATCAGTGTTCACAGTTCCCAACTGACCCGCTTACTCACTTACATCCCACCATCAATTTTCAAGGAAATTGCTGCTAGACTGGGCTGTGGCAGGTGCTGAAGAAACTAACAAAAGGGAAAACATCATTTAATCCTTTCTTACTAACTAGCCTGCTGCATCTGTCCATGACTGCATTATTATGAGGAACCACTGCAATGTCCTTGTATTGATAAAGTCCTGCCTTCATATTAAGGATAATCTTCATCATGTTGCATGGCCCTATGATGGTGCTAAATGAGAGATTTTGAACAGATCTAGAAACTCAAAACTAGATATTCATGAGGCACTGTGACCATCAGCAGCAACAGAATTATGCTGAAATGCAATGTACAAACTCACAGCCCAACATACTCCTCCATTCCAACATTACCCTTGAGTCAGGGCTCTCAACCCTGTTTCAATGAAGAGTACAGGAGTGCATGCCAGGATCAGTATCAGGCACACTTAAACAGGAATTGTTAACCTGGTGAAGTTACAACACAAGATTACTTGTTTGCCGAGCAGCATAAGCAGCAAGTGACGGGCAGCTTTGAGCAATTTCACAACCGATATCTGCTCCAAGCTCTGCAGTTCTATCCACATCCAGTCATGAATGATGGTAGACAATTAAATAACTCACTGGAGGAGGATAATCCACAGCTGATGGGAGACCCAAGTACATCAGTGCAACAATCTTTAGCCAAAAGTGCAAAGGGAAGATCCATCACTTTAGACATCCCTAGCACCACAGGTCCTAGTCAAGGATCAGCTGGAGGCACAATATACTGCAAAGGCTATGGATGCTGATAATATTCTAGCAATAGCACTGAGGACTCATGCGCCAGAACATGCTCTGCCCATAGTCAAGCTGTTCCATACAAGCACAACACTGGCATTTACCCGACAATGTGAAAAATTGTCCAGATATGTTCCATACAAAAAAAAGAGAAAATTAACACAACTAATTAACTCTCCATCAGTTTACTCTCAATCACGGAAAGGGTTATTGACAGTGCTATCAAGCAATATTTACCAAGCAACAACTGCTCATTGTCGCCCAGATTAGGTTCCACAAGTGACACTCAGCTCCTGACTTCATTACAGCCTTGATTCAGACATAGTCAAGAGAACCAAATTCAGAGTAAGGTGAAAGTGACTGCCCTTGGTATCAAGACTGAATATGGCTTCAAGGAGTCCTCAGAAAATTGGAGTCAATAGGAATCCAGTGGAAACCTCTCAGCTGGTAAGTGCCATGCCTCATAACATAGAGAACCTGGAAATAATTCAGAGAAGAATTATGAGGTTGATAGCTAGAAAAGAAAGGCTGTTCACATGATAAATAGACTTGGTGATGTGGGTCCTATTACTGTAAAAAAGTGTCAGTGTTTGGAAGAACTGATGGAGATTATTAAAATAAATAACTCAATATTGTCCATTTTGAAGAGCGATTTGAGCTAGTTTAAAGTGAATTGGGAACATATATATAACTTACATAAACATAAAACTAGATGAGGTTTTGGGAGATTTTTGTTCGCTTTTGAATATAAGGAAGATAAATAGCATTCAGAAAGATCAACACCAGTACAGCAGATGGGCTACGGATTGGCAGATGGCATTTAATTCAGATAAATGTAAAGTGATGCATATTTGAACAGGAAACGGCAGCTTATGAACATGATAAAAAGGTAACCTTTCATGAAAGGGGACATGGAATAAGCTTTGTGGATGATTTTTTAATCACTTATAAAACTACCTGTCATCAAAAAATATTATGGTAAATCTCAAAGGCATTTGGGTGTCTCAACATAACAAATTTTAATCTTGTGCTCAGGTCATACTTGAAATGCTCCATTATTCTGCAGTCTCTACTATCAAAATGACATTGAGAGACACTAAAGTTTCTTTCATAAAAAAACCAGAATGATTTCAAGTCATAAGGTGAAATCTGATGTCAAGGAAATTACTTAGTCTGAAACTTCGAGTCTTGTTTCAAGAAGCCTTATTTTTCATGAATTCACAGAGAGGCTGTTATAGTTGTCACTGTCTCATAGCACTCTCTCTCGAGCTGAACAGTCAGCCTATACTTATACAATGATACAAACAACTTTGTTTGTAGTCCACACTTAACAATAATTCAATATAAAGATAAGCACAGTGCAGCTTTCATTTTTGTTCTTTGATGTTGCTCAAATACAGAGAAACTAACAAGCTAAAGATGCACTCCCCCCAATGAGCTTAAAATACACTCCCTATATTTTGTCAAACTACAATTACACAACCTCAGTCTTTATCTCTAGCAGCATTTTTCCACTAAAGCTGTGACTCTGTGAGCCAAGATACCTTTTACCTTGGTCAAGTATCCCATCAGGCAGCAGCATGCTAAGTTCTTACTACTTGCACATCTGTAACAGATGTGGGCTACGGCAAGGTGTGTTGCAGAATTTGACAAATGTGATGAGGCCCAACTCAACATTAAGATAATATCACTCTACCTTTTATGATTTTTACAAGTGGTGAGGCAAGATTCTTACTTGACGGCATCGAGATGTGAACTGACGGGGAATCAATGATCAAAGGGATGGGGGAGTCAAGGATGAAAGGTGTGGGTGTAAGCAGAGGCATATTTAGTAGTGGAGGTAAGGGCAGTGAATGGGGAAATGTAGGATGAATGGGGAGAATGCAGAACATAGGGGGCATATTGGTGTGTGGGAAAAGGGTGAGATTAGTGGTAATAACCACCACTGTGGCCTACAGAGAGGGAGTGTAATGGAACAGGGTGGATATCATTGAGGTACAATGGTTCAGGGGGTTGGGAGGACTGTTGTAGATGAAGAGATGGAAATGTGTTGCTGGAGAAGCGCAGCAGGTCAGGCAGCATCTAGGGAACAGGAGAATCGACGTTTCGGGCATTAGCCCTTCCTCAGGAAACCAGAGGAGATGACCTGGGGGGTGCAGTGAGAAAGGGACTCACTGAAACCTTTGTAGAGGGAGAAAGAGAGCTTCTTCAAGGAAGGCATCCTTGTAAGAGGATTCGCAGTAGGTTGAAATCTTTGAAGAGAAAATGAGGTCTGCAGATGCTGGAGATCAGAGATGGAAATGTGTTGCTGGAGAAGCGCAGCAGGTCAGGCAGCATCTAGGGAACAGGAGAATCGACGTTTCGGGCATTAGCCCTTCCTCAGGGCTAATGCCCGAAATGTTGTAGATGAAGTTCAATGTGCTGGGTCTATACATGGTGGATATGGATCGAATGGGTTGTCGGGACAATATGGTGTTATAAGGTACATGCAGGCTCTCAAAAGGTTACCTGGCAACCAGTTTGAGCCCCACACTGAAGGTGTCCAGGGTAATTGGCATGCCCAGCCATCACTGCCCTTCTCCAGATAAAGTCACAGAGTTATAGAATCATACAGCATGGAAATGGACCTTTTGGCTCAACCAGTCCATGCTGAACATAATCCCAAACTAAACTAGTCCCAACTACCTGGCCCTGATTCGTATCCCTCCAAATCTTTCCTATCCATGTATCTATCCAAGTGTATTTTAAAAATCTTTTGTAAGTGAAATATAATAACTGTAATAACTGTAATAAGACTATAATAAATCATCAACTAAGCCTGCAATCCCAGGAGTGGCTGCAATATCCACACTGCCTCTCTCATGTGTGAAGTATTATTGGAAAATGCCAAAGCAGGTGCAGTAAGTGTCAGTTTTATGAGAGAAAGCACAGGATCCACATTTGATGGACATCACAACTTTGTGTGACAAAAACATGAATTAGCCATTTGTAAAACACAGTTATGAAAGATTTGCAATCATTTTATTGCTCCAGATACCATGCATGCAGAGAGTGAGGGTGCTTTGGAATCAGATGCTGGCCAAAGGATTTTTAAATACATGCCACTGTTGGCAAATTGAACTTGAGCAGCTCAATGCTCTTGAAGTTATCAGCAAAACAGAACAAAGGAGGATCACGGTTCATTCAATTTCCAAAGGGTTTTGTGCGATCCACACAATTTCATTTCTTCACTGTCAGTGTGGGTGCTGATTGTTTGCACTGAAGCCTGTGCAATGTTTAGTGTTTGATGTGGACTGCGGGCACTCTCCTGTTCGATGACATTGGGTGGTCACTCAGCTGGCTTGGCATCTTCAACAGGTAGCAGCACTGAGCCTGAAGGTCTGATACAAATATACCCCTTGTTATCCACTCCATCCTGACTCACTCTGTGGTGACATGTGGTCAGCCCACAACTGCAGGCTACGTCACTAATGATTGCTCTGAGATCTAAACTCCCCCTTGTTCTTTCTATTCCCACTTTAGGCCTTTTGCAGTGAGAGTGTTGAGCCCAGCCACTGGTGGGATGCTGGCACTGAAGGAGAGAAAGATGGATACAAGGGGAATAAGATCTCAGTAGGCAGCTGAGATGGATAAGGAGCACTCAGCTCTGGGGGAGATCGCAGACTCAGGGCCCCTCACGACATGTGGGGTGCACAGGCAGTCCACAGTTTACCAGCTAGTGCTCTATTTCCTGGCGATGAGTGAGATTTAGGCTCTTATGTCCTGGGACACAGTGATGGGACTGTGCCGATTGCTGGAATGGACCCTGGAGGCTGCAGGAGTGGGAGGCCATCCTCTTTCAGTATCTGTCAAGGTCACTGTGGTGCTGGACATCCACACACCTGGCTCTTGCCGTAAGGTAGAAGGACAGAATTAGGCCATTCGGCTCATCGAGTCTGTGAGTCTGCCATCCTGGGACACTTTTGTTTGCCTGGTATGTTTGAGGATCTAAGGGCCCCTAGGAGACAAGGTATAGCCATGCCTCATGAAGCCATTGTACAACACTCTAACTGAGGCAGAGCACAGACACAATGACCCGAAGCCTCAACCAGGACCATGGTGGAGCAGACAATTGGGCAGTTTTTCTGGGGGGGTGTCTGCCAGTGCAGTCTGGACAGTTGTTCTGCATTATCCATGAGTATTGTGCTTTGCGCAATAGGGATGGTCAACAGGGCAATATGTTGGATGCTGCAAAACCGAGGAGATGGGAACAGTCTCCCCAGGGGAAGAATGGAGATATTGAGGTGGAGGAAGCTGGCATTATCCATGACAGAGCTCAGCTGTGTCAGGCATTCAAGCCAGACAGAACAATTGCATCGAGGAGAGTTTGGTGCAGCACACAATCATTATCGGTTAAATCTTTGGTCATGAAGCTGAAATCTGGTTTGGTTCAGCCTCAGTTGGCTTCATTTTTGTTCCCTTTCACTTTCTGCAAAAAAAAACTCATGTTTGATTCTGACTTTGTCCTAATGGTCACCTGTATATGATATTCCTCTCCTGGACAATGACAAGATTTGATTTTACAGTGTTCAATGGGGACAGGTGGACACTGAATGAGAGAGGGTATTCAGATACGATGTAGCTACACACAGGTAAACTATGTGGCCTGGTGGTTAGACAGTGATTAGAGTGAGAGAACGGGATTGTGTGTGAAGTACAGCGTGTTTCAGCTCAGAAGGAGACCATTCAATCCACAGTGCATCAGCTCTTCAAATGGACATCATTGCATTCTACTAATCTCCTGCCTTTTCCTCACTGCCTTGTGCATTATTCCTATTCAAATAATCATTATTGCCCTCTTGAATGTGTCCATTGAACCTGCCTCCAGCACACTTCCAGGCAATGCATTCCATACTCTCACTACTCGCTGTGTGAACAAGTTTCTTTTCACACCACGTCAGGTGTGAGGGAGTCTTAGCCATGCCATGGGTATGGTGCCATGGGCAGTGTAGTTTTGCAGCTGCTGTACCATTACATTGCCAGTGAGGGAAAACCGTGATTACCAATGCATGTCTGGGCATACAGCAGCCTTTTAAAGATGGCACAGAAGCCAGGGATGATGGGTTTTGGGCGGATATCTGCTGAGTGGTGATCTGTTCCAGCAATAGCAGGTAGTGAGATGGAGCAGAAATCAGACGTGAGAGATGCCATAGGTGTGTGGTAGGTCGTTACTGAGGTGGGTTTGACAAGATAGGACACAGAATCTACAATGCCTTGTGGCAAAATACCATCCAAAAACATTGACCCTCCCCAGGCTTCGAGAAAAATTGTGAGGTTCAGCTCTTACGTTTAAGTCTGGAAGAAAGGGTTGTAGAATGTATTTTACTATTGCTGGAGAAAATAAGATTGAGGTAAACATAATCCACATATTTAAAACTTGAACAAAACTTGGTTCAGTGATTACTTGAATGACCACTTACCCGGTAAGAATTACTTGGTTCCTGTGCTAATAGTTTAAAGTGACTGCTGATGGATAAATTTTCCAGAGTTTTACTTTACTTAACTTTGGAAGATTAAAGTACTGATACAGAGCTTCGCCTCAGGAGATGTAGTGGGTAAGTAAAATAAATTGTAAAGTCTAGGTCAAAGAAGTAGACTTAATGGGATGTATTGGGACTGAATCATTGATTTCATACTTCAGGCAGACAAGTGTCTTTACCAGAGCCTTGAGACTAACCATTGACCCCAATGCAAGAAAAGCTTGGGTAGAGTACAAATAATCTAAGGACAAAACAACTGTCCAAGTTGTAGTCATATCTGGATTGCCTTCTACTTGGGAATCCTACCCTACAGTAGGGGAGTTAACTCATTAGGATTTTATAACTGCCTTCTTCCAATCCTCCTTCCCCCTCCAAACTTCAAACTACCTTTAAAACCCCAACTTAGTATTGGCAAATTATTCCAGGATCTATATTTTCTATTTTGCTCTTTCTAAGCGATTGCTATTCAACATTTCAGACAAAGGAAAACTGTCCATGTTCAACTTAATTGCTTTATCTTTGAATCAAAGTATTCTAGTGAACACTGTAAGGGCATTTAAAAGAGAGGAGTCAATAAAACAAATATTTACCATTAATTTCAATGAAGCTCCCTGATCAAATAGGAAAGTTAGGGTAGAAGCTGAGTCATAGAGTCATACAGATGGACAGCATGGACACGGACCCTTCAGTCCAACTTGTCCATGCCAACCAGCTATCCTAAATTAATCTACTGCCATTTACAAGGTATTTGGCCCATATTCCTCTAAACTCTTCCTGTTCATACACCCATCCAGGTGCCTTTTAAATGTTGTCATTGTACCAGCCTCCTTTCCTCCTCTGGCAACTCCATTCATACACGAAACAACCCTGGCTAACCATCCTATCCATGTCCTTCATTCCTTTTATAAAGTCATTCTGCAGCCTCCAACACTCCAGGGAAAACAGCCCCAGCCTATTCAGCCTCTCCCTATAGCTCAAACCCTCCAACCCTGGCAACATCCTTGCAAATCTTTTCTGAATCCTGTTTCACAAAATCCTTCCTATAGCAGGGAGATCAGAATTGACCGCAGTATTCCAAAAATGGCCCAATTAATGTCCCGTGCAGTCGCAACCTTACCTCTCAACTCCTATACTCAATGAAGGCAAACATACCAAATGGCTTCTTCACTATCCTTTCTATCTGTGTTTACTTTCGAGGTACCAGCAAGGTGGCAGTTTTGAAGGCAGCCTGCTGTGTTTTTCTCAAACGAAGGCACAGGTCTCCATCCTGATATGTTCCCACATCCACAACACTGAGTCAGAGGTAGTTCATGCCTGTAGCAGCTACCCACCCAGTACCAACAAGCAATTAACTGAGATCAATTAAAGTTATAATTAACTCAATGATTTAAGGATTTTTTCAGCAGTATGGCTAACCATGCTGTGTCAGCTCACTGAGGTGGTTGCAGAGAGGAAAACCACTGTTCAGTGATTTGGACTTAACAGGCTAGAATATAAAGAGGGGAACCAGCAGAGCTGATCACTTGTGGAGGTTAGAATGCTACTCTGAGGAGTATGGTATCTACAGAGTACTGTGGCTGTTGTGGATATTTAAATTAAAAGTCAATAGGCTGAGGAGAGAAGCAATTGAAGGATGTTAGCAAACATAAGGTCCACATATTCAGTGTTCGGCTGGACCCTTGCAGTATTCAAAAATTTTGTATGTATTTGTTTCTGCTGGAACCACCTGGAATACCTTAGGTAGATTCACCACCATCAGTGTTTTTTGCTGGTATTAGTCAAGCTCCTGATACCATGTGGGGTCCATACAACCACTTTGCCAGAAGATAGGTTCTCGGTTTAAACAGTAAGGGTTTATCATATATTACATAGTCATTAGTTGCATTCCATCTAAGAGGCAAAACTGTCTCCTGTAAATCAAGCAGGCCCATCTTAGAGAGCTATAAACGGAGTGCTAGTAATGCACACAGTGAAGTCTAGTTCACTCCTTCCAGGAACAGCCCATCATCGCCTGTTTAGCAGGCCTTACTCATGACGTTAGTTAACATTTTCAGGTCCCAATTACCTCATAGAACAAGAACCTGCGAGTTGGTATGTGTTAACATTACCCAAAAGGCAGGGAGTGAAGAACATGCTCTTGTTGCCGCTGGATCTTTTGTCTGATGGCAAGCTTTCTAGACCTTTCCTTACAGCAGTCTGCAGAAGACCACACCTACCTTGTGGTAGGTGGTCACAAAATACAGCATGATGTTACCAAGGCCTAAGGAGCAGGTCGACATTCAATGTACATTATAGTGAAGACACAGTGTCTGTAAATTTTCACACCACTTCAGGGTGTGGTTGCAGCCATTGTAGTATTTTGCAATATGCTGCATATTTATACACAACACAGGTGACAGATCCTGCGGACATGAGGGTTCTGACTACACCTCATTGCACAGCTGATCAGACCTGTCAGGCCCAGAGGGCAGTGAATTTTGCTTTTATCACAGACTGCCTTCTTGTACAGTGTGTCACATACTGCACCCAATTGACAATGAAGCATACATTGGAGCAATTAAGGATATTCATTATTAGGAAGGACTTTCATTTCCTTAATGTTCAGTTCACCAGGTGAATCATTGAAGTGTAAAATCCCTGACAGTTGTTATGACTATAATCTTAAGGCAGTGTTGGGTGCTTTTATGTGTGGCTGCTAGGTAACCATTGATGTGTCTTGAAGGCAAAGCTCTCGATCCAAGTACAAAACCCATTTGCAGGATAAGTGGTATAATCATTGTTGTGTCTCCACAAGTATATAGCAGGGGGTATGTAAATGAAATCCTAATAATGACTTGATTGGTCTGGAGGAATCTTTCCATAGGGGCTGACATGATTGTTGTGCATTGCAGTGGTTTGCTGTTCATTGCACTACATGGTAATGAGAGAAGTGAGGTTCTCGATGCTCATGAAGAGCACAAGTCATAGCCATCCTTGGAGAAGGTGGATGGAGATAATGGCTATCACAACAGCTAACCCACACTAAGGCAACGCTTTCAGAGAGCTGGGAAACTGACTTTGTGCACATTCACTGCAATGGAACTGTCAAGGCATCCGTGTGTTGTAGTCACAAGAAGTGGTGCCATAGTGGTAATGTTACTGGACTAGTAATCCAAAGCCGTCAGGAGATGCTCTGGAAATATTGGTTTAAATCAAACCATTGCAGATGATGAAATTTGCATTCGATAAAATTTGGAATTAAAATAAATCTACTTTAACAGCAGCATTGTAACCCAGTCAATTGTTGTAAAAAAACCACTAAGTTCACTGATGTATTTTAAGGAAATAAATCTATCATCTTTAGCTGATCTAACCAATGTGATTGACTTTTAACTGCTCTTCGAGTCAGTCTAGTCACCACTCAGTTGCATCAAAACTGCCACAAAACCTAAAGAAAGCAATGAATCTGGGCAAACTATCTGACATCAATCTAGGAAAACCCAGCCCTGACAACCTGATTTGATGCCTCTTTACTAACGTGCATATTTGTACCAAAATTGGGAGAGACTTCCAGCAGTTCTAGCAAGCAACTGCCTGAAATATTCTTACACACAGAATCATGTCTTACTGAGAACATTCCAGAAAGCACCGTCACCATCCCTGGGTATGTCCTGTCCCACCAGGAGAGCAGGCCTGACAGATATGGTAGTAAAGTTATGTGCAAGTTGCTACTGTGGGTAGGCGAGTTTCAGGATTTTGACCCAGTAACAATGAACAAACATTGATATATTTTCAAGTCAGGATGATAAGATGCTTGGGGTGGTGGTTATCCCAAATACCTGCTGCCCTTGTGTTTTTGGTTGGTAGCAGTTGAGAGATTGGAAGATGCTGTCTAAGGGGTTCTGATGAGTTTTTGCAGTGCATCTTGTTCATACTAATGCAACTGAATGTCAGGGATGGAGGTCATTGTGGATGTGATGCCAATTAAGCAGCTGCTATGCCCTAGATCTCGTCACCTTCTTGAGTGTTGTTGGAACTGCACTTGTCACGGTAAGCGGGGTCTATTCTGTCACACTTTTGACTTGTGCCTTGTAAATAGTAGACAGATTTCAGGAATCAGGAGGTGAGTATTATATAATTCATTACAAGATTCCTAGCTTCTGACCTATTCATACAGCCACTGTACTTTCATGGCTTGTCTGAGCTTCAAGTCAATGGTAACTCCCACGATGTTGCTAGAGGGGTATTTAGCAATAGCAATGCTATTGAAAGTCAAGGGGTAATGGTTAGATTCTCTCTTTTTGGATAAAGTTAATGCCTGACATTAACATCTAGACTGCAAAGAATTCTGCACCTCTGCTTATGTATCAAAACAACACAAGACATGTCCCCAAAAGCCAGTATGTGGTTTCTGTACTGTGAAAGCAGATACTGAATTTCTTCACATATATGAGGGTGCAGCTTCTGCACAAGTCAGCTGGCTGTAGATTCAGAGAAATGTTGTTCTGGGTAAAGCACAGAAAGATTATTTGTGACGATAGTAGTGGGAGATTATAGGTGTCCTGGAAATGGATCAGAATTTGGATCAGCACTTCCATATTATCTTCAGGCCAAATGATCTAACTTTTTCTTGATTCGGAGATGCCGGTGTTGGACTGGGGTGTACAAAGTTAAAAATCACACAACACCAGGTTATAGTCCAACAGGTTTAATTGGAAGCACACTAGCTTTCGGAGCGACGCTGATGAAGGAGCGATGCTCCGAAAGCTAGTGTGCTTCCAATTAAACCTGTTGGACTATAACCTGGTGTTGTGATTTTTAACTTTTTCTTGTTATTTAATGCTATTTTCTCCCCTTCTTCTCTCCTCTCCCCTCACCAAAGTCACTGAGTGATTGGGCTACAACTCCTCAATATTGGTTACATCCCAATTGTAACTCTTCTTTACATTGGTGCATATGATGGATGGGCACCAGTATGAGTCTAGCTCTAACCCTTACCTGCATGTCCACCATAGGTACAACAAAACTATAGTAGCAAGATGACAATCACAAAATATATCCCTCAGTCACTTTTACCATTGCTGAAGCAACCCCTCTGAAACCAGCTAGCATTGTAACCTAGCAACCAAACTGATAGCCTGTTTGCTATCATTCTAAACTTGCCCCCATGTTAACTAACTAATTGGGAAGTCCATATCAATGTAAATTACACAATGCCGAGATCCCAGGATGTGTGCTGAGACCCTAAAGAACACCCACCACAATGACCTCCATGGAAATTGCCAAGGATGTTTGAACTTCCACAAGATCATAAGATACAGGAATAGAATTAAGCCACTTAGTGAATCAATTCTACTGTATCAGACAATCATGGCTGATGTCTTTTCAACCCCATCTTCCTGCCTTCTCCTCATAAACCTTGATCCTTTACTAATCAAAAACCTGGCTGAAGAAATTCCTCCTCATTGCAGTTCTAAAGGGTCTTTTGAGTTCTCTTCATTGTGAGACTGTGCTCTCAGATCCTAGTCTCTCCAGCTAGTGAAAACATCTTCCCCACGTCTGCTTTACCCCAGTCTCTCAATATTCTGTCAGTTTCGATCAGATCCACTCTTATCCTTCCAAATTGCATTGAGCACATACCCAGAGTGCTCAACTGTTACTCATATGACAAGTCCTTCATCCCTGGAATCATTCCTGTAAACTTGGTCTAAACCTTCTCACAGCCAGCACATCCTTACTTTGATAGCATCACCTCACACATTCCCACATTGTATTCCATCTGCCATATTGTCCACTCTCCTAGCCTGTCCAAACCCTTCTTCAGCCTCACTGCTTCCTCAACACTATCTGCCCCCCCACATATCTTTATCTCATCTGCAAGCTTAGTACCAATGCCCTCAGTTCCTTCTTCCAGATTGTTAATGTATAATGTGAATAATTGTGGTCCCAACACTGACCTCTACAGAACTCCACTAGTCACTCCTGAAAAAGACCTATTCTATGTCTTCTGCCAGTCGATCAATTCTCTATCCATCCCTTACATTTAAGAACCTCTTGTATGGCATCTTGTCAAAGTCCTTCTGGAAATCCAACTGGATCATGACTAGTGGCTCTCTTTTGTTAAACTTGCTTGTTACCTCCTTACAGAATTCTAACAGATTTATCAGTGATGACCTCCCCTTGATGAAGCTGTACTGGCCCATGTACTTCCAACTACTCCCCAATCTCATCCTTAAACATGGATTCTACAATCTTACTGATTACTGAGGTCAGGTTAACTACCTGAAAATTTATGTTTTCTGCTTTTTTAAAAAAATTCATTCACAAATGGGGGCACTGCCAGCTGGGCCAGCATTTACTATCCATCCCTACTCGCCCAGAGGGCTGTTGCTGTGGGTCTGGAGTCATATGTAGGCAAGACCAGGTAAGGATGGCAGTTTCCTTCCCTAAAGGACATTAGTGAATCAGATGGGTTTTTCCTGACAGTACCTTATCTTTATTTCCTGACAATCAGCAACGGATTTGTTGTCATCATTAAATTCTTAATTCCAAACTTTTATTGAATTCACTCCACGCCTACAGGATTTAAACATAGGTTCCCAGAGGATTACTTTGGTCTCTGGATTAACATTCCAATGGTAATACCAATAGGCCATCACTTCCTTCCCTTCTTAAATAGGGATGTTACATTAGCCATTTTCCAGTCCTCTGGGACCCTCCCTGAGTCCTGTGATTCCTGAAGGATTGCCACCTCTGCACTCTCCTTCAGAACTCATAGGGAGAGGCTAAATAGCTGAGGCTGTTTTGCCTGGAGTATTGGAGGCCGAAGGGTGACCTTATAGAAGTTAATAAAGGTCATTGGGGGGCATGGATAAGGTGAATAGCCAGGATCTTTTTCCTATGGTGGGATGTCCAAAATTAGAGGGAATAGGTTTAAGGTGAGAGGAGAAAGATTTAAAAGGGACCTAAGCTGCAACTTTTTCATGCTTCTCTCTTATCTTTTACTGAATATAACTAGAAAAATCTTTTCACCTTGCAGCAGGCAATTCCCCAACTTCTCAGTAATCTCCAGTAAATATGCTGACAATGGACAGTCCCAATATATTAAACTGGAGAGATATACAGGAATTATTACACAGCAAAATCCTACTCTAACTATATTATGTAACCATAGAACTGTCTCCAATCAGTCATAGTGCCAATCTGACTCCTCCTGACTCTCTTTACTACCATTCCTGACACCCTGATTATCCCCCGAAACCCCAACTACCCCGCAAACGTGATCTGCCTACTCCTCCTGACAATGCTAATGTCCAACCACCTGACAACTTCAACCCAACCCAAACAGCCCTCAACACACCTTTCCATTTGCCTATCTACGCACCTCACCCACTTCTGAGCCTACCATCCTCATCAGAAAGTATCCTCCCCATCTGCCACCTCACCCAGCTGCCACCGTCTGACGTATCACCCTCAACACGTGCTACTCTAACCACCTTCCAGCCTATCCATCCACCACACAGTGCCAAACTTACACCTTATCAACAAGCCACCTACTCAAGTGCAAGCCAAGGGCACTGTATGTATTGTTTGGCTCTAAAGGTACAGTTCTATCCTCGATCCATACAGATGTGTAGTGAAGTGCTACTGGAGGAATAGCCTAACAATTACTGTTCCATAGAGTAATGAGGATCATGGATTTGGATGTGATTATGGGTTTCAATTAACTTCTTGAGCTTAGAAAAACAAACGTAAGCTATCTATAGTCATTGCTTCAACTAAGATTTTCTGTAGTATGATGGAATGGAGAGAGCTGTGAATGCAGGTTATGATTGGAATGGCTTCTCATAGATGATAATATCTATTTAAGAAAGCAATGTCTGCAGTGCTACAAATATTAGCATTGAAAATAATCTATCATTGATTTTGAGAAAAAATGGCCCATTAACCAGTTAATATAATTTCAAGTCAAGTACACATCAAATGCTAATGCCAATGCATAAGGAATAATGTGTTTGGTTAAAACAATTGAATTTATTACAAAGCAGTACAAGATCAGGTGTGAATCAGCAATCTGGTGAAACTGCATTAAAAATTAAAAACTGCGCCATTTGGGTTGAAATTTGTTAAAATGTATTCTCCTGAACTGAGCAATATATTCATATCTCATAAATGGAAGTGATAGAGATGACAAAATTGAGATGAAAGGGCAATTTTGTGTGTTTTGCATCTTTTTAAAAAAAGATGTTGGAGTCTATCAAGGTCTGACTCATTGTATACCCATTACCAGATTATTCAAAAATAAAGGCAGCTGCTGCTTATGGTATTTTACATAAATTATTAACAGCACTTTACTCAAATAAGGCTGGAGGGATTTAAAGTGCCATTATCACTTTAGTGATTTCTCTTTTCAATGCTGAAGGATGAGCACTCAAGAGATAGATTTTAACCTTTATCACAGTGGTAAGACAACGATGGTCAACCAGCTGCCTGACCAGAAAGGATTTATAATAGGAACCCAGTCTACTGCCTGCCATTAAGTGTAAAATCTACCTCTTAATGTATGTGTGGAAGAATCCTCTCATTGCTGTTTCAGCATTGGAATAAACCTTCTTATTGTAAGTGGTTTAAAGCTGCTGTTAAAATAATGGACAAAGGAATATCACATAAATAGATAGCAAATGCTTCCACTCAATCCATCCACAGAACTCTTAGTCTGAGATCAGAAGAAGTGATCACAGAAAATTTTAAAAAGCTGTCAACTGTGTTAGAGACTCAATAACAGGACTTGTGATTTATTTTTTTTCTACAAATTATGTGTTTCTAATTATATGCAGATGAATCATAGCTTTCAATCTAGATATCTTGCTGCACGAATTCATATGTCCAAAACACCCTGCGTGACAATTTTGCAAACCTGCGATCACAGTTTCTTTTTCCTCACACAAGGGAGAGATTTGAATTGATCATTATTCAATGACAAACCACTTAATATTTTAACTGCTACTTTTGTGCCAAATGTTTTCCCAATTGATTGCAATGCAAAGGTTAAGAGGCATTATCATTCTTGCATAATTACTGCTCTGATTTCAGTCATAAAACACAGCTCCAAACAACAGTCAGCTTGCTGGTTCTTTTCATGTTAGTATCCGATTGTGAGTTTTGCATCATTGGGTCATGTGTTGCTTTGAGATTCTGGTCCTTATTCATAGCTCCTGATGGTTTCAGCAGAACTTTTCAGAAGTATTGACTAAACTCAAGCAAAATGAAAATCCTCTTGTGTATTTAAATAGCACTATATATATTTTTCTTCCCAACATAGACGAAGGCCATTTGGTCTATACTTTTTGCAGTAATACTCACTAAAGGAATTCAAACGTAACAGTAATCCTGCTGCCCTATTCTCTCCATAGTCATGGATCTTCTGCTGTGTCAAATTTTCATTTTCTTTTCACTTAAAGATTGAAATGGTTTCTACCTCAGCTACTGCCTGTGATAAAATTCTTAAAAACCTCTCAAGATTAGAGCTATTCCAATGGTGATGAGGAGTGGAATTGTGAAACAGTGTGAAGAACATGGAGACACCCTATGCAGTCTGGAGAGAAGTCAACAAATAGAGACAAGGTATTGTGGACACCCCTATGTGGGAGTGGTCATGAAAAGATCCCTGTATCCTTCTATTAGGGAATAAAACCTTCAGCTCTGTTGACCATTTGGCCAGTAGTCGGGAGAGCACCTTTAATGACCTCTTTCATATGCTGAGAGCGGCATTGAGTCGTAGAGTCATAACGATGTACAATACGGAAACAGTCCTTTCGGTCCAACTGGTCCATGCCAACAAGATATCCTAAATTAATCTAGTTCCATTTGCCAGCACTTGGCCTATATCCTTCTAAACCCTTCCTATTCATACCCATCCAGATGCACTTTAAATGTTATAATTGTAACAGCTCCACCACTTCCTCTCGCTGCTCATACCATACGCGCACCACACTTTGCATGAAAACGTTGTTCCCTTGGCGTCTTTTAAATCTTTCCCCTCTCACCCTAAACCTATGCTCACCCCACCCCATGGAAAGACCTTATCTATGTAACCTATCAATGCCCCTCATGATTTTATAAACCTCTATAAGGTCACCTCTCAGCCTCTGACGCTCCAGGGAAAACAGCCCCAGCCTATTCAGCCTCTCCCTATAGCTCAAACCCTCCAACCCTGGCAACATCCTTCTAAGTCTTTTCTGAACCCTTTTAAGTTTCACAACATCCTTCCCATAGGAGGGAGTCCAGAATTGCACAGAATATTCCAAAAGTGGTCTAACCAATGTCCTGTATATCTGCAAAATTAGCTCCCAACCCCTGTACTCAATACTCTGACCAATAAGGAAAGCATACTAAATGTCTTCTTCACTATCCTATCTACCTGTGACTCCACTTTCAAGGAACGATGAACCTGCACTATCTTTGTTCATCAATACTCCTCAGGACCTGATCATTAAGTTCTGGCCTGATTTGCCTTTTCAAAATGCAGCACCTCACATTTACTTAAATTAAATTCTATCTGCCACTCCTCAACCCATTGGCCCATCTGATCAAGATCCTGTTGTAATCTGAAGTCACCTTCTTTCACTGCACCTCCAATTTTGGTGTCATCTCTAATCTTATTAACTATACTTCCTATGTTCACATCCAAATCATTTATATAAATGACAAAAAGCAGTGGACCCAGCACCAATCCTTTTGGCATACCACAGGTCACAGACCTTCAGTCTGAAAAGCAACCCTCCATCACCACCTTCTGTTTTCTGCCTTCGAGCTAGTTCTGTATCCAAATGGTTAGTTCTCCCTGTATTCTATGAGATCTAACCTTGCTAACCAGTCTCCCATGAGGAACCTTGTTGAATGCCTTACTGAGGTCCATATAGATCACATCCACCATTCTGTCCTCACCAATCCTCTTCATTACATCTTCAAAATACTCAATCAAGTTAGTGAGTCATGATTTCCTGCGCACAAAGCCATGTTGATTACCCCTAATCAGTCCTTGCCTTTCCAAATACGTAAAAGCTGTCCTTCAGGATTCCCTCCAACAACTTGGCCCCAACTGTTGTCAGGCTCCCTGATCTATAGTTCCCTGGCTTTTCCTTACCACTTTTCTTAAATAGTGGCACCATGTTAGCCAACTTCCAATCTTCTGGCACCTCACCTGTGACTATCCATGATCCAAATATCTCAGCAAGGGGTGCAGCAATAATTTCCTTAGGTTCCGACAGAGTTCTAGGGTACATCTGATCAGGTCCTGTGGATTTATCCACTTTTATGCAGCACATCCTCCTGTGTAATATGGACATTTTTCAAGCTGTCACCATTTATTTCCTCACATTCTATATCTTTCATGTCCTTTCTTACAGTAAATATTGATGCAAAATACTCATTTAGTATCTCCTGCCATTTCACACATAGGCCGCCTTACTGATCTTTCAGGGGTTCCATTCTCTCCTTAGTTACCCTTTTGTCCTTAATGCATTTATAAAATTCCTTTGGATTATCTTTAGCCCTGTTGGTCAAAGCTATCTCATGCCCCCCCGCTGCCCTCCTGATTTCTCTCTTAAGTATACTCCTACTGCCTTTGTACTCTTCTAAAGGATTCACTAGATCTATACCTGACATATGTTTCTTTCTTTTTCTTGACTAAAGCCTCAATTTCTTCAGTCATCCCAATCTACACCTACCCAACCTTGCCTTTCACCCTAACAGGAATATACTTTCTCTGGATTCTTGTTATCTTGTTTTTGAAAGCTTTCCATTTTCCCGCCATCCCTTTACCTGCAAACATCCGCCCCCCCCCAATCAACTTTTCAAAGTTCTTCCCTAATACCGTCAAAATTAGCCTTCCTCCAATTTAGAACTTTAACTTTTAGATCCTATCTATCCTTTTTCATCACTATTTTAAAACTAATAGTGCTCCCCCACTGACACTTCAATCACTTGTCCTACCTTGGTTTGCACCTTCTCTAGTAGATACATCCACATATTGAATCAGAAAATTTTCTTGTACACACTTAACACATTCCTCTCCATTGAAACCTTTAACACTATGGCAGTCCCAGTCTATGTTTGGAAGGTCAAAATCCCCTACCATTACTCTCTTATTATTCTTACAGATAGCGGAGATCTCCTTACAATTTTGTTCCTCAATTTCCCATTGACTATTGGGGGAATCTATAGTACAAAATCAGTACAATGATCATCCCTTTCTTATTTCTCAGCTCCACTCAAATAACCTCCCTGGACATATTCCCAAGAATAGCCACATTAGGGAGATTTAAACCAAACTTGGATAAGCACATGCATGATGATGGAATGTTGTAGGAGGACGAACTGAGAAAAGTTCACAGGTCGGAGCAATATCGAGGACCAAAGGGCCTGTTTTGTGCTGTATTGTTCTATGTTCTATGTTCTATATCTCCCCTAATTACAGCCGCAATGTTATCGCTTATTAAAAATGCCACTCCCCCCTTTTCTCTTGTCTCCCCACCCACCCCTTTCTATCCTTCCTGTAGCAATTGTATCATGGAACATTAGGCTGCGAGTCCTGTCCATCCCTGAGTCATGTTTCTATAATTGCCGTGATATCCCAATCTGAAAATGTGTTGCTGGAAAAGCGCAGAAGGTCAGGCAGCATCCAAGGAGCAGAAGAATCGACGTTTCGGGCATGAGCCCTTCTTCAAGAATTCTTGAAGAAGGGCTCATGCCCGAAACGTCAATTCTCCTGCTCCTTGGATGCTGCCTGACCTTCTGCGCTTTTCCAGCAACACATTTTCAGTTCTGATCTCTAGCATCTGCAGTCCTCACTTTCTCCTATGATATCCCAATCCCATGTTCCTA
The DNA here is from genome assembly GCF_037043375.1 of Chiloscyllium plagiosum. Lineage (NCBI taxonomy): Eukaryota > Metazoa > Chordata > Chondrichthyes > Orectolobiformes > Hemiscylliidae > Chiloscyllium > Chiloscyllium plagiosum. Next base: position 44,575,178 of record NW_028270169.1, read on the forward strand.
ACCATGCCCTGAGTTCATCTACATTCACTGTTAGGCCTCTTGCATCAAAATAAATGCAGTTCAATTTATCACTCCTACCTCATTCTCTGCTTTGTCCCTGCCTGCCTTGACTGTTTGACTCGCTTCTTTTTCCTTCTGTATCAGTCTCAGACTGATCTCCTTCCACACTATTTCATTATGTTCCACCTCCCCACCTTACCAGTTCAAATCTTCCTGAGCAGCTCTAGCAAATCTCCCTGCCAATATATTAGCCCCCTTCAAATTAAGATGCAATCTGTTCTTCTTATACAGGTCACTGAAGAGATGCCAATGATATAAAAATGTGAGACCTTCTCCCTTGTACAGGCTCCTCACCCATGCATTCATCTGCTCTGTCCTCCGATTCCTACCCTCACTAGTTGTAGCACTGGGAATAATCCAGATATTACTACCCTCAAGGATCTCCTTTTTAATTTCCTGCCTAACTTCCTGTATTCTCCCTTCAGAATCTCATCCTTTTCCTTCCTATGTCGTGAGTTCCAATGTTACAATGACCTCTTGTTGGTCCCCCTCCCCTTTGAGAATATTCTGCACTCTCTCAGAAATATTTTTGATTCTGGCACCAAGGAGGCAACTCACCATTGTCATTTCTCATTGTCGGCTGCAGAAACATCTGTCTGTGCCTCTGACGAGAGAGTCCCTAACACAATCGATCACTTGGAATCTGACATACCCCTCATTGCATCAGAGCCAGTTTTGGTACCAGAAACTTGACTGTTCCCATTAGATTCCATCACCCCTTACATTTTCCATTTGCTTGAGATGATTCCTACACTATCTGCCTCCCTTTCTTACCTTTCCAAGAGGTAACCGTCTACCTGACTGTATCTGTGTTTTTTCTCCCTTCCCATAACTGCTATCATCACACCCCATAACTCACGTAAACTCCTCATTGCCTATAACTGCCGCTCCAAACAATCCATGCGATCTGATAATATTCGCAACCAAACACACTTACCGCAGACATAATCATCATGGAAACTCTCCCTAATCTCCCACATCCAACAGAAAGAGTACATCACTCTACTAAAGCCATATTTGCACCTTAACAATCTACAGACTAAGAAAATAGCACAGTCTTACTGCTCTAAAAAACACTGCTCCAGGCTAACTTAGTACCTATGTTTTATATTTTTAAAATTTAATCAAGAGACAAATCTCAATAAAATATATAATCAATAAAGAACCCACTCTCTTTACCGTTGTAGATTTACAGTACAAAGAAAAAGAAGAGCAAGCTAACACTGAAAAGCGATGGACTCGGCTGCTCCTGTGCTGTGAACACTCCCACATAGTTTGCTCCAAGGTCACCTCTGAATTTAGTTTCTCATTAATATTTCTTGTACACACTCCGATGTCCAGAGATACTTGAACTTTAGCAGCAAAGGCAGTAGCTGTGCAGATTCACTGCTGTTTCAAACAGTAGTGTAGGTGTATAGAAATAGAACATAGAACATTGCAGCACAGTATAGACCCTTCGGTCCTCGATGTTGCGCCAACGTCTGGAACCAATCTGAAGCCCATCTAACTCACACTACAATTCTCATCCAATGAGCATTGAAATGCTCTTAAAGTTGTCGAGTTCTACTACTGTTGCAGGCAGAGCGTTCCACGCCCCTACTACTCTCTGAGTAAAGAAACCACTTCTGACATCTGTCCTATATCTATCACCCTTCAATTTAAAGCTATGTCCCTTCCTGCTAGCCATCACTATTCAAGGAAAAAGGCTCTCACCGTCCACTTTAAGCCTCTGATTATCTTATTATGTCACCTCTCAACCGTCTTCTCTCTAAAAAAAACAGCCGCAAGTCCCTCAGCCTTTCTTCAGAAGACCTTCCCTCCATACCAGGCAACATCCTTGCAAATTTCCTCTGAACCCTTTCCAAAGCTTCCAATTCCTCCCTGTATACAATACTCCAAGTGCGGCCGCAACAGAGTTTTGTACAACTGCAGCATAACCTCATGGTTCCGAAACTCAATCCCTCTACTAATCAAAGCTAACACCCCATATGCCTTCTTAATAACCCTATCAACCTGGGTGGCAACTTTCAGGGATCTATGTACATGGACACCGAGATCTCTCTGCTCATCTACACTACCAAGAATCCCACCAGTAACCCCATAATCTTTATTCCTGTTGGTCCTTCCAAAGTGAATCACTTTTCCACTTTAAACTCCACTTGTCACCTCTCAGCCCAGCTCTATAGCTTATCTATGTCCCTTTTCTCATTTGATTCATTAACAATGTGGATTCCGCTTTTGTTTCTCTTCCTCTTTTTTAAAGACCCATAACAATGTAGCAGCCTATAAAACAGTTATTACTGCTCCTGGAATTTGAGGAAATCAGCTTCCACACCTAAAATACCTCAAAAAAGGAGCAACTCTTCTAGTCACAATTTTTTCCTGTTCTCCATCTTTGTTCCAAGTCATGGTTAAGTCAGAGAATAAATGGACATTAGAGTCTATATGAGTAAAATTGAGATTCATGGTTGCAAGGGAGAACTTTAAAAAAAGGTGCATCTTACAGGCACTGACGACTGGAAACAAGTTAAGTACGTAGAGCTTAGATTGGGTGTCACTGCTGCAGCAAACAGTCACCATGAGGTATAGCTCCATGAAGGAAATCAAGGGCCATACAGACAATTTAAAACAAGATCACAGAACCCAAACAAAATGTTTAGCAATGTTGGTATAAGAAATTTGTTTTGTTTCTGTCAGCAAGATACAAACTTGTGGCTACACAAGGTTGGCATAAATGGTTTTCACTCCTCTAAATACCGAAGAGAATCAAACTGCAAGAAATCACAAAGTTTGTGAAGAAATGCAAATCATCAGAAAGGAAATGTGCATTACACCCAACTTGAGCACATTGATGAATCCTCACCTGGTATCCAGCAAGTAAAACAAACAGTAAAACGTGCGAATGACACATACTGGTACAACTCAAAGTGGGGTTCTTGTATGACAAGGACATTCACTTCCAAGTATTGTTGGTTTTGTAATGGCTTTTCCTTTTGGAGTGATTCAGACTCATACAGCTTTGTGATAGACTGAATTCTGTCGCAGAGAAGACAGAAGTTCAATCAAAACATTTTTTTCCCGTATCTTCCCAGGAAGAATCTTCAGTATCAGTGACATAGATCATGTCAAGAAAGAACAAGCCTCACAAAATACAATTGAACGAGTGAACATATTGATTTCACTGAGAATACAATCAATGTGGGTGAATGAAAGTATCCAACCTAATGCGCAGGTTAAAGGGAAGAGTCCACATACTTCAACACAGATTTGTTAGAAGATTAAGTGTAGAAATCTGCTCACAGAGATTGAGGGTGTGATGGATTGCATGGAAGCCAGCACTGAGATGGAATGACCAATGCCCACAAACTCCAGACACTATCAAGAAGAAACTGCCTAGTTTTGAGATCCAAGGTGCTGCCAAAAAAAAGCCTTGTGAAGTAAATTAAATGAAGTTTAATGTCCTCCACAAACTACAATGAAGCAGTTACCTGTTTTAGTAGGAAAGAAGTCCTCAGTGAAGGAAATTGAGATAAACGATCCTCTGGTTTATAGGGTTTCACCGACCTCATACTATTAAGAACAGAATCAGAGTCAATAGTCTTCAACCCAGAAAGCCATCAATCTTCCAAATCCAAAGGAAATTCATACTGGAGAATAATGTAATTTTCAGATCACCTGAATTTGTGAAGTCGGAAACTTGTGGGGTGATGGGGTAATGGAACTGAAACTATACATACAGTTGCATAATATTAATAATTGGGGAAAATGCTTGAAGGGTTATTATGTTGGGGTGTAAGGGTCTGAAAGGCTTAATACTCAGAAGGGCTTTAAGCACATCCCAATATGATGATATCACATTAACTCAGGTGGGGAACAGTCTTCTTCTTCCTGAAGAAGGGCCTGTGCCCGAAATGTCGAATCTCCTGTTCCCTGGATGCTGCCTGACCTCCTGTGCTGTTCCAGCAATAAAGTTTCAACTTTGATCTCCAGCATCTGCAGACCTCACTTTCTCCTCAGGTGGGGAACAGCTTTGGATTTCAAAGGAGTAAGTTCTAGTGGCGAGGTCTCCCTGATAGTTCCAGTAACAATGTCCATCGTACTAATTTACATATACCAAGTTACTATCATTCAAAGAACCTCAACTTAAGGCAGGGGTCACTTCTCATTCGACTATCAGACGTTTTTCCTCTACCACACTGGACCAAGCAGGCTCTAAAGATCACTGCCAGGTGAGAGGATAGTAGCATCATATCTATCAGATTGATCTTACACTATGATAAGCAGTGCCCAGGATTTATCTTGTAGCAGTCATGCTGTATAGACTATATTATTTCCAAAAATCTCTAATCTAAACAATATCCAATAACTCCAAACCTTTGCTTTCTGTCTTTCAAACAGTTTATGTCTTTGATGGTATGTTCCTTCATCGATTGGTTTCATTTTTTTTAATGCGGCAAGGTGGTTTAATTAATGTATACTGAAAAACCATATTGAATGCTTCTGCCTCCATCTAAATAATTGGTATCAACTTCCAAATGCTTCCAAATACACAAAGCTAGTAGAAATGTAGGACTTTGTTGCTTTTAGGTTAAATATAGAGCTCCATATCATAAAAGATAATTAATTTGTACCAAAAATAGAAAAGATAATTTAAAACTGGTAAGACGCTATATCCTTAACAGAAATTGCCAAACTCAAAGTCTCCTTGCCATATTGACTTAAAATCTTCTGTACAATCAACTTGGATCCCACATTTTCGTAGTGACTTAAAAGCTATGAGTTTGGCCCATGTATCCCAGGTTTGCTCAATAATGAGAGACAACTGGAAAATAAGTGACTTAAGGAGAGTACATTGAATGAGAGTAGATGATTTTTCAATATCTTGTGAAGTATGTATGAAGGATTCAGCAGTATTCAATTCTGCAAAGGGAGGAAGATCAATACCCCACTGGTTAAGCTGACTGGACTGGTAAAGAATTCACAAGTGTGTTAATATCAATCTTTCTTTCAGGTAAGACAAAAATTCTATCCCATCGCAAGTCCACACTTTTATTGTGTCATTTTTTACAAAATGACCCCTGATTTTGACAAACAGATGGTGATCATTATGTGTAGATTGATCAATTAATCAATAAATTAAATCCAAGCTAGAATTATGAAAATGAATAATCAACATCATTTGCTGATGACTACTGAGGGTGTATCAGTCAGAATTTAGTCTTGGGACTTAACATGTTAGAAAAGATTCTGAGCTGAAAACATTTGATTGAAGATGGATACGCTTGGACATTTTTCATTGGAGCATAGGAGATTGAGGGGTCACCTTATAGAGGTTTATAAAATTATGAGGGGCATGGATTAAGTGAATAGCAAAGCTCCTTTCCCTAGTATGGGCAAGTTCAAAACCAAGGGGTGTGTCTTTAAGGCAAGAGGAGAAAGATTTAAAAGGGATCTGAGGAGCAATTTTTTCACACTGAGGGTGATTCGTATGTGGAATAAACTGCCAGAGGAAGTGATAGATGCAGATACATTTGCAACATTTAAAAGGCCTTTGGAAGGTACATGAATAGATGTACATGATTTAAAGATACATGGGCCAAACATAGGCAAGTGAAACTAGTTTATTTTGGGAAACTTGGTCACATGGAAGAGTTGGACCATAGGGTCTGTTTTTGTGTTATATGACTCCATAACTCTACAATAAGGCCCATCTTTGAGCAGGGGAATGATGTTGAGTGATCACCCCTGTGCCTGTCCTATTGTGAATTTATGCTGTGCATTAAACTATCCGTATTACTGCTGGGTTCTGTCATTCAGCAGCAGCATGTGTTGCACACGGCTGCACGCTGTAACCTTTTTATTGGAAAGCCAGCATAAATTCCACGCTGGGAAAGGAGCTTTGCTATTCACTTCGTGCAAGACGTGTCAGAGTGTGGACATAAATACCACCATTACCCGTGGGGACTCCTCCCACCTTGTACATGGCAGGTACTCATGTGACTCAGCCAATGTTGTCTATCTTATACGTTGCAGGCAAGGATGCCCGGAGGCATGGTACATTGGGGAAACGGAGCAAAGGCTACGACAACGGATGAATGGGCACTGCACAACAATCAACAGACAGGAGGGTTCCCTCCCAGTTGGGGAACACTTCAGTGGTCCAGGACATTCAGCCTCGGACCTTCGGGTGACCATCCTCTCCAATGTTGAAAAGTGTGGTGCTGGAAAAACACAGCAAGCCAGGCAGCATCCGAGGAGCAGGAGAATCAATGTTTTGGGCGTAAGCCCTTCTTCAGGAATGAGGCTGGTGTGCCAAGCAGGCTGAGATAAAAGGTAGGGGGGAGGGAATTTGGGGGAGGGGCGCTGGGAATACGATAGGTGGAAGGAGGTGAGGGTGATAGGCCGGAGAGGGGGTGGGGGTGGAGAAGTCGGGAAGACCTCGCCAATGTATTCACATCTTTCCTTAAGTATGGCAACCAAAACTGCACAAAATACTCCAACTGACTTCTAATAGTGTCCTGTAAGTTCATTATAGCTTCCTTGCTCTTGCTCCATGCCCCAATTAATGAAGCCTGGAGTTCAGTATAATTTACTAATAGAGCTCTCTGTATCTCTAATGCTATCTTTAATGAGTTATTTACAGATACAGTCAGGTCTCTCTGCCCCTGCATACCTTTTAGAGGATGCCCTTTAATTTGTCTTGTGTCTTCATGTTCTTTCTACCAAAAAAATACACTTCTGTGCAGTGAACTTCATCTGCCACTTGTTCACTCCAAAAGCTTGTCAAAGTCCTTCTATATTGTCTTCCACATAAGTCTGTCATGTGGCACTGTATTGAATGCCTTTTGGAAGTGCATGTTCACCACTTCACCAGAGCAGACGACAATTCCTTCTATTGTTCTGACAAACATTCATCTTTTGACCAATGACACCAATACTCTTCATGTATATTTAATGTATACATCTAATTATTCACAACATGGTAAATATGATTTTGTTCTTTATTGCAGACATCTTATTTCTTACTTTTCAAGAATAATGCTCCCTTGTACATGCGCAAACATCAAATACTTTCCATGGCTTCTCCCAAGTTTCAAATCACCACGTATAAGCCCTGAAAATGAGCCTCACTTCAACCAGAGTGGGGGTGGTGTGGGAGTTTCCCAGCAAAAAATGATCCCCCCTTACCAAGTTGTAACCCAAGTACATTTCCTACCATATGGGCCAGAGAGCACATAAAACCATGAACTTCCCAAGACTAAATTAAACGAAGTTTTATATATGAAAAATATAACAGAAATTCAAATACCTTTAAAGACTTTTCAAATACATTTGTTTTGACATTTGGAGATGAATTGGGGGTATACCATTTACAATACAATAACACGGCTGTGAAGTAAATATCCACTGATGCAAGGCAGTATGATTGTCATTGCTAATGCAACATTCAGAATTAATCAATGCTTGTACAAGTTGTAATTCTGACTCATTTACTTCATAACATATTCCACAATCAGGATTTATCCAATCTACAGGGAAAAGACAGATGAAATCAAGCAGGATATGATGTTCCACACATGTTCAGAGACATTTAAACATGGTTTATGGTCCTTCTTGCTCAGAAACAACTTAGCAGGTTGAACTATCACTGTTAATGAAAATTTCTCAGAATCTAAAAGCTTAACAGGTATTAGCACATTGTTTTGTGGAGAGGCCGTTGACCTCCCAGTCAGCACATGGCAGACATTCAGAATTAAGTGTCATTCAACTAACTTTTTTGGGGCTCAACAATTTGAATCAATTTCTGACTGACTTACTATTAACTGCTCCTTTATCTTCATTTTAGTTAATATTATAAAGAGTTTCCTATGCCTTAGCATGCCATTTCTGATCTATGATTCAACTTCACTTCATTAGACTAGTTTAGATAACTATTTTATCAAGTAACAGAGTATTTTTAGAGAACACAGTCTCCAATTCTGAGACACATAGTTGAGGTTGGGGTAATGCAAATGTATCATAGTACATTCCTTGTAGCTAGCACAATGCTCACAGTCAACACAAACCTTTCTACTGAGTGAAACAAAATTAAAACTCGTCCAATAAATTTAGAGAAATACTAAACTAACTGCATAAGGTCCAAGGTTACTGATCTTTCTGTTTTAGAAAACATTAGCATCTCAGCAAAATTATATATTGGAACTAATGACGTCAGTGTGATCCAGATAACCATAAATTCTCAGACCTTTTAATAAATGATGGCATACTAAATGTTTGCTCTTAAAAGTTACCTGCTTGTCATTTTCTTTGTCATTTCACAATTGCTTCAATTTTCTTTTTCTTTGGTTGTGTAATCATCTCTAATTGATATCATAATCAGTTATCAGAGGAGGTATTGTGGTGCCTCTCGGCTAGACATTCTGAGTTCAAGTCCTATCCAGGACTTGGTGGTCATGAAAGGTGTGTTTGTAATGTGGCAAAACAGGTTGATCGTCAGCCTGTAAATCCTTTCAGTACAACTGCTGACATGTGGTAAGAGATGGAATGTTCCCAGACACCAATCCTACAGAAAACCATGTCAAATCACCACAGTACTTAACCTTTAAATTGGATCAATTCAGTAGAGTCCAAAGTCCAACACTTGGAAATGAGATTAGGAAGGCAAAACCGATAGACCATCAATTATCAAGAAGTTTACTTGTTGTCCAATAGATTAAGTACAGAAGGTTCCCTTCTAAGAGGTGAATTCAGCATCAGTTTGATGTGGACTGTTTAAGAGATTACTGCTATGGTAAATCGAGCACATAACAGATTTAATTTACCCCATTAGTAAGATTTTGAAGATATGCGAGTCAAAAACATGAGAGGAGTCAAGGTTATTCAGCTATTAAATTTACTCTATGCTGAGGATATCTCAGATTATTTCATTATCACTTGTTGATTATTTAGTTTTTGAAATACTGATTTCCTACCCTTACCATGCTGAAAGAAAAACAAGCGATGTTTTTGGTATTTTTCTAACATTCAATTCCCCTTCTTATCAGAAATTCATACCGACCTTTTCTTAGAAGATACGAGTTCATCTGATGTCAGTTACATTCTCTGGAGTATGCTTTCCATCTTAACTTCCTTTTCTAAATTCTAATCCTAGTTGAATTTTCTACCTGTGCTCTTTAATTTTCTGCTGATTCTCATGTGAATGTAGAAACTAGTAACCAGAGTAAGCCATTCAGCCCTCTCAAGTCTGCTCTGTTGTTCAATAAGATCATAACTGACCTGATTATTACTTCAAATCAACATTCCTCCCCAACTCCAATAATCCTTCACCCTATTGCTTAATGTGAATCAAACTGTCTGCATTAAAAGTATTCAAGAGTTCTTCTTCCACCTCGTTGGAAAATAGCTCTAAAAGCTCAAAATGCTCAGAGGAAAATAAATGTATCTCATCTTTGCTTGAAATGTGTGCCCCCTGATTTTTAAGCGGTGACCCCAGTTCTAGATTTGTCCATAAGAAGAAATTATCTCTCCACATCAACTCTGTAAAGATCTCACAGGATTTTGTATATTTCCTGAACTTTCCTAATCTTTCCTGAACTGCCTCCAATGCATTTACAGAGGAACTTCAATTACCTGAATATTGATTATCTGAATTTCAGATTATCCAAGGGAGATTTCAAGGTTTTGCAAAAACATTACATCAAAAGCTAAGTGTAGTAGATTTACCTATACTGAAGAAGATGTGAAAACGCTGGCAAAAACAAAGAAGCACAAGCAGCTCAAGTATCAGTGACTGGATATTTTTAAGGTAAGGGTTGTAAAACAGCCCTTTGATAAAGTAAGAATTTTACAGTATTCCCAGCACTTTACTGGGCCATTCAGGAAAACAAGGCAGAGAATGTAAACGCATACGCGAGGTAATGCTTCTGTCTTTCTATCACATGACTGAGTTCCGGACACTGACAAATGCTCTTGCGATCATAGAAGCTGGTCGGACCTTATTTAATGCTGTCTTCACCACTCCTTGCCAAATGCTAACTACAGTACTGCTGCATTTTTAAAATATGATCTCGTGTTATCATTGCTTTATTTTGTTCATCAAGTGAAATCTGTGTCCTCTTGCACTCAGTGCATTAAAATTATTGATTTAAACCAATTCTCTGGTAGAGCACAGCATTAGATCAGCATGGCTTCCCTGGTTTAAGGTAAAATCGATTATCTGAATAATCAATGATCCAAACGAAATAGTGCCTGCCCATCTCGTTTGCATAACCGAGTTCCTCTGTATATCCTTCCTTAAGTAAGGTGACCAATACTGTATACAAAACTCCAGATGCAGGTATCATTTGTGCCTTCTATGAATTAAGTGTTGTCTTTTCACTTTTATTTCAAGAGACACAGCATGATAAATGATAACATTTAATCAGCTTTCTGATTAAATGTTATCATATACAAGGGCACCCAGAACCTTCTGCAACTCGGAGTTCTGCAGTTTCTCACCATTTAGATAATATGTTTATTTGTTACTCTTCCTTCCTAAATGGACATCCTTCCTGTAGTGTGGTGACCAGAACTGTGCTCCAAATGTGGCCTGACCAATATCTTATGCAGTTACCACATAACTTGGCAAGAGTATTTGAGAAGATTTGTACCTCCGGTTGTGGATGAGATTGTTGACTTGCTCGCTGAGCTGGAAAGTTTGTTCACAGACATTTCGTCACCATGCTAGGTAACATCATCAGTGTGCCTCCGGACACACAAATAGCAAGTGGGACAGAACACCAATGCTTCACAGGAGGCGCACTAATGATGTTACCCAGCAAGGTGACAAAATGTCTGCGAACAAACTTACCAACTCAACAAGTCAACAACCTAATGGCTTGTCAAATTTTATATTCAATGTCCTGACCAATGAAGGAAAGCATGCCATACGCCTTCTTTACCATCTTATCCACTTATACAGCCACTTTCAGGAAGGTATGACAAGAACCCCAAGATCCTTTTGTATACCAATGCTGTTTAGGGTGTGGCCATTAATGTATACTTTCCTCGTGTTTTTGACCTCTTAAAATGCATCACCTCAACTTTCATACTTACTTTTGTACTGTCAACAAATTTGGCAACCACGCATGCAGCCTTTTTAAAACAAATGCACCAACTATCATACTAGCGACTTCTCTGCAGACCCTAGAATTTCCTACTCATTAAAATGTATCTATTCCAGATGTTCTGAAATACTCCCTTGAACATCTGCCATTGAAGTTTTTTGACCTCTGAATTACTTAAATTCGCTGGAATTACTCTTAAATTAAATCTTCCATCCGCTTAAATTTATCTGCAGCTACCATAAAAATATTTGAAGGTTCTGCATCCACTGTCTTTTGACGAAGAAAATTACAAAGACTGAAATAAATAGTTAATAAATGTACTAGTCATTAATTATTGAAGTATTAAATTAAATAATAAATTAAAATTAATTACATTTAATTCCAAAAACTTAGAAAACTCTAGGAAATAAATATTGATGGTTTGAAAACAGTCCACATTACAGAAGGTCTTAGAAAATACATCTCTGGGACCTACTGTAAAGTATTCGAGAACGTTGTGGGAAGTTAGGGAAGAAATTGAACGGTCTCTTGCCAAAATATTTGTGTCATCTCTAAATATGTGTGAGATACCACATGAATGGAGAGTGGATAATGCTGTGCCTTTGTTTAAGAAGGGGGTAAGGTGAAGCCTGGGAACTATAGATCTGTGAGCCCAGCTTCGGTGGTGGGTAAGTTGTTGGAAGCGATTCTGAAAGACGCTATTTATATGCATTATGGATAAGAAAGGAATGGTTCGGGATAGTTAGCATGGTTTTGTGTTAGGGAAGTTGATTCTCACAAACTTGATTGAGTTTTTTGTGGAAGTAATCAAGAAGATCAATGAGGGCGAAGAGGTAGATATTGTTTACTTAGACTTTAGTAAAGCCTTTGATAAGGTTTTGCACAATAGATTAATTAGTAAAGTTAGATCATATGGGATTTGGGGTGAGCTTGCCAATTGGATACAAAATTGGCTTAACAGCAGGAGACACGGGATTGTGGTGGAAGGTTGTTTTTTGGACTGGAAGCTTGTGACCAGTGGTGTTCTACAGGGATCGGTGCTGGGTCCACTTTTGCTTGTCATTTATGTAAATGATTAGGTGAGAACATAGGAAACATAATTAGTAAGTTTACAAATGACACCAAGATTGGTAGTATAGTGGACAGTAAAGTAGGTTATCTAAGATTACAAAAAGATCTTGATCAATTGTGTCAAAGGACTTAAGAGTGGCAAATGGAGTTTAATTTGGATAAATGTGAGGTATTGCATTTTGGTAAAATAATCAAGGCAGGACTAATGCAACTAAAAGTAGAGTTTTGGGTAGTGCAACATAGAAAGACCTAAGGGTTCAAGTAGATAATTCTTTGAAATTTGCATCACATATAGATAGGGTGGTTAAGGAGGTGCTTAGCACACTTGCCTTTATTGTTCAGACCTTTGAGTACAGGAATTTTGGATGTTATGTTGTGGTTATACAAGACATTGGTGCATCCTCTTCTGGAATACTGTGTCCTGTTCTGGTCACCCACTTACAGGAAGGATATTATTAAGCTGGAGTGGGTTCAGAAGACATTTATCAGGATATTGCCAGGAATGGAGAGTTTGAAATATAAGGAGAGTCTTAATAAGCTGAGACTTTTTTCACTGGAACCTAGGAGGTTGAGGGGTGACATTATAAAGGTTTATAAAATCATGAGGGGTATGGATAAGGTGAATGGTCTTTTCCGTTGAGTAGGCAATTTCAAGAGTGGCGGCATAGTTTTAAGGTGAGAGGAGAGAGATTTTTTAAAAATCATAACAGGCAATTTTTTTACACAGAGAATGGTTTGAGTTTGGAATAAACATCTAAAGGAAGTGGTGGGTGCAGGTACAGTTACAATGTCTAAAAGACATTTAGGTAAGTACATGAATGAGAAATGTTTGGAGTGAAATGATCCAAGCGCAGGCAGGTGGGACTAGTATCTCAGAGCTCTAAAACCTCTCACCATTTAGATAAAATACTTATTTTTTATGTTTTTCTGCCAAAATCAACAATTTCACATTTTTCCACATCGTATTTCATTTGCCAGACTTTTGCTTAATTTCTTAATCAAACTATATACCTTTGTCAGCTCCTTACGTCCTGTTCTTAGTACCAGCAAATTTAGTGACCAATATGTTCACCCCCTTCATCCAAGTCATTTATCTAAAGAGCTAAAGGCCCAATGTCAACCCCACACCACTCATGACATCCTGTTAGCCTGAAAAGGGGCCATTCATTCCAACTTCCAGTTTTCTGTTAGCCAGCCAATCTCCATCCATGTAAACCCCTACACCATAAGCTTTTATTTTCCACAATTACCTTTGATGTGGCACCTATTCAAACACCTTCTGGAAATCTAAGTTGGATACATCCACCGGTTCTCCTTTATCCACAGCACACAAGTTAATTCTTCAAAGATCTCCAATAAACTAAACATGATTTCCCTTTGACAAAACTATGTTGGCTCTGCCTGATTACCTTGAATTTATTGAAGGTCCCTATTATAAAATGTTTAAGTGTAGCTTCTAACATTTTCCCTCTGACAAATGTTAAGCTAATGGGCCTGCAGTTTCTTGCTTTCCACTTCACTCCCTTTTTGAATACAGGAGTTACATTAGGTATTTTCCAATCTAAGAAACCTTACCCAAATCTAATGAGTTTAGAAAATTTAAACCCAGTGCATCAACTATCTAATGAGCTACTTCTTTTCAAACTCTAGGATGAAATCCATCAAAACCTGGGTACCTTTCAAACTAGTTTCTGGTCGCCCACTTATAGGGCCTTGTCTTTCAGCCTTGTCTTTCTAACTGCGTCAATTTGCATGTGGCTCAGACAATAATCTAGAGATTGTGATCTTGAGGTTCTGCTTCTTAATTTGTAACTTGGCTCCTCATTCTGACTATGAATCATCTCTTTCATCTTGTCTACATCATTGGTATTGACTGGACCATTCGATCTGGATCCTTTGCCTTCCCACTGCAAGTTCCTCTCCAGTCCTGACCAGCTGTCTCAAAGTTTGTCACAGGTAGACAACACAACCATCTCAATTTGCTCTTTGCTGCAGTGAACTGTGTAATCCCCCTCATTATACCACCCCCTATAACCACTATATTCCTTCTTACTCAATAAAAACTGAAAGAACTGTGGATGCTGTAAATCATAAACAAAAAAGGAATTAAAACTGGAATTGCTGGAAAAGTTCAGCATGGCTGGTGGCATCTGCGGAGAAAAATCAGAGTTAATGAGCCTGACGAGTCACTCAGCCCAAAACGTTAACTCTGATTTCTCTCCACAGATGTTGCCAGACTTGCTAAACTTTTCCAGCAAATTCTGTTTTAATTCCTTCTTACTCCCTTTCCTTGAATAACTTGCTGTTATTAGCCAGCCCTAATATCATGGTCTGTTAGCTCTTCATACCAGCAGTCCTCACTTTCATCCAGTCAGAAAGAACCTCAAACCTGTTGGACATTAGAAAGGCCAAGGCCAAGGCTCATGTACACTATATTCATCACTCACTTCAATCTTATTTATACTTTTCACCAAGACACTGTCAGTTACTTCACAGCCATACTCTCTGAAGTGTAAAATGTTCCTGACTAACTCTCTCTGAATGCATATGTAGCCTATCAAAGGCAGTGCATTCAGAACATCACACGTACTCAGCCATTCATCTGCACAATGTCAGTATAACGTCTTCTGATTTGTAAACGACATCTTTCAGATACATACCAATACCCACTTTGTCTATTGACAGTTGCTACACTATGCTTTCAGGTAAGCTCTATGATCAGACTGAATCATTTTCCCTTTCATCAGCTGCCATTCGAGACCTAATTATATTATTGAACATTTACTGTTATATATTCTAACATGCATTACCTGACATTAATGCACAATAAAACCCACCTGCTTGATCTCAGGTGACTGACATGATTGGTTTGTCTCTGAAGATAATTAATCTCCTCTCTGCTCATTATATGCCTACATAGGTATATACTATCAGCAAGTTTAATGCTATTACTGCTTCCTCATTCCATATAATTACAAATATTCTGATTATCATCAGGTCCTGAATAGAACTCCATGGAGCTCCACAAGTTATCTTATGACATTTAGTGCAAACCTACACTTTCTGTTTTTTAGTTAAGTTCCAATACATCTGGACAATTTTTCATCTACTTCATAAACCTAAAATCTCTGTACCAGCTTTAATTGAAGAAAGTATCTTTCAGAAGAAAGATCGATTTCATTTACTGAATTCTCATCCTCCTCAACTGTAGGTTCATGAAGTAAAACTAATGAACAATTCTTTATTTTGTGACAGTGACAGTGAAGGAACTGCAATATTTTTCCAAGTCAGGATACTGAGTGGCTCAGAGAAGAAATTGTAGCTGGAGTTGTTGTTGTGCACCTGCTGCCCTTGCCCTTCTCTGCAGAGGTCATGGGTTTAGCAGGTCTTGTGGAAGTGGCAGTGCAAACTGTAGATAGTACAGGCTGTTGCCACTGTGACGAAAGAAGTGAATACTGAAGATGGTGGATAGGGTGCCAATCAAGTGGGTTGCTCTGTCCTAAATGGTGTCAAACCTTTTGCGTTGTTGGAGCTGCACCCATCCAGACAAATGGGGAGTATTCCATTACATTCCTGACTTGTTCCTTGTAGATCGCACACAAGCCTTAGAGAAACAGGAAATGAGTTTTTTGCAACAAAAGTCATAGCCTTTGATTTACTGTTGCAGCCACAGTATTTATATGGCTATTCCAGGTCAGTTTTAGATTAGGTTACTTACAGTGTGGAAACAGGCCCTTCGGCCCAACAAGTCCACACCACCCCGCCAAAGCACAAACCACCCATACCCCTACATTAACCCCTAACCTAACACTACGGGCAATTTAGCATGGCCAATTCACCTAACCTGCACATCTTTGGACTGTGGGAGGAAACCGGAGCACCCAGAGGAAACCCACGCAGACACGGGGAGAACGTGCAAACTCCACACAGTCAGTCGCCTGAGGTGGGAATTGAACCCGGGTCTCTGGCACTGTGAGGCTGAAATGCTGACAAGAACTGTCCTGGACATCGATGGGAGCCCAAACGCCATCTCCAAATGACTGTCCTCCTGCCCTCTCTCTCTCTCTCTCTCTCCCCCCCACATTTTCCCTGGAGTTCTACACAGAGGTGTCTCTCCACCCCTCTTCCCCAGGTAATCTCTCCAACATTGCTTTCTTCAGGGCAGGGGTGGAACTTGTCAAAAAGCTGTGTTGCATCATAAGCTGGTCATCATAATATCCAGGATGTTGACAGTGTGACATTCCATGATGATAATGCCACTGAATGTCAAAGCGCGATGAGTAAATTTTCTTTTGTTGCCAATGGTTCTGTAGTGGAAAAGTTACTTTCTACTTATCATACCAAACCTTGATTTAGTCCAGGTCTTGTTAAATATTGACACAAACTGCTTCAGTTCAGTGCTGAACATAAATCAATCATCAGCAAACATTCCCATTTCTGAAACAAAATCAAAAATAGAAATTGTGAGAAAAACTCAGCAGGTCTGGCAGTATCTATGGAGTTAATCAGAGTTAACACTTCAGATCCATTGACTGTTCTTCAGAACTGACAGTAACTGGGAAAAGGTTGATATTTATGCAGAAGATGGGGTGAGGGTGGGACGTGAGTAAAGGATGGTTGGGGATATAGCCCAAAGTGAGAGAAACATATTTTGCACAGTTTCCCCTTGTCTATGTTGATTTCCTCCTACAGTCCCAAGAAGTGCAGGTTAAGTAGATAGGCCATGCTGAAATTATTTATAGTGTCCAGGGCTATGCAGGTTGGGTGATTAGCCATGATAAATGCAGGGTAATTGGGTTGGGTGGTTTCTCTTTGAAGGGACAGTGCAGACTTGAGGGGCCAAGTGTCCTCTTTTTGCATTATAGGGATTCTCTACAGAAGAATCTTGATTATCCGAATGAGATGGGCAGGCACTATTTCGTTCGAATAATTGATTATTCGGATAACTAATTCAATGTCTCTCCCCTGGGAATCTGTGTTTTCTGAAGGTTCCTTTATCCTCGCTCTGCCTTCTTTGCTCCCTTTCTCTGTCTCAGGGTTTGTTTCTGAGCAAACACACATCTAAATATTGTTAAGCCCTTTGGTAAAATTGAATTTTAAATTAAATTAAATTTCAGATTATTGTTAATGGATCTGCAGCACAGCTGAAGCCTCTCCCCACGGCTGCTTCACTTCAATGGGATTGACAGAGTGAGCACTTGCTGAGTCCCGTCCCCATTCAGGAAAGTAGGCAGCAGCACACCATGCAGGAGCCCCTGCCCCCACGTTGTGTGCTTTTAACTCACCATGTTTCCAGCCAGTGAAGCGGCCAGATGCCTCTTATCTCTTCGCCCCCAATGGGACTCCAGAACAAAATGAAGGAACAGAATGGAGATGGCAGCCGGACTGGACACCAAGACTGCTGCCTTTGGGGAGTGAGTGTCAAACTAGTACATGCACACACGCAGACACGCACACTGACACACACGCTGACACACACACACACAGAGCTTTATGACAAGTTCCATCCCTGCCCTGAAGAAAGCAATGTTGGAGAGATTATCTGGGGAAGAGAGGTGGAGAGACACCTCTGTGTAGAACTCCAGGGAAAATGTGGGGGGGAGAGAGAGAGAGAGAGAGAGAGAAAGGGGGCAGGAGGTCAGTCATTTGGAGATGGTGTTTGGGCTCCCATCGATGTCCAGGACAGTTCTTGTCAGCATTTCAGTAAGCCAGGTTCATTTTTAATCATTGTAAACAAAAGACACGAGAAGTGTTAGTAACACCTTCTTGATGTAATGTTTCTATCGAGAAGTTGAGATCTTCTTCAGATAGTCCAAACTTCAAATAACTGATATTCGGATAATCAAGGTTCCTCTATATTTCTACAGATCCTGGTCCAGAAGTCTATTACTTTACCATTGATGACATTCAACTTCATTCAGATGAAGCTCCAGAAATATTCTGGTCTGCAGAAAAGCTGTTGGCCCACTCCTATCCTACATTCAGCCTCCAACACAACAGAAAGAGAGAATGCATCCTATACATGCTCTCAATGAATTGAGAGTGCTGTTGGCGAATTCTTGCATCAAGTCAAAGAGATTTCTCAGGAAATGAGAGATGTGAGAAAATGAGAATAGAATTACAATGGTTATGATTAAATGTTAATAGTTAAATGAGCTATTATGAAAGAATCCTGGGTCAGTGTAATGTGAAGGCTACTTATTGTTAGGGTCAGGGTTAGTGTGTGTGAAAGGAGCAAAGTCAGAGTGAAAGCAGGTCGCATTCAACTGAAATACTAGTCTGTAAGACTATCTTATCCTGTCTTGTAAATAGTTATGCTTAATGAAGTCTGTGAATGTAAACTTGGATGAGTGTTGACCTCACAGCACTAAACCAACATTCTATAGTAGATACAATTTGCATTAAAGGACAGGTCACCAACATCACTTCTCCTCGTCAACTGCTTTACAACGTTCTAACACAATAGGGTTATTGACTACATGAAACCAGGTGGAAGTTAAAATTCAAGACCTGGTATCATATGTTGAGTTAGGACTAATTAATGATCTCATAGTGAAAGCACTCTTAGAAAGCTGCAACAATAATATGATTCAATATTATATTATTCTGTTTGAGGAGACAGTAGTAAGTCTGTGACAATTTTTGTAAATTTAAATAAAGGCAATTTTGATGGCAAGAAAGCCAAACTGGCTAAAGTGAATTGGCAAATTACATTAAAGGATATGTCAATAGAGATGCTGGAGCAGACATTTTGTGAATATTTCAGGATACAAAGAATGATATATTCCAACAGGTAAAGAAAATTCCAAGCGATAGACCCACAATCCATAGTTAACTGGAAATATTAAAGACAATATCAAGCTAAAACAAAAAAAACAAAAAAAATTGCAGATGTTGGAAATTAGTAACAAAAACAGAAATTGTTAGAAAAACTTAGCAGGTCTCCGGAGAGAAATCAGAGTTATCTTTTCAGATCCAGTGACCCTTCCTCAGAATTGATGGCAGCTGGGAACATGTTGGTTGTTACGTAGGGGATAGGGTAGGAGGAGGAGAAGGTAAGGAGTAAACTATAGGTGGGGATAGAGTCCAAAGAGGGAGAAGAACAGTTGAGCAGACAAAGATTGGATAACAATCAGGTTAGAAGGGTGAATAGCTACTAATGTGGACTGTTAGTGGCTAACAATGGATTGTATTTAAGAGCAGAGTATGTGATATCCAGATCTGATGTGTGCAGTTGGGATAAGGACGTAGGGGAGCTCAAGCCTGAAAATTGTCGGATCCATATTGAGTCCAGAAGGCTGTCGGGTTCCCAAGTAGCAACTGAGGTGCTGTTCTACCAGGTTGCATTGAGCTTTGCTGGAGCACTGAGGCAATCCTGAGACAGAGATGCTGGCTAGGGAACAGGGTGGTGTGTTGAAATGGCAAGCAACTGGAAGCTTACAGATGGTCAGTGGGCTGTCTGCACAGACTTCCAGCCGTTAAGACTTGGGTGTGACCATGAACTGCTGTTGACAGTGTAAAAATGCATTTAACACCTACACAAGAGACTTGAAAACAGATATATGGAAGTTAAAGTCATCGACATTTGTATAGATAGTCCTATTAAGAAAAAGGGCTTCTTCACCCATGCCACCAAAGTGTTCTCAATACGCATTTTCTTTTTCTCCCTCTCACTACGTCCCAATATATTCCCTGATTCCGCAGTCGAGGTGAAGCTAACCTGCTCTGATGTGGAGGTAGTTGGCCCTGGAGGTTTGATGCAATGACTTTCAGATGATGCCAATGATCTTCTTGTCAGAATCAAGTTAAACCACATCAGCTTCAAATTCCAAAGGTTGGGGTGGAGGGTGTGTTACGGGCATGGGGATGGGCATGACAGGGATGAGGTGAAGACCCTGGTCACCTCTTCAGTGTCCTGAGTGAAAACTGGCAAAGGGCTGTAGTTTGTGGTTCCACCTCCTGCCACACTTCGTGTCTCCTTGTGAGGAGGGAACACCTGCACTGGGGTCAACTTTTCATGTCCCCCTGTTGTCATGCCTTTGGTGTGGAGACCAATAACTGGGCCAATGCAGTGCCTCTCCAACAAACACTGGGAGCAGTGGGCTGGGAGCAGTGGGCCTGGCTCCTAGTGAGAGCTGCCAATCTATCCATGGAATGACTGACACTCAATTTAGATTAAGATTTTCAGGAGTGCAGGTAGAGCAATTCATAACTGGTTGGCTCATAGAAGTCTGTCAAGATGGTGTCAGTTTGTCAGTGGAACATTATACAATGTAATACTAAACTTAGAAGAAGAAAAAAAACTGCAAAGATTATTTTCATAACAAATAACACTTCCCTCAAATCTCATAAAAGCTGGTTATCCTCTTTCACTTTTAGCTTTCAAACTGTACTTCAAGACTGATCTATCTTTAAATCTGAAATGCCATCATTAAGAAATAGTGTTGTGTCCAGCATAAATGCTACAGGATAGTGAAGTGTTGACTGGAACGTAAAGCATACAAACACATCAGCGAGGAGAAGCTCTCAGGGAGAACAAAATTGAATTGAAACTTGCTGTCGAGCTTTTTATTATTAAAGAACAGGTTATTTTGTTGTATTTCCCTCAGGAATACTTACATTCTTTCATTGCTGTAATGGCATGGATGGTACTCTGTGTCTGACAGAGTGCTTGAAAATGCTCCTACAAGACTGTTTTAAGGCTTTGCTGAGAAATCTCCATACATGTTCCAGATTTTAGTATTTAAGTGAACCTTTTATCTTTGTTGATGTATTCCCTTGATGTGGTTCTTAATTGGCGAATGAGGGGCCACAATCAGTGATAGAGCAATAAGTCTGACCACATGGCCTTCTGACCCCATCTTAATTCTGGCAGAGGCAGCAAGATAACAGAGTTTAGGCACACCACCATTCTGCCTGTATATATAACCACCCTGGGTCCAAGAAGACCATGAGGGAGAACAAGAGATCTTGTCTCAAATTTAATGAAAGTTCTGTCATTCTTTGTTTAATCTGTCTGGTTTGCTCACTCTTTCCCCACTGTTTTACTGCATCAAATTCTCATTCCTTCTTTCTCCTAGTTTGTACCTTTGTGACTCTTGTCTCCATCATGCTGTTCAGTAAAAGAAGCATAGTTTGAAACATAGTTTTAAGCATTGTAAAGAAAGTCTTAATAATTGCCAATGTCTGAATGTCTTTCTCATGGTATGTGCAGCACATCAAGTTCATCAGATGTTGCATTAACTGTATATTATATTCTATTAAATGGAAAGGTTCTTTTGTCCCCAAATGGTAAGGCCATCATTTTTTTCTCAGGATTTGTCTGAGAGCCATTGAGTTTCTGGTTTCAGTACAATTGGAATAGCCTTTTCCAAAGACAACTCTACTTGGAACTGTATTAAACCTGACACAGATTCATCAACAATAATCCTGTCCCTTGAAGAATTTAATTTCAAAGCTCTTTAGTTAAAATTTTCCAATAATCTTTAGAGATCATTGAAAATATTGTCTATAGATTCCTTTGAATGCTGAACTCCTTTGTTGAAGTTTGCTGTTTCAATGATTATGTTTATATTTAAATTAAACTAAATATAAAATGCTGTTAAAACTTCTTCAGGGGCTGTTTGCATCCTGGATAACTTTATAACTATGACTGTGAATACTTATTATATCATTTGTTGTAAGATCTATTGAATATAATAATATATTTATTTGTTAGCTTGCCATTTGAAACAAATTCATAGATTAAGATTTTTTTCTTCCCTTGATATCCAATGCTGTGTTCTGTTTGGTCCATCTCTGCCACTAAATCTTGGGAGCAACATCGTTTATCTGCCATTTCTTCTTAATGTATCATTATTACTTTAAAACTGTTTTAATCTGTTGAATGTTAATGCTGCTTTTGTTTTCCTCAAAATCTTAGTGATTGAGAAATAAATCAATGCTGATGGCTTTAACATTGAGAGAGGTTAATCTATTTATGAATCTTTAAAAGAAGAGGTACTTGTCTTATAGAAATAAAAGTAGTTTATTGCATGAGTCAAACAGTCAGGGTAGGCAGGAATAAAGCAGAAAATGATGTAGGACTGCTAAATTAAACTGCATCTATTTCAATGCAAGAGGCCTATGACGGAAGATAATCTCAGGGTATGGTTAGGAAGATGGGACTGGGATATCATAGCAATTACGGAGACATGGCTCAGGGATGGACAGGACTGGCAGCTTAATATTCCAGGGTACAAATTATATAAAAAGAATAGAAAGGGGGGCAATAGAGGACGGGGAGTGGTGTTTCTGAAAAGGGATAATGTTATGGTGGTACTTAGGAAAGGTATTCCTGGAAATACATCCAGGGAAATTATTTCGGAGGAACCGAGAAATAGACAAGGATGATCACATTATTGGGATTGTACTATAGACCCCTCCTCCTGCTTCCCTGCATTCCCCCACCCCCGCATTATTCCTGACTTTAGTCAGCGGGAAATTGAAAAACAAATTTGTAAGGAAATCTCAGTTACCTGTAAGAATAATAGGATGGTAATGGTAGTGGATTTTAACTTTCCAAGTGTAGACTGAGACTGCCATAGTTTTAAGGGTTCAAATAGAGAGGAATTTATTAAGTGTGTAAAAGACAATTTTCTGATTCAGTATGTCAATGTACCTACTAGAGAAAGTGCAGAATTTGACCTATCCTTGGGAAGGATAAGGGAAGGGAAGTGACTGAGGTGTCAGTGGGGGAGCACTTTGAGGCCAATGACCATAATTCTATTGATTTTAAAGTAGTAAAGGAAAAGGATAGACAGGATCTAAAAGTTAAAGTTTTAAATTAGAGGAAGGCTAATTTTAATGGTATTAGGCAAGAACTTTCAAGAATTGTTTGGGGGCAGATATTCCCAGGTAAAGGGATGGCTGGAAAATGGGAAGTCTTCAGAAATGAGATAATGAGAGTCCAGAGACAGTATCTTCCTGTTAGGGTGAAAGAAAAGGCTGGTAGGTGTAGGGAATGCTGGATAACTAGAGAAATTGAGATTTTGGTTCAGAAAAAGAAGGATGCATATGTCAGGTATACATCAAGTCAATCCTTAGAAGAGTACAAAGGCAGTAGGAGTATACTCAAGAGAGAAATCAGGAGGGCAAAAAGGGGACATGAGATAGCTTTGCCATTTGGATTAAGGAGAATCCAAAGGGATTTTTATAAATATATGAAAGACAAAG
This sequence comes from Chiloscyllium plagiosum, assembly GCF_037043375.1. Lineage (NCBI taxonomy): Eukaryota > Metazoa > Chordata > Chondrichthyes > Orectolobiformes > Hemiscylliidae > Chiloscyllium > Chiloscyllium plagiosum. Next base: position 44,598,628 of record NW_028270169.1, read on the forward strand.
GGTAACTAGGGAGAGAATAGGACTACTCAAAGATCAGCAAGGCAGCCTATGTGTGGAGTGGCAGGAGATGAGGGAGATACTAAATGTGTATTTTGAATCAGTGTTTACCATGGAGAAGGACATGATAGATACAGAATGTAGAGAAATAGTTAGTGATATCTCAAAAAATGTCCATATTACAGAGGAGGTGGTGCTGGATGTCTTAAAATGAATAAAATAGATAGATCCTCAGGACCTGATTAGGTACACCTCTAGAACTCTGTGGAAAGCTAGGTAAGTGATTGCTGGCACCTTGCTGAGATATTTGGATTATTGATAGTCACAGGTGAAGTGCTGGAAGAGTGGAGGTTGGCTAACATGGTGCCACTATTTAAGAAATGTCGGAAGGAAAAGACAGGGAACTATAACCTGACATCGGTGGTGGGCAAGTTGTTGGAGGGAATCCTGAGGACAGGAGGTTAAATATATGTAAAAAGGCAAGGATTGATTATGGATAGTCAAAATTGGCTTTGTGAGTGGGAAATCATGTCTCACAAACTTGATTAAGTGTTTTGAAGAAGGAACAAAGAGGATTAAAGAGGGCACAGCAATGGATGTGATCTATATGGACTTCAGTAAGGAGTTTGAAAAGGTTCCTCATAGTACACTGGTTAGGAAGATCAGATCACATGGAAAGCAGGGAGGACTAGCTATTTGGATATAGAACTGGATTGAAGGTAGAAGACAGAGGGTGGTGGTAGAAGGTTGCTTTCTAGACTGGGGGCCTGTGACCAATGATGTGCCACAAGGATTGGTGCTGGGTCCACTTCTTTGCATCATCTATATAAATTATTTGGATGTGAAAGTAACAGGTATAGTTAGTAAAGTAACAGATGACACCAAAATTGGAGGTGTAGTGGATAGCGAAGAAGGAAATCGGGATCTTGATCAGATGGGCCAATGGGCTGAGGAGTGGCAGATAGATTTTAATTTAGATAAGTATGAAGTGCTGCATTTTGAAAAGGCAAATCAGGGCAGAACTTATAAACTTAACGGTAAGGTCCTTGGGAGTGTTACTGAATAAAGTCACCATGGAATGCAGTTCATAGTTTCATGAAAGTGGAGTTGCAGGTCGAAAGGATAATGAAGAAGGCATTTGGTATTCTTGCCTTTATTGTTTAATTGGAGTTGGGAGGTCATGTTGCTGCTGTACAGGACAATGGTTAGGTCACTTTTGCAATATTGCGTACAATTCTGGTCTTCCTCCTATAGGAAGGATGTTGTGAAATTTGAAAGAGTTCAGAAAAGACTTATGAGGATGTTGCCAGGATTGGAGTATTTGAGCTATAGGGTGAGGTTGAGTAGGCTGGGGCTGGAGTGTGAGAGGCTGAAGGGTGACCTTACAGAAGTTTATAAAATCATGAGTGTCATGGATAGGGAAAATAGATAAGGTCTTTTCCCTGGGGTGGGGGGGTCCAGAACTAGAGGGCATAAGTTTTGGGTGAGAGGGGAATGATTTAAAAGGAAGCTTAGAGGCATCTTTTTCACACAGAGGGTGGTACGTGTATGGAATTAGTTGCCAGAGGAAGTAGTGGAGGTTGGTACAATTGCAACATTTAAAAGGCATCTGGATGGGTATATGAATAGGAAGGGTTTGGAGGGATATGGGGCAAGTGCTAGCAAATGGTACTAGATTAATTTAAGAAATCTGGTCAGCATGGACGAATTGGACTGAAGGGTGTGTTTCTATACTGTATGTCTCAATTACTCTATGATAATATTAAGTATTAGTTACAATGGCCATTCAAATACAATTAAAAAGACTATCAGAATCCAGAGATAACATGTCAGTCTCCATTGAGATATCATTCTGGACTGCATACTCTCTATCCAAAACTATGGGACATCATTAGATTGGGTAGAGCTATCACAGCTCCAGTACTAACCTTTTCAGAACCATGATCTTATACAACCACCTCATTGAGAACAATGTATGAGATAACCATGCTTTAAGAGCTCAAAAGCTGTTCCATTTGGTCAAATCTAAACACCAACAAAGTAACAGCATGACAATGATTTTGTAAGATGTTCAATTTATTCAATGGTAAAAGACTGGCAAATGACAGGTCAGTTTGCAGATTACCATTATATTAACCACACACTCACACTGCTCTAATATGACAGTTAACATATTAAGGTCAGTGATCCACAATATCAAAGGTAAACAATATGATCAATCTGACCAATTCTAAAAAAAAGAACTATCACTCTGAATCACCTACTCCTTGTATCCATCCATTTTTCTCTTCTATTTTTCTAGAATACCTATGTTGCTGGTTAAAAGTTATAACATTTTCAAAATAAGAAGCTGTCATTGACTATATCTAAATGGTTAAACACCAATGTTACATCCAATGGAATTTAACAGGAAGAGATGCAATGTGAGCACTGCCAAAGAATTATATCTTTAAATACTCAATTTCCAGTGAATCCATCATACTTATAATGCAATGAAGTCAGGTAAAAATTCACCCTTCCACACTTAATCCAGAGTAAATACAAGATGGATATTTGACCCCTTACAATTTGGATTCCATGCTTGAAACATGACAAACTGCAAGTAAGTCAATAAATGGTTACCTGCCATGTCCAAATAAAAATCTCGATTTTGGATTCAACTGGGAAAGGTCTCTGACCTAAATGACTTGGTGCATGAAACAAAGTTAGTGACAAAATAAACAGTTCTGGACATTGAAAATCACAAGTTATGGAACAGGGAAGGATTCAAGAATAACTATCAAGGGGTACATGAAATTCAATAGTATTTTCAGAAAACGTAGATTTAAAAGCCTCTGGAGCGAGGTGATTTTTCCTTAAAATTTGCTTCATATTTAATTGGATGTTGTTTTCATAAGATAATAATTTCTCAGGAATATTGTTTGAGCAGAAAACATTAATTTTTAAAGAAAACACAACAAAAGACTAAGGTGATATGTTGTACTTCTATTGATAACATAAAGCAAGAGAATCATTTTTAATGGAATGTGCCTTTGTAACTATCCCTTGTGTGTAATAGCTCATCATGGTGTTTCCACTAGCTGAAATGCTACTGGAAGGAAGAAAGACAGTACTTCTCCGTACACTTACAGCAGAACTGTTTGCAGTTGAGATTCTATTTTACATGCAGTAGACCCAGATGATGCTTTTTCTCCACCAATATTCTGGGTCTTGGAGCTTGTGTGCTTTTTGGCTTCTGAGCACATTTCCAGAAAGTAAGTGGATTAAAAAGGATTTGAAGTAAGTCATCTAGCTGTCTCTGTGCTGCCAGGCACATCCCCAGCCAGGTACTCATGTAAACCTCTCAAGTGATGATCTGGGCATTGAGTCCTACGCTGAGATTTCTTGGCAGGAGGCACCAACTTGCTTTTCTGGGACCCTGGCACATCAGAAACGTTTTTTAAAAACACAGGCCACTTGGTAAGTCAATGTGTACTGCTGTTAAAAAGCGCAGTCACTGTTATAATAGAATAGAATAAAATAGCTTTTATTGTCACATATACTCAATAAGTATAGTGAAAAGTTTATACACCACCAACTACAGCACCAACTTAGATACAAAAAATGCTTAGGCACAGCTTTCTTTCTTTACAAGACCATAGACGACAGAGAAAGATAATGCTTAGTGTCACAGACATAAAAGTTCAGTATAACAAACCATGCTGGCACCTAGTTTCCAATCCGCACTGGGTCCTGTTCCACACTGCACTGGTGACTTGCCACACTGGGAGGCCACTGCAGGAGGAGGCTGCTGCATCAGGCCAGGAATCATCACTGGAGAGCAGGAATCGTCGCTCACCGGAGACCGGGAATCATCACCAGAGGCCAGAAGTCATAGCTCACCAGAGGCCAGGAATTATCATTCACTGGAGGGTGGGAATCATCACTCACCGGAGACTGGGAATTGACGCCGGTGGCTGGAAATCAAAGAGAGAAAAAGAAGGAGAAGGAAAGAAAGCACTGAGAGAAAGAAAAACAGAAGAACAGGAAATAAGAAGAAGATGGGAGGATTGGACGGGCTCTAGTTAGAATGTCCTATTCCTCTGCCATCTTGAATAAACATGTTGGTAATCATTTATACAAGGTTGGTTCTGGAGTTGAGGGGGGTCGGCTGATGAGGAGGGACTGAGTAGACTGCAATTATATTCATTGGAATTTAGAAGAATGGGGGAGGATCTTATAGAAACATATAAAATTATGAAGGGAATAGATAAGATAGAAGTAGAGAGGATGTTTCCACTGGTGGGTGAAACTATGACAAGAGGGCCATAGAGGGAGCAGATTTAGAACTGAATTAAGAAGGAACTTATTTACCCAGAGAGTTGTGAATCTATGGAATTCCCTGCCTTGAAATTCCCTGAATTTTTTGAACAGTAACGGAATTGAATTGTGTGGGTCAGTGGAGCTGAGGCCACGAAAAGATCAGCCATGATCTTATTGAATGGTGGAGCGGGCTCAAAGGGCCAGAGGGCCTACTCCTGCTCCTAGTTCTTATGTTCTTATCAATGCAAATAAGATTATAAAACTGGTGGCTAACCCTATCCACCAGTTTGAGCATTGAGTTGGTTGTGGAAAGAAATGTTGAGTTCGATACTAGGAAGACACTTTGCTCTCCTTTACAAAATGGATGATGGTGTGTTTCTGAGCATAGAGGTTGCACTACCGCAAGATAATTTAGTTCCTCATCTGTATCTTAGCAATGTGAGATTTGATTTTATTGCTATATGGGACATAGCTATGAAATGACGATATTGATACAAAACTCGATGGTGAGGTTTATTGGCAGTAACTGCTAGTTTGCTTCTCCAAGGTATTTTTTGAAATGAAAATTAGTGTGACAATGGTTAGCAGAAGGCAACAATACATGAATAATTCATTTTAAGTGTGCAAATGGCTGTAGTTTTTTGCAGGGTTGCACTGCTGTCCAGATTACGTTGTTGCCCTCATGGGAAAATAATGATTACAGCCCGTGATGTTACTGCAATCTACTTCTTTATTCATCATTCAGTCAGTTTAACGCTGGAGCATAAAATCACATCAGATTACAAATAAAGCTGTCTCAGACTCATTACTGAGACTTAGGTATGACCTGCACTGGTTAGGAAAACTGGCCAAGCTTCAGATACTGAGCTGGGTCCAACCTTCTGTTCTGAACTCTGGACTCCATGTCCTGCTTCTGGAATAGTGGTTCCTAGGTTATGCTGCCAATGCTTTCAAATCACTTATTTCTATATGCTTTCTCTTGAAATATCCCAAAAATTCAACTCTCACCTCAGACCATTGCGACTCTAAGATCATCTATCCAAGGATCATAAAGACAAGGAATTAAAAAGCCTTGATAACCACAAATGTTATCTACCTTGCTCTGTTGGCTATTATTCTTGTGAAGTTGGCCACTCTTGTCCATCATTCATAGAATCATAGAATCCCTACAGTGTGGAAACTGGCCCTTCGACCCAACAGGTCCACACAAATCTTCCAAACTTTATCCCATTCCTCATTACTCTACATTTATCCCAACCTACACATCCCTAGACACTATGGACAAATTGGCATGGCCAATTCACCTAACTTGCATATCTTTGGATTGTGGGAGGAAACGGGAGCACCCGGAGGAAACCCGCACAGACACGGGGAGAATGTGCAAACTCCACACAGACAGTCACCCAAAGTTGGAATCGAACCCATGTCCCTGGCGCTGTGAGGCAGCAGTCCAAACACTGAGCCACCATTTCTGTAGAGACTTAGCTGTTAACGAATCTGGCACACTGTCAGAATTAAGAAGCAGGCTAGTGTAACAGTATTGATTTCAGTAGATAATTTAATAATGTCAAAAGTACAAGGTAAAAAGACTTCAGTTAGATTGAACTTCAGGAGGAAGATTATTCTTCCAAACGTGTTGTGGAAGAAGTCTTGTGCAAATTAATCACTTGTTTTGTACCGAACTCCTTTGAAAATTGGCTGAAGTGAAATAAACTGAGAGATAGATTGTGACGTGCTGAGAATTTAGTTTCAAAATCACTGAAGCAGAAGAATTCAAATTCAATTTCATAGTTTTGATAAGAAATGTGAAATACATCGGATTTTGGTCATCCTATGTAAGGAATGAATGGATAGTTGTCGGCCATTAGCTTCTTAAACCTACTCCATCATTCAAGTGGGTTACGGATAATCTGTATCGTAAACGCTTCAAGATGATTTGGTTCTGAACTCTTCCTGATCCATCAATCTCACTTTGGCATTGTTAATTGCGCAAGTCTCCAGTTTTCTTGGAAAGACAGAGTTCCAGATTTACAATGCCTTTTGAGTAAAGAAGTATTTTTTGATAAGATCCTGATGGCCAAACTTTAACTTTGAGATGGCTAGGTAAAAGTGAGGACTGCAGATGCCTGGAGATCAGAGTCTAGGTTAGAGCGGTGTTGGAAAAGCACAGCCGGTCAGGCAGCATCTGAGGAGCAGGAAAATCAACGTTTCGGGCAAAAGTCCTTCATCAGGATTACAGCCCCATTCTGGATTTCCTGACTAGATTGCTTAAAAACTTCTCTGTCACCCAAGAAAGAAAGAAACAGAGATAAATGAAACAAAGATGGCATCTGTCTTAGTAACCCTAATTCTTAGCACTATTCAATACAGCTTTAAAGCTTTTATGCCAGACTGATTTCATTTCTACTGATAGAACTTTTGACAAGGTTAATATTGAATCTCAAGCTTCAGTTCAGCAATGACAAGGAGAAAGTAATCTCCTTCGTGAGGTCTGAATAACTGCCTGAGTCTGTGCACAGTTGCACAAAAAACCCAAAATAACTTTTGCTTTCTCATCAGTAGAAGTTGAAATAATACTCCAGTGGATCGCCAGGACATAATCTTACTAGAATATTTGTACTCTGGCTTCTTTTACATTGTTTTTGCATTTTGACAACATTTTCAAATATTACCTTATTTTGTGAATAAAATGTCTTAGCTGGATACTAATGCTGGCTAAATGATCTGTCAACAAAAGTACAATAGTAGACAGCAATGTCAAGAATTGGAAAAACAATCCCAAAGAATTGCAGATGCTGAAAATTAGAAACAGAAATTGCTGGAAAATCTCAGCAGGTCTGCTAGCAGCTGTGGAGAGAAAGCGGAGTTAAGGTTTCAGGTCCAATGACCCTTCTTCAGAACTGATTGTAGCTAGGAAAGGTAAGAACAAATTACTGCGGATGCTGGAATTCTGGAAACAACAAATGCTGGAGATCACAGCAGGTCAACCAGCACCCATGGAGAGCGAGCAAGCTAATTCAAGGACAGATGACTCTTCATCCAGCTCAGAAAGGTTGATATATATATATTAAAGAAAGGTGAGGAGAGGGGGAAGGAGATGGAGAAAGGTGGAGAAAGAGCCCACAGAAAGAGAAACACAGTCAAGCAGACAAAGGAACAGGTAAAGGTCAGCCTGGAAGAATGAATAGCTGCTAATGTGCCATTAGTGGCTAACAATAGGTTGTTTGTGGTAGCAGCCCATGTAACAAGCAGCAAATATAGTAGATTGAGTGAAGTGCAGGTAAACTGCTGCTTCATCGGGAAGGTATTCCTGGGGGCTCGGATAGTGAGGAGGGCAGAAATAAATGGACAGATTTACATCTTGCAATTGAAAGGGAGGTGTCGTGGGAGTGGGGAGATGTTGGATAGGGGAAAGGAGTGGACCAAGATGTCCTGGAGGGAATAGTCCCTGTGGAAGTTTGGCAACGTAGGTGAGGGGCATATGCATTTCATGGTGGCATCTCGCTGGAGGTGGCAGAAATGTTGGCTAATGATCCTATGAGTGTGGATGCTAATGGGATAGTATGTGCGGTTGAGGGGGAGGACACTGTTGTAGAAGGAGTTAAAGGAACAGTTGATGACAGGCTTAGCCAGGCAGAGAAGGGCAGTGGTGAATGGGGACAGTTAAGGGTTTTTTTTCCCCCAGGAAGAAGCAGAGAGCCCTGAGACCTATATCCCATTTCAAACAAAATTCCATTGAGATAAGGCTTTCATTTGTTTGCTACTTTCACACGAAGCATTAATTAAGCCAGCATACTGCCAATTATAGAAGAACAGCAATGTGCCATTCATCCTGTAGATTCCTCTTCCGAGCACAATGTAAGTACAGAAACCACAGAAAAATAGAATCTTCATTTAATACATGGTGTTTCAAAAAACTTTCCCCTTTCTAAAGTTTAAGTACTGTTACTGCTGTGACGTTTACCTCCAGTAGGTTATTTTTCTGAAGGTAGTAATACTTCGGTTACCTCTCATAATGTAAATATGGGGGTAAATATCGTAGTCTTGAACAATCCAACAGACATTTATTATAGCCACCTTTAATGTACAATCAGTACCTTGACAGCCACACCACTGTCAGGCACTAATATTAAGATATTAAGTCACATAGAGCAGCATTGAATAGCATGCTTCAGTGGTATCCTGAGGATTATTGCTTGTTAAACACCTTATTAACAACACATATTATTAATATGCAGCCTTCTATCTCTCCAAACATGCTGAACAAGTTGACATTGAGAATTCTCAACATGGAAGTTAGAACAGTTAACTGGCAAATTCAGCTCTTCACTTAGTCCAAAAGATCTCCGTGTTCGACACAGAGCATAAATATTCAGGGAATGTTCTACGGGCACCAATCACATTCCCTTCACATCCGACATGGACCAGCCCCTAAGAAACCACATGACACATCTTTGATCCACTTACAGGAAGCTTCTGTACTTCAATTCTGCACTTCAGGCAGCACTGGCAAGTATTATTGTAACACTGCAATAAGGACACTGTGTGCTCAGGGACATGCACGCAGCTCATGGACTCAACACAGCTGCATCTCTAAGCTCTTCACTCGCTGTCATTCATTCACACATTTTGAGCCTAGTTGCTTGATCAAAGGATCCCTTCCTTTCATTGACTTGGCTTGTCTTTTTGCACTTTGCCCCCTCAGCCAAGGATACCAGGCTCAAATTGCTGATTTCTTGCTTTGCCATTTAGCACAGACACAAAGTCAGGAAACTTGTCATGATTGTCAGCAATCCTCAGTCAAGTCAAAAGAAATGGATTTGTTCACAGAATCCTGAAACAATAGGTTAACCTCCAATACCAGCCCAGGAATTCGGACATGATCAGTCTGCCATTCAGAGTGGTCAGAATCAGAAACTTCTCAACATAAGAGGTGAAGTGCCTGATGCTGGACGGACAATCACGTGTCTTGACCCTGGACGCCTTGGGCCGAAGGGCCTGTTTCCACACTTTTGGGAATCAAATCTAATCAAAAAAGGCATTTGGACAAATACATGGATAGGGAAGGTTTAGAAGGCTTTGGGCCAAATGCAGGGAAATGAGGTTAGTGTGGAAGGACATTTTGGTAAGAATGGACCAGTTTGGACCAAAGAGCCTGACTCTGTGCTGTAGAACTCTATGATCTCTCTGCATTCAGTACAGACCATCATTAAACTTACATGACAGACAATGAAGTGCTGCACAAAACAGCACCTCAGTGTGGTAGTACTAATATCGTCTAGGCTCTGGCGAAAGCACCAAAGCACTAACAGGCATGGCATGGCAAGGCAGGAATGCTGCAATCATGTAAGTGAATGTTAAATGTACAAGTGCGACAAGAGCAAGCAAGCAGCCCTGAGATGCAGTGTCGTTCAATCCTTTAACTGTGTGCCTGTCTGTGTGCACAGTGTCCCCGCTGCATACTTTTGACAATTATTTCAGGCTTACCCAGCAATGCAAGTCATCCTTGAGTGGCCTGCATGTGTATTAGTGAATTGGCATGATGCGTGGGAGGGTTTGAGAAGTGTTAAATGCCAATATCCGTGAATCATGCCCTGAAATGCAGCATGGTTGTACACAAAACAGAGGTTCTTTAGGGTAAGCAGTGAACTGAATTCTCCAGACACCAGCTCTGATTGCCATGTTAAATCTTCCCAACATCGAGCTTGTTTGACTCAATTGCTAAGATTGGATACTGCATGTTAGTGAGGTAAGTTGGACTGTTAGCAAGGTATTTAACAACTAATAAATCCCCTTAATTGGCAGCTTATTCCTGCCTAGTGGGGAAGTTCCTGTGCTATTTCTTAAATGTATAAAAGTTGAAGCAAGATGCTGCTTGTCAAGATAAGCCTCTGGACTGCTCATCTGATTCGACCACAAATCTTACCATAACCACATTACTCAGACCCCAATAAGATTTCATCCAATGTTTTGATTTAAGAACATTCAAATTTGCTTCTAACCAAAGAGAGGATTATCATGAAATATGACACTGCAGTTGGTTTATAGACAATGCACTTGTGACATTAAAGATTGGATGAATAGAGTCCAACTTGTAAATATGTGATGATCCAAACTTGTCCCAGTCCTTTGCTATCAGTTAAAAATACTGTAAAAAGAGACAGGGAAGATATTTTCACAATATTTCCTCAATACGTGGTTAAAAAAAGCAAAAGCAAAAGCAGCTGCATACTGCTCCAAATCTGAGACACTTCTCCCAAACATCCTTGAATGGCACCATATTATACAAGCGAGCTGGGAGAAAGTGAGCACTGCAGATGCTGGAGATCAGAGTCAAAGAGTGTGGTGCTGGAAAAGTACAGCCAGTCAGGCAGCATCCTGACCATATTATACAAACTCATCAGTTAATTGCTAAATCTTGTCTCCCCTCTGCTTACTTTTAGATCATTCTATAGCTGAAGGAAAATGCAATGAGATAGTGTGCAGTTCATGGAGATGTTAAACACACTGCAGCTATTATATGCAATTGGAGGCTGTTTGAAATTGTGTGGAACAGTGTTGGCACAAGTCTACCTCACAAATTACAAGGACACCTGATGTACTACATTATCATTAAGTTTACATTTCAACAAGTTTGACTTTGAATAATTAATTTATTGAAACAACTGATCAGATAATTGAGCCAGTAGGTTGCATTGTCACATTTTCTTCAAACGTAACTGTTGGCAAATCAGGTAGTCATTGAATAAAAATAGGAGTTTGCTAATTCAAGCAAAACCATGATACTAGAACCAGATGAGGTGCAGTATGAATGTCAATACAGGTTTGGCTGGACAGCCAGTGATGCACAGGGCTGCAGTTTCCAGAGGTCACGTGTAAGGAGGAGGGGTCAGTAAATTCTCCAAGAGACAGGCCAACCTGTTTAATGGTAGGCTTTTAAAAAAAACATTATCTTCTTATCACTTGCTCCTACCTTAAAACAAAAGAACCGCTTTTAAATTATGCTTCCTTTTTGTAATATTTCCATATATCAGTGTACCCTCTGTTCTCTAGTCCTGCAACAATGTAGCTAAACAGCTCTGACATTTGGAGGGGAGTCTTAAATGAATGCTCTGAGGAGAGAAGTGAATAAGATCATGAGAGGCATGGAGAGGGTGAATGTGCTCAGTCTCTTTCCCAGGATTGGGAAATCGAGGACTGGAGGGCATCAGTTTAAGGTTATGGGGGAGAGAATTAAAGGGAACCTGAGGGGCAACCTTTTTTTACACAGAGGGTGGTACACGTATGGAGTGAGCTGCCAGCAGAAGTGGCTGACCTGTGTACATTAACAACATTTAAAAGGCATTTGGACAAGTACATGGGTAGGAAAGGTTTAGATGGATATGGGCCAAGTGCAGGGAAATGGGGTTAGCATGGAGGGACATTCTGGGCCAAAGGGCCCGTCTCCATGCTCTAGGACTATGACTCTATGAAGGAAAAGTAAATCAGCTTAATGAATAATAAGAAACATTACCATGGGAACGTTTTGCATATTTATATTTGTTGAAATCTTTCTCTTAAACTTTTTCACTGCTGATGTTTATCCAGAGATTGTAAACACCATAAAATAAAATTCACCAGGGACTAACGTGCACCTATTATAGAATCAGAAAATACACCGGAAGTCAGGCAGCATAAATGGAATGATAGCGATATAGAGTTAATGTAACAGGTTGAAGGCATTTATTCAGAATCATTATCTGTCGCTTTGCCAATTGGAACATTGAAATGGCCTCAGGAGCCAAGTTAAATTGAGGCAAAAGCAAGGCCATGCTCTTTGGGAACTGAGCCGACCAATCCTTTACTCCCTTCACCATGACGACTGATTGCTTGAAAGTGCTGAGAAAGTGCTGGTCCAGAGGGCCAGGGCATGTGCAAAGATTGGAACGATCACATCGCCAAGGTGAGACAGAAACTAGGCGTTTGGGAGCACTGCTCCCTCTCCATTTTAGGTAAAATCTTGCCATCAGGTGTGAGGTACTCTCGCTGTAGTTGTAGGTGGCTGCAGGTCTGGCTCATTCCCGAACATGTGCTGTTGCAAACACCTGAGCCATCTTTCACTTCACCTAGAGGTCCAAGATGACCATGTCCACAGGGACATCAGGTACAGAGCTTTAGGTAAGGGAAGGAAGGACATACCCAATGCTGCCCTCACCCTGATGGACACCGACATGTGTGGCTGCATCAAGCTGTGTGTAGACCCTCAGTACACAAACACCAAGTGTCACTCTGTACTGAGGTTCTACTTGTCCTCAGTGTACCGAAGGATGGGCCTGGCCTCAGTGCCGCAGAATGCTCCAAGTAGTTGGATTGTTATGTATCACCTGCCCTTTGTGGAGAAATTTTCAAAGAAAATCCCCTTTGACCACGGGTCCATCAGAAAGTGTTCAGCACGTAGTGTCCTCGAGACCCTGTGGGAAAAGAAGAAGGTGGATCCTGTCGTATTGTTCCCTGAGCTGACTGTCAAAGTCATTTGGTAGAATGCCACTAGAACTTCCAACAAGCACCAAGGCATCGCTTGGCTGGTGGTAAGAAGGGCACTGCCTGTGAGATCATTCATGTTAACCCGGATTCTATGTGCCACCACATGCTGCCCTTGAAATGGCTGTGGCTGGGGAGGTGGTATGAGAAACTGTCACACATCTCCTTCTGGAAAGTGCCTTTGCAAAGAAATGTCTGCAGTGATTTTTGTCAAGGTTTGTCCCACATAGCTCCATGCTGCAGAACTCTCAGGTCTGTTCCTTGGGACGCATACTGAAACAACCATCAACTGTGCCTAGAGGACCATCAACCCAGCAAAAGACACTCTTTGGTCTGCCAAAAAATAGCTGATCCTTAAGAGCAAGGAGTTGACCTCAACCGAGTGCTGCAGATTGGCACATTCCAAGGTCCAGGACTATGTGCTGAGGGATGGACTAAAGCTTGGAGCAGTGGGGAATAAACACTATCTGAAGTTTTTCTGCCAAAGTTAAATGGGGTCCATTTAGTTATTGGACCCCCTATTAGTGCCTCAAATATATGTAAACATAATCTTGCATAAGTAAGAAATGCCTTGGATTTCTTTTTTGGATCGAGTCAAATTCTAGTATATTTTTGTTCTTTCATATGCTACTGTACAGAATCGAACTGCTTTAGTTGACTATGTATGTATATATTCTATGAATAAAGTATATTTTTGAAATAAAAATAATTAATCAAAAGATGATCAATATGGTAATGAATATTCCCTAAATAGGAATTTAGAATATTAGGACAGCTGGTTGTCCGGGACACAGAAGGAAAGAGCTGTTGCAATTTCTGGTCATTGTGTCAAGCCTCAGGAGGCTGTGAAACTGAAAACAAGGAGAAACCATCTTCATAATTCATGTCTACCATCTGTTTCACTCTAATGTACAGTGTATTCCAATCTCAGCCAAATCTGGGTTCTCAGTAATGAGATAGAGGGGACAAATATCAAGGATTGCTTATTAATAGAAATACCAATTGACAATCACCAGCAGACTCAAAATGTTTTTGTCTAACTACTACAATAGTCATGCCAATGCAAAATGGTTTTGTTCATGCAGTACAGGGGTCTCATGATAACAGAGAGCCGTCAGGGAAACCATGGCCAAGGATGAGGATTGAATTCTGTCGTGCCAATCTTTGACCTGCATTCCCTGTACCTCTGGCTGTCAGCTTGGAGTAATACAACACCCTGATACAGAAAATCTAGAGTCAACATTTAATGTGGGGTTGTCTGAAGTGGAGCAAGACTCCTTGGAGAAATATACAACTCTGAACAATCCATTTTTCCAAATGTTTTGAAAGGTAATTTGATGCACTCTTCTTCTAAAACAGATTAACTTACAAATGATGCAAATGGCAAGACATGAGTTGGAGGTTGAAGTCACAAACAGGACAACTTTTCTTGGCGTCCAACAAAATAAATTTGGAAGTGAAACACCAAAGTTCAGCCAAACTGTGAATTCAATTGCAGTTCTGAAAAAGGGTCACTGGGGTTTCAAGCATTAACTCTGCTTTCTCTCTACAGATGCTGCCAGATTTGCAAAGATTTGCCAGAAATTTCTGTTTTTTGTTTCAGATTTTTAGCATCTTCAATTCTTCATGTTTGGTTTCTGTACTTGAAAATCATGATTTTACGTGAAAAGACCTTAAGTGAATAATTGTTTCCAATGGGAATCAATGTTCAAGCTCTACATAAGTTCTGTAGGGCATAGAGAGAAAAAGAATTACTATCTAATGTGAAATGCAGTGTTTTGAATGACTAAAATCTTATATAGATTAACGAAATAATTATAAGTACAGTCAATTATGTGATAACGTGGTAGTTCAGTTCTCGTGCAATCCGATGTTATAAGAAAATCATGTAATGGCAGCACCACTTAAACTAATGGAGCCGAAATCACGTTATGACCAATGCACACGTTAAAACTTCACGCTTTAGAAACAGTATGCCCAACTAGTCAATCGTGTTATAGCAAATCCAAGTTAATGAAATGTGCATTATAGCAGAACGACCTGTATAAATTTTAAAATACCTAAGTTAGACAATAGACAATAGACAATAGGTGCAGGAGTAGGCCATTCAGCCCTTCGAGCCTGCACCGCCATTCAATATAATCATGGCTGATCATTCCTAATCAGTATCCTGTTCCTGCCTTATCTCCATAACCCTTGATTCCACTATCTTTGAGAGCTCTATCCAACTCCTTCTTAAATGAATCCAGAGAGTGGGCCTCCACTGTCCCCTGTGGCAGAGCATTCCACACAGCCACCACTCTCTGGGTGAAGATGTTTCTCCTCATCTCTGTCCTAAATGATCTACCCTGTATTTTTAAGCTGTGTCCTCTGGTTCGGCACTCACCCATCAGTGGAAATATGTTTCCTACTGCCAGAGTGTCCAATCCTTTCATTATCTTATACGTCTCAAGTTAGAGAAAAATGTAAGGTTTTGATTACAATACTTCATGTAACAACCTCCTGCAATGGATTCTCTCTGATTCTGGTGGCAGTAGACCACTACCTGACGTTTGTTTCAGGAAGCCATTGTTCATTGGGTTTCCGGACGTCTGTTGGTGCCA
Organism: Chiloscyllium plagiosum; assembly: GCF_037043375.1. Classification (NCBI taxonomy): domain Eukaryota; kingdom Metazoa; phylum Chordata; class Chondrichthyes; order Orectolobiformes; family Hemiscylliidae; genus Chiloscyllium; species Chiloscyllium plagiosum. Next base: position 44,614,050 of record NW_028270169.1, read on the forward strand.
TCTCTTGTTCCTGATTGCATCATGCCAGCTGTCTGGTGACATCATTTTTTGGGGGGGCTGTGTCATCCTTTCTTGCTGGCTGCCTCCAGCTCCGAGGCCACTATTCATTTTGGCTACTCATCATGGCAGGCTGCCAGTCCATATGGATCTCACGCGCCACCTATGCTGCTTCGCTGGCTGCAGGGTGAAATCTGTCATGGACACCGCACGATTTCAGCTGCTGCCTTTGAGGGGAGAGTGGAGGGCTGCTATGATCGTTCCTGGCTGGCGTCCCTGGGTCTTTCAGGGTGGCGGAGCTTGGTCATGGCTGACATTCCCATGGGTTAATGTGGGAGTGTAGTTCCTGTCAAACTCAGGTTGCCAACACCCCGTCAGTCAGAGGAGGTGAGGTGTAACTGATTTTGGAAGTCGGCGGTGCTACATGGAGCCAGGAAAGGAGGGGTCAGCTAAGTTCAGGGATCACCAGCACTTCATGGGCCAGGTCAAGAGGGGATCTGACATGTCTGGGTTGTTCCTCAGGCAGTAGCAGCCTCTCTAGAGATTAAGAGTGGTGCTGGGGGGCAGTGTCAGCTTTAGGGGCAGTCCAGGACTCGATGGGATGGCGAGGGGTGGGGGGTGGATATCATGCTGCATATCGTGAGCAGCAGTAATGATACAGGAGAGACAGCAAGTTAGAAAGCTGGGATGTTGTTGCAAAATGTCACCAGTCAGATCAGATAATGTACTGCAACATTTTTACAAATCTCATGGCGCTCGGTAAGACCTCCAGTTCTATTAGTTTGCCAACATTAGGGCATTCCAGTGCATAAACATGCAAACTGTACGAGGGCAAGTTAGTGGAGTAGAAGCATAGAAGAGGTTTAATATAGAGAAGTAAGGGGTGATGCACTTTGAGTGGAAGAACATTGAAAGACTATATAAAATAGGGTAAACAATTCTAAAAGGATGCAGGAACAGTGGGACTTGCAATTACATGTGCACAAATCCTTGAATGAGACTTTGTAGCAATTGATACAAAGGCTTGCTAGGCCATTTCAGAAGGAAGTTGAGAGTCAACCACATATATTTGAGTCTGAAGTCACATAAAGGCCAAACCAGGTAAGGTTGGCAGATACCTTTCCCTGTAGGACATTACTGGAACTCCTTCGTTAAAGGCATTGTGTGTCAACCTTAAGTATGTAGACTGCAGCAGTTCATGAAGGCAGCTCACCACCACCTTTTATGGGCAAATAGGGACAGGCATTAAATGCTGACAGCCAGTGATACCCACATCCCATGTGTGAATAAAAAAAATTAAAGTGGCAAGGCAGGTAAAGAGAACAGTTAGAAAAGTATACAGTGTTCCCAGCTTTGTTAATCGGACCATAGATTGCAATAGGAAGGAGGTGATATTGAACTTATGTAAGTCACGTGTTAGACATCAGCTTTAATATATCAATACCTCTCCCTAAGACTCAACATTCACATACATGAAAGGACTTAACGTTGAGGTATTAGATACTGACGAAACATACCAGAAAACATTAGGGTATCAGGTGCAAGTGACTTTTTAATAGCATAATGTCTGATTATTGTCCAACAGCCTCACTGAAAAAATAATTTTTTCAAACTTAAAGTCTCATTCCTTCATATTTTAATTACAGCTGAAGACAAGATATTTTAAAAATCTCTGAATTTGCTCTTCTATTTATCTCTGATAATCTTCACTTCATTTTACATTCTATACATGATTTTAAGTTGAATTAAATATCCCCATTTATACTTCCAACTTTGCACCCTGCAGGATGGTTTTTGGCAGAGCACATGGAATTCAAAATGTGGGTCTGTATCTGGGTTGAGAACTCATGTCTGATTTGAACCAGGAACTCTTTGTTAATTGGATAGCAGCTGATCTTGTTGGATTTATTTATTATTGTCACATTTACTGAAATACAGTGAAAAGTATTATTTTGTGTTTTAACGAGGCAAATCATAAGTACAACAGAGTGCAGAGTAGTGTTACAGTGACAGAGAAGATGCAGAGAAAAATCAACTTTAACACTTAAGAGGATCTTTCAAAAGTTTGATTAAGCAGGGAAGAAGCTGTTCTTAAATTTGTTGGTATGCGTTTTCAAACTTTTGTGTCTTCTGAACAATGGAAGAGGGTGGAAAAGAGTATAACCATGGTGGGAGGTGTCTTTGATTACATTGGCTGTTTTCCCGAAGCCGTGGGAGATACAGTATAGTCAGAAAAATAGGTGGAAGGCGAGTTTGTGTGATGGACTGGGCTGTATTAACAACTCTGCAATTCCTTGGAGTCTTGGACAGAGCAATTGATAAACCAAGCTTCGATGCATCTGGATAGATGCTTTCTATTGTGCATCGATAAAAATTGGTAATACTCATTGTGGACAGCCAAATTTCCTTAACCTACTGAGAAAGTAGAGGTTTTTGGTATGCTTTCTTCAATCTAAGATCGATGTGGATGAATTGGAACAGATCAGTGGTGATATTGACTCCTAGGAGTTTGAAGCTCTTGACCATCTCCACCTCAGCACGTGACCAAGGGGGTAGAAACAGAAGCCAGTCACCTTTACAGTGAGGCAGATTTAAATGCCATGACTTTTGAAATTATTACCAATCAATATGTCATGGTGTCTCAACAGAGGAAGAACCAGAGGAGCTGGGACAGGGTATTTCTGGACTGAATTGGAAGCCATAATTGAACCTCTGAGGGAGAATAGGGAAATATTTATTCTCAGAGGGTGGAAGGAAGTTGTTGTTAAGTTTCTGATGGCCAGCCCAGGCAATCAGGGAAGGGGAATAAATGTTAGCATAGCCAGCAATGTCCTCATCCCGTGAATGAATTTCTAAAACATCAACCTTTACTTAGTCTTTGTTTTATTTACAAAATGAGTCATTACAAATGCTTTGCTCCTAACTCTACAACCAATTGTTAATATCAATAAGTATCTCTACATATGTACTCAAGTAATTATCCAATGAACTTCCCTCACTCAACTGTATGTGCTTAACTTTAATTTATACAGTTTACAGGTGCCACTTGCTCAGACAATTGATACAAATTGCTGAAACAGTAAGTGTCAGAGAAGTTACAAAACAGACATAGATACAGAGTATGAAAGATTCAATGTCCTCACACACTCTGGCACAATGAGTACAACTTCCAATCATTACAACAGGCCTTTGACTATAGACTGTACAAGAGTCAATGTAACTAGTCAGTGATTTAGTGCCTATCATCAGCGACAATGAGGAACATTTTACTTGGAGCAGTAACAATAGCTGTGTTACCACTTGTAAGAATTTTGTAGACCCACGTCTAGGAACAGATTTCTCACATGCATGAGATTCTCAAATTAAAGTGTGGAAAACATCAATAACAGCCATGTTTTGGCAGCAGGAACAATAAGCACACATGCATAGAATGTATAGTGAATTATGTAGCTCAGACCAGTCAGCTTAGAGTTTGCAAAGTAATATCCATGAAGCATTATGCAGGCTGGACAAGTCAGTACTCAGGTAGCCTGAAGTGGCTGGAGGGGCTGCCAGTAACACCCCTACAGTACTCTTTCTCAAGCAATCAGAAGCAAAAAAATCTAAGTTTCAAGTATTAATTCCCAAATTTGATAAATCACATTTCAATTTCACCATCTGCTGTGGTCGAATTAGACCCAATGTCCCCAGGGATTTTGCTTGGCCTCTGAATTGTCATTCCGGTGTCATTACCACTGTAATGCCACTTACCCTTAAATTTGTAAACTGGCAATGTTCTCAATGCTAACTTCTCTTTATTCTGACTATGAACTGCCACACCCTTTTCCACAAAGAGCTAAGCCCTTTCAGTTCTGATTGGCCTTTGGCCTTCTACTTTCAAAAGCTTTTTCCTTACTGATGCACACCCAATTGTTTCATGTTTTCCTTCAAATGGTCTGAGGTACACAGCTCCTAAATGCCAGCTACCTCCATGACAATTTGAAGCAGGCAAAATGTCAGGCTTTTAATAACACTCTTGACCTTAAGTTGCCTTAACATGAGCAACGGTAGGTTCCCATGTCAGTCCGCTCCCTCCACCCTCACCAAAATTTCCAGCATCACAAACAGAGGTGGAAAATCATTACACAGGAAATTGGTAATCTTGTTTTGGTCAGCTATCTCTCTTCAAACCCTGATCCCAGCAATAAGTGCATGGCCCACATAACTCTATGATGATTTTTCTATCTCATTGGTTAAGAGACATGCAATTGCTTGCCCTGCTCACACATATCGTCACTCTCTTCTGGTGCATATCACATTGAAACTAATCTCCAGGAATGTCAAATGATTTCTCAAAAGTCCACAGAATGAGATGACTCCTGGGGTGGCACAGTGGCACAGTGGTTAGCACTGCTGCCTCACAGTGCAAGAGACCCAGGTTCAATTCCCGCCTTAGGTAACCTTAGGGAGTTCATTGGATAATTACTTGAGTACATATGTGGAGTTTGCACATTCTCCCGGTGTCTGAATGGGTTTCCTTCGGGTGCTCCGGTTTCCTCCAACGATCCAAAGATGTGCAGGTTAGGTGAATTGGCCATGCTAAATTGGCTGTAGTGTTAGGTGAAGGGCTAAATGTAGGGGAATGGTTCTGGGTGGGTTGCTTTTCGGAGGGTCAGTGTGGACTTGTTGGGCCAAAGGGCCTGTTTCCACACTGTAAGTAATCTCATCTAATCTAATCTATTCAGACATATGCTGATCAATTCTAGTAATCTCAGACAGTATGATTGTTAGGCTTCAAACATTGCTTGTCTTTTTCTTGAACATTATCTAATAATGAAAAAAACTGCTTGTCTCCCAAAAGGCCCATGGTTGAAGGGGAAGGGAGATGGATTGGCAATAAAACATAAGGGAATGCAGGTTAGATTCTTTCAATGAATCCTTAGAAGAGTATAAAGGCAATAGGAGCATACTTAAGAAGGAAATCAGGAGAGAGAAAAAAGGACATGAGATAGCTTTAGCAAACAAGGTTTAGAGAATCCAAAGGAATTTTATAAATACATTAAGGATAAAAGGGTAATGAGCGAGACAATAGGGGCCCCTCAAGGCAGCCTATGTGTGGAACCACAGGAGATGGGGGAGATACTAAATGAATATTTTGTATCAATATTTACTGTGGAGAAGGACATAGAAGATATAGAATGTGGAGAAATAGATAGTGACATCTTGAAAAATGTCCACATTACAGCAGTGGTGGTGCTGGATACAGTGAAATGCATAAAAGTGGATAAATCATTGCTGGGCCTCTTGCTGAGATATTTGTATGATCAATAGTTACAGTAAGATGCCAAAAATCTGGAGGTTTGCTAATGTGCTACCACAACTTAAGAAAGATGATAAGGGAACTATAGACCAGTGAGCCTGACATTGGTAGTAGACAAGTTGTTGGAGGGAATCCTGAGGGACAGGATTTACATGCAGTTGGAAAGGCAAGGACTGATTAGGGATAGTCAGCATGGCTTTGTGCATGGGAAATCATGTTTCACAAACCTCAATGAGATTTTTGAAGAAGCAACAAAGAGGATCGATGAGGGCAGAGTGGTGGAAGTGATTCATATGGACTTCAGTAAGGCATTTGACAAGGTTCCTCATGGTGGACTGATTAGCAAGGTTAGATCTCATGGAATACAGGGAGTACTAGCCATTTAGGTACAGAACTGGTTGAAGGTAGAAGACAGATGTTGGTAGTGGAGGGTTGTTCTTCAGACTGGATGCATGTGACCAGTGGAGCGCCACAAGGAGCAGTGCTGGGTCGACTACTTTTCGTCATTTATATAAATGATTTGGATGTGAAAATAGGAGGCATTGTCAGTAAGTTTGCAGATGACACCAAAATTGGAGGTGTAGTGGATAGCAAAGAAAGTTATCTTAGAGTACAACAGATCTTGATCAGATGGCCCAATGGACTGAGGGGTGGCAGATGGTTAATTTAGACAAATGTGAGGTGCTGCATTTTTGAAAGTCAAATCAGCGTAGGACTTATACACTGAATGGTAAGATCTTGGGGAATGTTGCTGAACAAAGAGACCTTGGAGTGCAGGTTCATAGTTCCTTGAAAGTGGAGACGCAGGTAGATAGGATAGTGAAGAAGACGTTTGGTATGCTTTCCTGTATTGGACAGAGGATTGAGTATAGGAGTTGGGAGGTCATGTTGCAGCTGTAAAGGACATTGGTTCGATCAATTTTGGAATATTGTGTACAATTCTGGTTTCCCTCCTATCGGAAGGATAATGTGAAACTTGAAAGTGTTCAGAAAAGATTTACAAGGACGTTGCCTTGTAAACAAAGTTGCCCAAGAGTTGGAGGATATGAACAACAGAGAGAGGCTGAACAGGCCGGGGCTGTTTTCCCTGGAGCATCAGAGGCTGAGAGGTGACCTTAGAGAGGTTTATAAAATCATGAGGGGCATGGTTAGGGTAAATAGGCAAGGCCTTTTCCCTGGGGTGGGGGTCTCCAGAAGTAGAGAGCATAGGTTTAAGGTGAGAGCAGAAAAAATTGAAAGGGATGTAAGGACCAACTTTTTCAAGTAGAGAATGGTGAGTGTATGGAATGAGCTGCCAGAAGAAGTGGTGGAGGCTGGTACAATTACAACTTACAACTTTTAAAAGGTATTTGGATGGATATACGAATAGGAAGGGATTAGAGGGATATGGGCGAAGTGCTGACGAATGGGACTAGATTATCTTGTCATCATGGATGAGTTGAACTGAAGGGTTTGTTTTTGTGCTGTTCATCTCTATAACTATATGACCTGCCCAAGATGTCACTGAGATGAGAAGGAATTTCTTCATCCAAGAGCGAGCCTGTGGAACTCTCCACCAAGGGAAAGAGTTGAGGTCAAAACTTTGAAGACCTTCAAGAAATTTATAAATATAGTTATAGAGTCATAGAGATGTACAGGATAGAAACAGACCCTTCAGTCCAACCTGTCCATGCTGACCAGATATCCTAACCCAATCTCGTCCTACCTGCCAACACTGGACCCATATCCCTCCAAACCCTTCCTATTCATATACCCATCCAAATGCCTCTTAAATGTTGCAATTGTACCAGCCTCCACCACATCCTCTGGCAGCTCATTCCATACACGTACCACCCTCTGCGTGAAGAAGTTGCCCCTTGGGTCTCTTTTATATCTTTCCCCTCTACCCCTCTAGTTCTGGACTCCCCGATCCCAGGGAAAAGACTTTGTCTATTTATCCTATCTATGCCCCTCATGATTTTATAAACCTCTATAAGGTCACCCCTCAGCCTCCGACGCTCCAGGGAAAACAGCTCCAGCCTGTTCAGCCTCTCCCTGTAGCTCATATCCTCCAATCCTGGCAACATCCTTGTAAATCTTGTCTGAACCCTTTCAAGTTTCACAGCATCTTTCTGATAGGAAGGAGACCAGAATTGCACGCAATATTCCAACAGTGGCCTAACCAATGTCCTGTACAGCTACAACATGAACTCCTAACTCCTGTACTCAATACCAATAAAGGAAAGCATATCAAACGCCTTCTTCACTATCCTATCTAGCTGCGACTCCACTTTCAAGGAGCTATGAATCTGCATTCCAAGGTCTCTTTGTTCAGCAACACTCCCTAGGACCTTACCATTAAGTGTATAAGTCCTACTAAGATTTGCTTTCCCAAAATGCAGCACCTCGCATTTATCTGAATTAAACTCCATCTGCCACTTCTCAGCCCATTGGCCCATCTGGTCAAGATCCTGTTGTAATCTGAGGTAACCGTCTTCACTGTCCACTACACCTCCAATTTTGGTGTCATCTGTAAACTTACTAACTGTACCTCTTATGCTCGCATCCAAATCATTTATGTAAATGACAAAAAGTGGAGGACCCAGCACCCAGTTCTTCGGAATGAAGGGATGAAAGGATATAGGGAGAAAGCAGGAACAGAGTATGAAGTTGGAAGTTCCACCATAATCATTTTGAATGGGTGTGCCAGCTCAAAAAGCCAACTCCTCCTTCACAGGATTAGGGCTTCCACATCTTTCCTATAATGAGACAAACAGAACTGAACACAATTTTCCAAGTTTTGTCTAACCAGAGCTGTAGAGAGCTGCAGCATAACTTCACAGCTCTTAAACTCAATCCTCCTGTTAATGAAAGCCAACACACCATACGCCTTCTTGACAACCCTATCAACATTAGTGGGTTTTTTTCCGACAATGTATTCATCATCATCATTAGACTTAGATACTTTTTATTGGATTTAGGTTCCACCATCTGTCACAGTGAGATTCAAACCCATGTCCCCAGAACAGGATCGCTGGATTAACAGTCCAGTGATAATACCATTAGATTGCTATCTCCCCCTGCTAAGCCTTTTCTTTCTCTGATATTCTGTAGTTCTATCTTTCTATTTAGCATTTTGCAAAATGAATAATTTGTCATGCACTGCAAAATCCAGCCCAGTATCTTTTGTAATGAGTTGCTCCTATTGCTCTCTGACAAACTCTGATTTTCTTTTACATTAGTGTTGTGGACTTTTATAACAATCTAGTACTATTTCCATTAATTTTCTAATTTGAACTGAAAATCTCAGAGTTGCAAGTTCCATATCACAATCACTAGGTTACTTCATTTTTAATTAAAGCCATAGATTATAAAAGTTTTACATTGCTGTGTTTTGCCAAGAAAGCTTTCAAACATTTTGGCTTCTTGCCAATAAAAAAAAATTAAGACATGTTTGAAAGTAAAACAACAAACTTTCCACACAAGTTGGCTTGACCAACTTTCTGAAAATAGATGTAATTGCTTGGACTTCTGAATTGAATTCCACTAAAGCTTGAAGCCAAGCTGCATTGGGAAGGTAATCTGTTTCTCAATAAACTACTTTTGAATTATCTAACTGTTCTCAGGATTTTATCTGAGTGTCATAACGGGAAAAGGATCAAAAGTTAGCCATAAATGCATCAAAGGTCTTTGGTACACCAAGAGACAGATAGAAAGCTTTTTTCTGCTCCTCTAAATGAGGTCACTAATTTCTGGGAGAGACCCATAGGCTAGGTCTCTTGAGGTAGAAAGGGCCTTGTCCTCAACCTTGCAGGAATCCACAGTCTGAATTTGGAGACTAATAAATCTCTGTCACTGAAGGCCTGGACCCTATGAAGAGGAGGCAAGGAGACATTCGCTGCCTCAGGATAAGTCAGATGTCCAAATGAGCTTCCTGAGAAATGGGAATCTTCAAGTGACCGTGCAAAAAGTGTGATTTCACGATAAATCCTCATACACCAACAATGAGAAAGTTCGTTGTCATAATAATTGATTGTGTGTGTGGGTTTGAGTATTAGATATTGAAAGGTATTAGGTTGAGAAATTGCAAGGAAAACCTGTTTACACAAGGAGTCACCTGACATGATGTAAAATGGCAAAGAGCACATGTGGCATCAGAAAGATGAAGTCACCGTTAAAACTGAATTAAATCATTATTAAAATTAATTCTGTAAAGAGCCTAGTTGAGTTACTACCTGAACACAAAATATGCACCTAGGCACAAGAGCTGAGGGGCATCAGTGTTAATCAGCAGGATTGATTTCCTAATATTGAGTAAGCAGGTACTACAAAATTGGATTCAAAACACAGAAAGGATACTAAACAATCTGATGTGATGGTAGGTGAAGTATTGCTGATACGAGAAAGTCCAAGTAAGCTGGATATACATTGTAATCCAAGTCATAGATACCATCACCAAAAGAGCATGTTGGGGGTATAAAAGAATGGTTCTAAAGGATTAATGTTCACATTTACACTGTTTTCACCCACAGCCAGTGTGACACATCAGTAGAATGAGTGGAGTCAAGGAGTTCTATTCTTGCTTTCAGGGGAGCTCTGTATTGTAACAACTCCCTCAGATCCTTGTAATTACACCTGACCAGTTGTACTTACTGCAACATGCAATAACCTTGTTATCGAAGAACAGGGCCTCTTCAGTGTCTCTTCACTTTACAGTGGTGTATCCTCTATTATTAATCACTAGATAGGCCTCAGTTAAAACAAAGGCAAGGAGTTTGCAGTGAGCTACCTCAAGTAATCCTGATCCAACATGACATACTGGCAGAGGTGGAAAATACTACAAGGTGCTAGCCATGGTAGTCTGAAAAAATGCCAAGTGTGACAGTACAGATGCCAGAAACTGTACTGTATGACTGGAACACTTCACCTGTCAAAATGTACATGTTGATAAAGACACAGTAGCAGACAAATTGTGGGGTTCTGGTGTGCAATCAGTAATTTGCTGATTTTAGGTGGTTTGAATCACCCCCACATTCCTGGATTTATTCAGGGAATGTGAAATGAAGAAGGTAATAGACAGGTGTTTCAAAGCAAAAGAATCACTTTTAAATTAAACACAGATTAAACATTGTTAGAATCTAAACAATAGTTTTAATTACAGAAACTTTAATCGGGCTTGCCACCCTTGGGTCCCATGTGTTGTCACCACTGCCTTCCTCTCCATGCTAGTTCCTTGGGGTCTCAGGAGTTTAAGGTCACCATTGGAGAAAACATGATTTTGAAATACAACTGGCTGTTGAGGTTCTTGAGAACAAGCCCATGTCTGGAAGCTTTTGTTGGGATGGCACTTGGTTGGCCTCCCCTCTCACAGATGTCTTTGGTTGAGATGATGTCCTTGATTTGGCTTCACGATTCAGCTTCTCTATTCCGCCTCTGTGGTTCTTGGTTCCAAAGCAGCTTGTTGGGGATGGAGCCTGTGGGGAAGCTGTTTTGTGCAGAAACTTCTGGCTGAGAAACCTCCTTCACTTGAGATCACACCTGGTAGTTATACAGACTGGGTATCTAGTTATCTCCTGTCAAATCTGTGTTGTCCATTGTTCTTCTGGTGTTTCCTTCTGAAGTCAGTTGGCTTCTCGATAGTTAAGAATATGTGTAAATGGATTTTGATTGAAGTTGCATGTCTGGTATCTATGTTGGTCCCTTATTGTCAGCGCTGGGTAGCTCGAAGTGTAAAAGTTAGTTTCAGTCGAGAGTGTTAGGTTTGATTGACTGTTCTGTTAGTGTAGAGGTGGAATTCCAGGTTAAACAATGGTTCCAAGCAGCCATCTCTGTGTTTGTGTATTTTTCCCAGAGCTCAGTGCAGCTGTCATCTTTACTTAAAAGATTTTGAAAAGTCCAGGCTCTTTATCAGTATTTTAGATGATGGGGGTCTTTGGTCAATCCTACAAAATCAAGTATACAGGTTGACAAAATTAAAAAGCATCACAGGTAGCTGATGAAGAAGCAGCGCTCTGAAAGCTAGTGCTTCCAAATAAATCTGTTGGACTATAAACTGATGTTGTGTGGTTTTTAACTTTGTCCACCCAAGTGGACAACATTATGGCTACTATATACAGGTTGAGACAAGGCTCAGGCATCCAGAGGTCCAAACCAGAAGTGTTGATGGAAGGCAAAAAGCTTGCTATCCAGGGGGTAAAACGTGTTCCCTGAAGGAGTGATGAAACTTTGGAATACTGAGGTGCTGACCAGAGTTCCTGAGACAGCAAGTCGATCACAGCATGACAGAAGATAACCAAAATGATCTGAAGGCTTTCTGCGTGAAACAGTGACAGACAGTGAAATTGGAAATTGGTTTGGAGCAATGATTTGTGGTAACAATGTGCCTTTGCAGTTGAAAAATACCAAATGTTGAATCACAACATGCACCTAGTTGTGACGAAGTGTTCCGTTGATCGCTACCCTTGAAAGCAAAATGTGAAGAAAGAAAGGAAGTCAAATACTGAACAAAAGATTTAAGTTATATTGGACTGTGGTGCACTGAACCTTCCTGGTACTCACAATCGAAGAAATGCATTTACTCAGTGAGTTAGGAAAATAATGATTTGTTATGTTTCTTTGCAACATTTATTACAGGATGCTTAATTAGGGATGATGTTTAAGCGAGATACACCAGGCAGAAAAATAATGCAGATGTTTTTGACCTGATAAAGGAGGGATGTCATGATAGTTTGTAGTGAATGCGGACTTTGTTGGAAACTATATTTGGGGGAGAAACTAGAAGAAATACTTTATGCTACACAGTCACCTGTCCTTGGACACAAGGTTAGATAGCAGATGCAGTAAGATGAAGCTACCATTAAAACTTTATTAAATATTTGTTAAAGTTAAATCTTTGGCTGTGAGTGTTGTTCTTTCAGCCTTGACATATGATGGTCATGGGAGGCACAATCAATGTCAGGAATGACCTTGTCTTCTTCAGCGATTTTCGTCTCAACATTTCCTCAGGTTCAGAAACATTTTCGAAACAGATCAACTTTTTAACTTATTAAATCAGACATGTCAAAAGGAAGGAAATGAGAGTGGAGAGAAGAATGACAAAAGCTACACATTTCAAATTGTGGAAAATCTAAACAGGTTTAAAAAAGACAACTTTTTACAAAATTAGACCAACAATTGTCAAGGACAAGCATGCAAAAAATACTTTGAATTTCCGATCAAACAAGTTAAAAAAAAAATCAGTTGTCCTCACCCTGAAAATCTCTTCCACTGAAGTCTCAGGCCTCATAGTATGAGCTGAATATGTAATGCTCATTTCATGTTTGATAGCCATCCTCTGCTAACTTTCCCTTCAGCCTAAAAGAACATTTTGTGAAACAAGCAGTTCGTGGTACTTGTAGAGAATAGTTGCTTTTGAAATTTCAACAATGCTTTAAATCCTATCAGCTGAGATTACCCAAATTAACTAACAAGCACAAAACAGCAAGCGTGCCAGGGAAGTTAGAATATTGGCACACCCTCAAAGCCAGGGTCATGGAGGCTTGAACAAACACAGGCATGAACAGGACAAGGGATTAATATTCACAAGCTTAAAATGCTCCTGTTTACTAGAGCAAAATAATACAACTGATAAGCCAGTCATTTACCTAGCTTATGCTTTCAACATCAACAGATCAAATCTATCTGAATGATTCAGGCTAACTGCTGAACCAGTTCCTTCTGATTAATTACCCATTTAGAGATTGTGCCAGAGAGTTATTTATGTGTAACTGAGACAGTTTAAAGCCAAAGTCACTACAGTACTCGTTTGATCAGTACTGTTCATGACTGTCAACTGTGTGCAAGCATGTTCCCGACCTTTCTGTAGCTGGTCATTTTAACACAGCTTCCTGCTCACATGCCCATGTGTCTGTCCTTGACATACTGCAGTGTTCCAATGAAGCATAGCACAAACTAGAGGAACAACATCTCATCTTCAGACTAGGCACTTTACAGCCTTCTGGACGTAATACTGAGTTCAACACCTTCAAATTGTGAACTATTTCTTCCTTTCCTTTTTGCTTGTTATCTTGTTATCACCCCCACCATCCCGCCCCCAACCTCACAATGGGATTGTCTATCCTTTCAAGTCTGGCGGGAGCGTGATAATGCAAGGTTATGTTGTCCTTGGTATTTTTCAAAAAGGGTCGGAAAAGGTAGAGGTGCTGACATGGATACCAGAGGTTGCCCAAGTCAACAATCAGGGAAGGCCTTTAGGTATTTTTTAAAATACTTGTACAATGAAAGGGGAGTGGTCTGTTCTCCCAGTTCAGGGATTTTTCCAGTTTGGTTTAGTTTTAGCAGTTAGAAACTTCTGGGGACAGAGAAGCAACTACAGTGAAAAGAGGTTCCATGCTTCAGCAAATGCTTCCTGGCTGATCCTTTCTCACTAATGTTTCTCCTCTAAGAATCTGAGTTTGAATTTACCTTTTTTTGCCAAGGGGTGTCCCATCCTGCCCCCTGTAAAAATGCCATCCCATTCTCCCAATTCCTTCGACTCCGCCGCATCTGCTCCCAGGAGGACCAGTTCCAAAAACGCACAACCCAGATGGCCTCCTTCTTCAAGGACCGCAATTTCACCCCCGACGTGGTCGACGATGCCCTCCACCGCATCTCTTCCACTACCCGCTCCTCCGCCCTTGAACCCCGCCCCTCCAACCGCCACCAGGACAGAACCCCACTGGTCCTCACCTACCACCCCACCAATCTCCATGTACAGCGCATCATCCGCCGTCATTTCCGCTACCTCCAAACGGACCCCAACACCAAGGATATATTTCCCTCCCCTCCCCTATCAGCATTCCGTAAAGACCACTCCCTCCGTGACTCCCTCGTCAGATCCACACCCCCCACCAACCCAACCTCCACTCCCGGCACCTTCCCCTGCAACCGCAGGAGGTGCAAGACTTGCGCCCACACCTCCCCCCTCACCTCCCTCCAAGGCCCCAAAGGAAACTTCCATATCCGCCACAGATTCACCTGTACCTCCACACATATCATCTATTGCATCCTCTGCACCCGATGTGGCCTCCTCTATATTGGGGAGACAGGCCGGCTACTTGTGGAGCGTTTCAGAGAACACCTCTGGGACACCCGGACCAACCAACCCAACCACCCTGTAGCTCAACATTTCAATTCCCCCTCCCACTCCACCAAGGATATGCAGGTCTTTGGACTCCTCCATCGTCAGACCACAACAAAACGACGGTTGGAGGAAGAACGCCTCATCTTCCAGCTAGGAACCCTCCAACCACAAGGGATGAACTCGAATTTCACCAGTTTCCTCATTTCCCCTCCCCCCACCCTGTCTCAGTCAAATCCATCAAATTCAGCACCGCCTTTCTAACCTGAGATCTTCTTCCCGACCTCTCCGCCCCCACCCCAGTCTGACCTATCACCCTCACCTTTACCTCTTTCCACCTATCACATTTCCAACGCCCCTCCCCCAAGTCCCTCCTCCCTACCAAGATTCCTGAAGAAGGGCTTATGCCCGAAACGTCGATTCTCCTGTTCCCTGTAAATAAACTCTGTTTTGTTTAAAACTGAGTGGTTTGACCAGCTGCATCACTCTTGGAATATCCACCTTACAGCTGCCTAAAACAAATTTAAAAAGTTAACGTCTAGCCTACCTTCTTTAAACGTTTTGAGGGGGTCTAGCCTCATCCATAGCAGGAGACATACCATTGTTCTGGATGTAGGTTTGCTCACTGAACAGGAAGGTTCAGTTTCAGACATTTCATCACCCATACCAGGTAACATCATCAGTCAGCCTCTGGACAAAGCACTGGTGATGTAGCAGGCCATACCTCCAGTGCTTCATCTGGAGGCTCACTGATGATGTTACTTAGTATGGTGGACGAAACCTTCCAGCTCACAAGCAAACCTACAACCAGAACCTCAACCTGAGCTACAAATCTTCTCAAAACCTGCCAACACCATTATACTGCCATTGTCACATTCCGATCACTTAATCTGAACTATCAACGTCTTTTCTCTACCAGCACTATATGTCTACTATCTCCATCCAACCACACCACCCCTCCTCCTCAAATTATAGCTTAAATGCTATCCTGTCCACACTTCACTTCTGCTCTAATGAGGATCATCTAGACTTGAAATGTTAGCTTACTCTCTCTCTCCATGGATGCTGTCTGACCCACTGTGATCTCCAGCATTTGTTATTTTCAGTGCAAGTGCACTGTTTGTTGTCCATGCAGTGAACTTCATTGTGATAAATCCTCCAAAACTAATTCAGTCTTCCTGGGGGATCAAGGTCATGGAGCTGTCCATCTTTAATTTCTGCCACATTCCATTCTCTTCCACAGTCTACAGCTTCTTAAAATCACTATTAGAGTTGACTCAGTCTTTTTTTCCATCTCAGTAACATGCAACTTTAAATTTACTGGACAGCCTCAAAAATGCTCCTGGACCATTAGCTATGAAGTTGCTGTTGTCAGTGCTAACATACAAGGTATTAATAAGGGAATCATCAGTTAACCTTTTTGAAACTGACATCAATCTAATTACTTTGAATGGGTCAACACCTCTGCTGAGAAAGAGAACAAAGGGATAATCCAAAAGCTGACAATTCCTGACATAGAAGCCAGAATGGATATCTCAGCTCAAGCCTGCAACTCATAAAACTTAGGCCGATATCTCAGTGCAAGATCTGTGGGCACTGACCATATGAACATGGACATTGCCATCTAACTATGCCAGCCTCTAAGAACCTTCATGACACATGTTGGTTCCATTGCATTGCTGACCCATTTGCTTGCTCTTATAGTGCTGACGCAAAATGAGCCAATCGAGATGCTCTCAGCGTCACTGCCTTGTATTGCCTTGCATCGTCTTGTGTTTTTGTGCTTTGCCCCCTCAGCCAGAGGTACCAAGGTCATTTTATTGCTGCACTGGTAGTGAGTCACAGTTGTCAGCAGTCTTCAGTCAAGTAAGATCGCCTTCAGTCAGAGGTTCCCAGCACAGAAGGTCAATACCAGTTCAGGAGCATGGATGCAGTCAATCAGCTGCTCAGAGCAATCGGAGTCAGGATTCACTTCCCGCAAGGGGGAGAAGCTGAATATCAGGCAGCCCATCAGGCATCCTGACCTTTTCTGCCCTGTTATGGACTGTTCTCCTTTGAAGTAAGAATACAGTAGATACTAAAAGAAATAAAAGTGGATGGTACAGCTGTCACTGTCAGTGTAGATGTGGGATTTGTCCTAAGCGAGTGAATAGACAGTGCAGATGGTATGCTGTGTTAGGGGTTAGGGTGGGCAACAGCAAGTGAAGGATGATGTTGCAGGAAATAATAAAAGTGACCAAATGCAAACTTTGGTGGGAGTTGGATTCAATGGCAGAGATCGAGTGAGTGTGTAGTATTGGAGAGAAGATGATGGCGCTTACGCTGGTGGATTGGAGAAGGGCATTGACCCTCTTCCCACAGTGCTGTGTATTCCTCCAGCCAGCTGTCTGCACTGACCTGGGGGAGTACCTCAGAGTAGGAAGGCATAGTCTGATGTCATGTCCTCCTCTGCTGGTTCTGGGGTAAAGTGGCTTTCCAGCTAGACCTCCAGGTTCCTACATACAATGTGGGAGACTAATTTCC
Source organism: Chiloscyllium plagiosum (assembly GCF_037043375.1). Classification (NCBI taxonomy): domain Eukaryota; kingdom Metazoa; phylum Chordata; class Chondrichthyes; order Orectolobiformes; family Hemiscylliidae; genus Chiloscyllium; species Chiloscyllium plagiosum. The sequence goes on from NW_028270169.1 coordinate 44,630,966, forward strand.
CCTTCTCTGCAATGTCCAAGGATATTCTGACTCTGGTGAGTTGTTCCTAGAAAGGCACAAGGTAAGATGCAGATAGAAACGAGAAAGGGTGAGTCATAGGGGTGTGGTAGGTAGTTACTAAGGCAAGTTTGATAAGATATAGGAAGAGCTTGCTATTTAAAAATTCATGTAATGACACCCTTTAACCAACCAATTTGTTACATCTTCAAACAAATCCGATAAACTTCAATTATGACTTCGCTTTCACAGAGCCATGATGGTTTTGTCCGATAAGAATAAAGAGAACAAAGAATATGGCACAGGGACAGACCTTTCACACCCCCTCCCCCAAGCCTGCACTGCCTTATTTTGCCCTTCTGTACTAAAACTGTATTCACTTACAGGATCCATATCCCTCTATTCCCTTCCCACTCATATATTTGTCCAGGTGTTTCTTGAATGCTGCTATTGTGTCTGCTTCCACCACCTCCTCTGGCAGCACCCTCCAGGCACTCACCATCCTTTGTGTAAAAAACCTGCCTTTCACATCTCTTTCAAACTTCTCCCCCTGCAACTTGAACTTCTGTTCCCTAGTAATTGACCCCCTCCACTCTATCTATGCCTTTCACAATCTTATAAACGTCTATCAGGCTGCCCCTCAATGTCCTGCATTCCAGTGAAAACAAACCCAATCTATCCAACCTTTCTTCATAGCTAAAATCCCCTAACATCCTGGTAAACCTTTTCTGTACCCTTTACAAAGTATCCACATCCTTCTGGTAGTGTGGTGATCAGAACTTTGCACAATATTCCAAATATGGCCGAACTAAGGTTCTATAAAGCTGAAACATAACTTGTCTATCCTTAAACTCAGTGTCCTTTCCAATGAAAGCAAGCATGTCATTGGCCTTTTTCACTACCTTACCTACTTACACTGCCACCTTCAGTGACCTGTGGACCTGCACACCCAGATTCCACTGCATATCAAAACACATAAGGGTTCTGCCAATCACTGTATAATTTCCACTTGCACTTGACCTTCCAAAATGCATCACCTCACATTTGTCCAGATTAAGCTCCATCTATCATTTTTCTGCCTATGTCTCCAACTGGACTATGTCCTACTGTATCGTTTGACAATCCTGCGCACGATTTGCAACTCTCCCAATCTTTGTATCATCTATAAACATACTAATTACACCAGCTTCACTTCCTCCAAATCATTTATGTTGACCGCCGACAGCAGAGGTCCCAGCTCTGATCCCTGTAGCCCATTCCTGAAGAAGGGCTTATGCCCGAAACATCGATTCTCTTGTTCCCTGGATGCTGCCTGACCTGCTGCGCTGTTCCAGCAACACATTTTCATCCCTGTAGAATACCACTAGTCGCAGTCCTCCATTCCAAAAGGCATCCTTTATCATCACCCTTTATCTCCTATTCCTAAGCCAGTTCTGTACCCATGTTGCCAGCTTACCTTGATACCACGAGACTTCACCTTTTGTACAGTTTACCATGAGGGAACTTGTCAAAGGCTTTGCTAAAATCCATATAGACAACATCAACTGTTATTCCCTCATCAAACATCTTCATCACCTCCTCAAAAAGTTCCATCAAGTTAGTGATGGTACTTTGATTTAAAAAATAGTCTTGTCACTGTTCCTTTAACATTGGATTCTAGCTATGACAAAGTTTGGGCTAACTGGCCCCTAATTTCCCATTCCCAATGACAGAGGTTATTTTCCAAACTACTGTTTCTCTCTAGAATTGAGGGAATTTTGGAAGGTTTCAGCCAATGCATTCACTATCATATCAGTTTTACATTCCATCAATGTTCTCATTACTTTTTCTTTATTGATAGTGAGACTTCTAAGTTGCTCCTTCAATTTTACCTCTCTATTTTCAATTAATTTTGGGATGCATTTCATGTTATCTACTCAAAATACTTCATCAAACCCTTTGCTTTGTTATTTCTCTATTTCACAGTATTCGGTTTCCAGTCTAATTCCCTCAGAAATCAATGTCTACTCTAGCTGCCCTTTAAATGTCATATACTGTAGAAGCTTTTAATGTTTATTTTTACATGTCTTGCTGGTTTTACTTGTGCTTCAATTTCTGAAACTATGCCAGTCATCTGCACCACCACAGTTGTAAGGAATTCATCTCATTCTCTCATCTGTTGCATCTACTCTGGTGACACCATCTTCTACAGAGATGCTTTTCTTTCCCCTCAACTGACGGTCACCCCACAATGATTGACAGCGACCTCACTGGTGTCTAGTTCATTTCCCATACTTCTGCCCTCACCCCTTCTCCTCTCTCCCAGAGCAATAATAGGGGTTACCTTGTCCTCACATACCATCTCACCAGCCTCTGCATTCAAAGGTTCATATTCTGTCATTCCAACTATTGACAGCATTTTATGGAGGCCATTCCCTCTGTGACACTTTAATCCATTGCCCTTCAACTCCACCATTGCACCTGTCCATGTAATTGCAGTAGATATGACACTTGTTCCTTTACTTCATCTCTCCTCATTATCTAAAGTTGCAAGCACACTTGCAGGTGAAATAACAATTTACTTGTACTTCTTTTACCTAGTTTACTACATTCATTGCACACCAATGTGGTCTTCTCTTACTGAGACCAAATACAGATCAGGTGATCACTTTGCAGAATATCCCTCCCTGCCTGTAAGAACAACCCCAACATTCATGCTCCATGAGCACTGGTCACACCCAACCCCATTGACATTGGCATCCATTATGTGCCAGCCTCCAATGACCCCCATTGCACATCTCCAATCCATTTACAGGATGCTTCAATGCTGTACCTCAGGCTGCACCAGCAACTATCATCATAAAGCTACATCAAGGTCAGTCGGTATTTAGAGACAAACACCCAGCTCATGGGTTACCATTGTTTCAGTAAACCATCGTGCTGTCATGCTAACATTTCAATCATAGGCCTGCTGCACTGTTCCAGTAAAGCCCAATGCAACCTGAAGGAACAGCACCTCCTAAATACTAAATACTGCATTCAACAGTTTTACACCATGAACACTGTTCTCTATTATTACTAGATCTCCCTCTCAACAACACCCCTCCCTCCAAGATTCTTGTTTTGCATGGGTTTGCTCTCAGCAGATTCAAAGTATTTTCTGCTATTTACAGATATTCATCTCTGTACCACTCTTCTATGACCATTCACACTCAGCTTTCCATTTGCTCTGAGCACCTCATCATCTGCTCTACTTGCTCCACCTCCCCATTTGTAAACGGCAGTAAAAAATATCATTTTCCAGATGCCTTCAGTTCCGAAGAAGAATCATACTGGATTTTATACTTTAACTCTGCATCATAGTTACTGCCAGACCTGTTGAATTTCTCCAGAACTTTCTACCTTTATGTCAGATCTCAAATATCCACAGTATTTTGTTTTTGCCTTCAGAGGGGAATTGTGCTTCTATATACATAGATAGAATTATGTAACTAAAATTTGGTTTTATTGCATTAAAATGTATCAGCTATGCCTGGGAAACATTTCCCTCAAGTAGAGAATGTGGTGCTGGAAACGCACAGCAGTTGAGGCAGCATCCGAGGAACAGGATGAAGGAGTCATGCCTGAAACGTCGACTCTCCTGTTCCTCTGATGCTGCCTGACCTGCTGTACTTTTCCAGCACCACATTCTTGACTCTGATCTCCAGCATCTGCAGTCCTCACTTTCTCCTATTTCCCTGAAGTACACAGATCAACCTGCTATCTATTTATTTAATACTAAGTTCTGACTGTTATGCACATTCTTATACAGGATCAGGAAACCATAGAATTGTATTGTCAATACCTTTATCAAATCATGTTAAAAGTTAGTGATAAGTAATGGTTCTAACATGGATGCCTGAAGATTTCCACTTGTGGTTGAAACATTTTTCCCATTAATGGCCATAATCTGGGAGTTGTCAATTTGCATTCAATTTAAAATTCAATCGCTATTTCCATATGACTGAAGCTTGTAGCTGACATTTTTTAGAGAACGTTTGTGTCTGGAAATCCAGACAAACTCTATCTTCTGGGTTACAATCCTGATATATGTAGACCCAGAATTAAAATTTTCAAAAGCCAATTTAACAACCTTTAATACCAACTCTTCTTTCCAAAAGATCAATTTGTACACCTTTCATTATCTCTTCAAATAACAAATAACCAATATCAAACAAACTGGTTTATAGTTCCCAGGGTGAAATCCTATAGGGATCTGAACAATGTCATATATATAGCAAGATGTGTCACAGAATCAGGCAAAAAGTGTAGCGAATGCTATTTCAACACCAAAGTAACTTGTTCCATCTTTTATGTTTTTGACAGGCAGCAAAGTGAGATTTTTGTTATACAAGGTAGTTATTGCTTGTTAAACGCCTTGTCAATAGCCCAGCTTCCCTTTTTAATTTTCAGCCATCCATCTTACCAAACTGACTAAACAAGCTCAGCATCAGGAAAACCCAACTTAGAAAACAGAGCAGTGGATTCAGCCCACCACTGAGCTGAAACTACCTTCATGTTGGACATTGGGCAACAACATCTCAGGGTATGTTCCATAGGCACTGTTTTAACTTACTCCACATCCACAGATATTGGCATCCGACATGTGTCTCCCTCTAATGACCCTTATGGCATATCCCTGATCCACTTACAGGATACGTTTGCACTTCAATTTTGCACCTTTATGTTGTACCGGCATCTGTCAGTGTAATGCTGCAATAAGAACGCTGTGCACTCACGATGCATACCCAGTTCATGGACTGGGGAGAAAGTGAGGTCTGCAGATGCTGGAGATCAGAGCTGGAAATGTGTTGCTGGAAAAGCGCAGCAGGTCAGACAGCATCCAGGGAACAGGAGAATCGACGTTTCGGGCATAAGCCCTTCTTCAGGAATGAGGAAAGTTTGTCCAGCAGGCTAAGATAAAAGGTAGGGAGGAGGGACTTGGGGGAGGGGCGTCGGAAATGTGATAGGTGGAAAGAGGTCAAGGTGAGGGTGATAGGTCAGACTGGGGTGGGGGCGGAGAGGTCGGGAAGAAGATCTCAGGTTAGGAAGGCGGTGCTGAATTTGATGGATTTGACTGAGACAGGGTGGGGGGAGGGGAAATGAGGAAACTGGTGAAATCCGAGTTTATCCCTTGTGGTTGGAGGGTTCCTAGGCGGAAGATGAGGCGTTCTTCCTCCAACCGTCGTTTTGTTGTGGTCTGACGATGGAGGAGTCCAAAGACCTGCATATCCTTGGTGGAGTGGGAGGGGGAATTGAAATGTTGAGCTACAGGGTGGTTGGGTTGGTTGGTCCGGGTGTCCCAGAGGTGTTCTCTGAAACGCTCCGCAAGTAGCCGGCCTGTCTCCCCAATATAGAGGAGGCCACATCGGGTGCAGAGGATGCAATAGATGATATGTGTGGAGGTGCAGGTGAATCTGTGGCGGATATGGAAGTTTCCTTTGGGGCCTTGGAGGGAGGTGAGGGGGGAGGTGTGGGCGCAAGTCTTGCACCTCCTGCGGTTGCAGGGGAAGGTGCCGGGAGTGGAGGTTGGGTTGGTGGGGGGTGTGGATCTGACGAGGGAGTCACGGAGGGAGTGGTCTTTACGGAATGCTGATAGGGGAGGGGAGGGAAATATATCCTTGGTGGTGGGGTCCGTTTGGAGGTAGCGGAAATGACGGCGGATGATGCGCTGTACATGGAGATTGGTGGGATGGTAGGTGAGGACCAGTGGGGTTCTGTCCTGGTGGCGGTTGGAGGGGCGGGGTTCAAGGGCGGAGGAGCAGGTAGTGGAAGAGATGCGATGGAGGGCATCGTCGACCACGTCGGGGGGGAAATTGCGGTCCTTGAAGAAGGAGGCCATCTGGGTTGTGCGTTTTTGGAACTGGTCCTCCTGGGAGCAGATGCGGCGGAGTCGAAGGAATTGGGAGAATGGGATGGCGTTTTTACAGGGGGCAGGATGGGAGGAGGTGTAGTCCAGGTAGCTGTGGGAGTCGGTTGCTTTGTAGTAGATGTCCGTGTTGATTCGGTCGCCTGAGATAGAAATAGAAAGGTCGAGGAAGGGGAGGGAGGAATCTGAGACTGTCCAGGTGAATTTGAGGTCGGGGTGGAAGGTGTTGGTGAAGTGGATGAACTGTTCAACTTCCTCGTGGGAGCACGAGGCAGCGCCGATACAGTCATCGATGTAGCGGAGGAAAAGGTGGGGGTGGGGCCAGTGTAGTTGCGGAAGATGGATTGTTCCACATATCCTACGAAGAGGCAGGCATAGCTGGGGCCCATGCGGGTGCCCATGGCTACTCCTTTCGTTTGGAGGAAGTGCGAGGATTGGAAAGAGAAGTTGTTCAGGGTGAGGACCAGTTCAGTCAGTCGAAGGAGGGTGTCAGTGGAAGGGTACTGGTCGGTACGGCGGGAAAGAAAGAAGCGGAGGGCTTTGAGTCCTTCGTGATGGGGGATGGAGGTGTACAGGGACTGGATGTCCATGGTGAAAATAAGGCGTTGGGGACCGGGGAAGCGAAAATCATGGAGCAGGTGGAGGGCATGGGTGGTGTCCCGAATGTAGGTAGGGAGTTCTTGGACTAAGGGGGACAGGACGGTGTCAAGGTACACAGAGATGAGTTCGGTGGGGCAGGAGCAGGCGGAGACAATGGGTCGGCCGGGGCAGTCAGGTTTGTGGATTTTGGGCAGGAGGTAGAAGCGGGAGATGCGGGGTTGTGGGACTATGAGGTTGGAGGCGGTGGATGGGAGATCCCCCGAGGTGATGAGGTTATGAACGGTCTGGGAGATGATGGTTTGGTGGTGGGGTCATGGTCAAGGGGGCAGTAGGAGGAAGTATCTCCGAGCTGGCGTTTGGCCTCAGCGGTGTAGAGGTCGGTGCGCCAAACTACTACTGCGCCTCCCTTGTCTGCTGGTTTGATAGTGAGGTTGGGGTTGCAACGGAGTGAGTGGAGGGCTGCGCGTTCCGAGGGTGAGAGGTTGGAGTGGGTGAGTGGGGTGGGGGAGTTCAGGTGGCGGTTAATATCGCGGCGGCAGTTGGCTATGAAGAGGTCGAGGGCAGGTAGGAGGCCAGCACGGGGTGGACCAGGCTGCATCTCTGGGCTCTTGACTTGCTGTCATAGTGCTCATTCATGCTGAGCCTCCCATGATGCTCACAGTATGCCTGACTTACGTTTTCTTGCCTTGTCTTTTTGTGCGAGGCCCCTCAGCCAGAAATGCCATGCCCCCCACAGTACTGCTGCATTGCTGTACCCTTTAATGCAAGCACAAGGTCAGGAAGCTTCTCATGGTTTTGAGCAGACCTCAGACAATTCTGTCATTCAGCTACTGAACCAGAAATCTCTGTGACTTGCTCCAGTTTTGTTCTAATATGGAAGAAAATTTGGGTTTACCAACATTTGTGAAAATAAAATGATTAGCAAATGTAATGAGCACCTTAAAGGATAAATGTGAGCCCACAGAAAGGACACAGACAGAATCCCCAGTATACAGAGCGTCAATTCCATTACCTCAGTTTTAGATTCAATCATTGAAATGGACATGTAAATTAAATCCAATCAAATGATTAAATATTAATTGCTGCAATGAGTTGATGCAGCAAGGAGGTGGAAATTAAATTTCACTTCATTCCATCCTCAATCTTGTCATAACCAATGCAATTGTTTTTTTTTAAAGTATTGCCTGTATTTCAAATAATGCCAAGGGGTTGTTTACCTCAACCTGTATTTCAACATTCTCTGTCAATTCTCTAACTCTTCTCAGGATGTTGGGAGCAATGCATTACAACTGGATTTTCCCACTTGTTCTTCTGTGCAGTACTATTGTCTACGGTATGTAGAAGCTTTAGTGTACTAATAGGATTACTTGTCGAACCAGATTATTTTAATTATCGCTTATCAAATCCTCATCATCTGATTGGATGTAGAATAGTTAGCAATAAGGCAAATTGGGCCCTGGGGTGTATCTGCAGAATATTGAACTACATGACGGAACAAGTTATATGGATGGTTTAATTAACAATAGCGACAACAAGTCTGCAGGACATTGTGGAACTGTGATTGCCCAGCCTCAAGAGGCTTGTACAAAGTTGTGGGGAAAAGCTCAGGATTACAACTTGTTCAGTCACAAATATTACATTGAAGGATACATAAAAATATTATAGTAAAGTTATCAGAGGCAGAGATGAAGAAAGCTGTTTAATTTGACTCAGCTTTGGGAGACAAAAATCGAAGATTCAAAAACCTTGAGAAATGCCAAAAATTAAAAGTAAGTTTACTTTCCTCAGAGAATAGTTGACATTATTATGTTGTGCCAAGCAGGTTCTTGGGAATGCAGATAGAAGAAGGTTGACTACCTTACGAGTGTAAACCAGTGACAAATGCAATACACAGAGGCATGGTCAAACAGGGTTTCACAGGTCCTCTTCCATTAGGTCCAATGGTGTGATTTGACACCATTTGACATCAATGATGATATATAGCAGTTTTTAGCACAGTTTACATCACAAATAAAAATTACTTAAAGCTTTGTAATACACATAATTCCTCAGCCCCCAATCGCTACAGTGGCTTCTTTTGCCAGTGGCTCCATATCCAGAAGAGTTCTCTACTAATTTGTTGGAGGTGTATGACAAATATTGCTCTGAATCTTCTCATTGCAAGGTAAACACAATTTTAGGGTGGGATGCTAGCTTCTCATAACAGCTGGTACAAAGATTGTGACACTTATGAATACTGAGGCAATGAAAACTGAGGAAGACATGGAACTGAAATTCTCACTGTCTTCTCCCTTGCAGACTGGATAAAGTTTAAAGCTATTGTTTGAAACAACAACTGAGTTTCAGCTTACATGAAGAACTGCAGAGTGGTGCTATCCACCTTTGCTGTGGCAGTGAAAAATCTCATCCACAAACAAATTTAAGGGAGGAAGAGGAAGATGAATAAAATTCTGAAAACATCTCTGAAGGTGAAGAAATGATGATTTTCCCACTATTGCCAGAGGAAGAAGTTTGCTTTTCATAGGTAGCAGCAATCTTTCCACAGTCTCTTCAGCTTGACGCTGCTTTTGTTTAGCGATGGGCAGTAATATGAGGTCTAGCCACGGTGTTGGTGGGGCATTCAGGTCGGGTTCATCAGCAGATAATTGGTTCAGGTTTGTTCTGGTCTATCAGGTGGAGGGGTGGGATAGGGGTTTTTGGGGGTGAGAGTTTGGTGGGGTGAAGTGAGGTCAGGAGCAATGGGGTGCCATGTTAGGATATGGAGATTGCATGTGGTCTCGAAGATATGTTGTTGGGTGTGTTTGAGGTATGTATGGGAACAGTTAAATTGTTACTCAGAAGTCAAACTATGTACTCAATAGTCTATCTTTTCCGAAGTAACAATTTCACTTTATTGTAATCCTTCAAATCCCTTGACTTAAATCAAACTTTTTGGTGGGCTCTATGCATAGAGGAATTGTCCAGCAGAAAATCCAACTAGCAGGCATTTTTTTTCAGTTTGTTATAATGAGAATTCCACAGAATTTCCATGTATAACTCCTATTTTTGCTGGAATAGTAACTTATTGGCTATCAGAAAATCTGGGCCATATCTCCAGGCTTTCCGAAATGTTCAGAAAATACAGAACCATTATCAAAACTTTTCTAGACATGAACTATAATGGCAAGAGGAGGGACCTCTGACATCAGTGTTTCTTCAGATACTTGTTCTGTGGCTAACAGTTTCCAGCAATACTCTTTTAATTTTTCAGATATAGTCTGGTGCGCACAAAGTCCTCGAGTGAAGTACATTTATTTGCTTTTGTTTCATCATTTCTAATGTGCAAATCATTCACTGTAACTTGACAGTGTTGCATGACAGTTAATGTCTGAGGTCTTGTTTCTTGCTTAGTTTTAATAATCTCAAGTTCCTCAGCTCCCCTGGTTCTGAAGTTTGTGCCCCCGCTCCTGGAATTCCCTTGCTAAAAGTATCATGGGGATACCTACCTCTGTGCACTGCAGCCATTCAGGAAGGCATCTTAAAGGCAGCATGAAATAGGCAAAAAATGAGCAGGAGATCTCACCTGATCTCCATTAATTTTTCACTTCATGAGGTTGAAGAAGGATAGCAAGAATACTTGAGGACTTATTTGACACTCCTTTTTAACTTGAGAGGAACTCAAACATGTACGCATGCGTATGAAGAGGGAAAGTTGTTTCTTGCTTTTTTTTGTGCAGAAATTATATTTTGCTGTATTTGTCTGTAAAGCAGCAATGACTGATCTTTAACAATGGAAAACACTATAACAGGGCCTCGGAATGTGAAAAAAACCGCAAGTCCTTGATCTAAGCAGCAGTAATTATAAATTAGTAACATCTGTATTATTTTTCTCTTTCGGATTTGTCTCACTGTTTTGTGTTATAATATTAGTAACAGTAGTGTGCCTTTGAATCTCATTAATTCAATGGAAATATGGTCCTCCAGATTATTGTCTGCTTACAGGCTTATGCTTGATATGTCTGCTGCCCTTGCATCTACCTTCCACTTCCCACAGCTTCAGGTAGCAAGGACTGTTTACAGTATTCATTAATGTTAAACAGTCTGGTCGGGCTTCCCTTCGAGCTACAGAACAGACTATTGCTATATTATTGGTGGAGCTGACTCCTGAGTGTTGTAAAATAGGAGCTAATTAACCTGCCCCTACCCACCATGCTTCCAATATTTAAGGAGTAAGCCTGATGTGTTTTAAAGATTTTCTTTTGCTCTGCCAGAGAGAAGAATTGTCAACGTTATTCAGAATTTCCAATAGACATCAGCAGCAGTGAATAAAATAATTATTGAGTTCATATTTAATGAATGAAGATGGGAATAGTAATTTTATCAAGTATTACTGATAATTTGGTCGTGAGATTTTTAGAGTACCTTTTTGATAACTAAAAAAAGTGCCAAGATGCAGGCTGTGCTTTGTTTTAATTACTTATGTAACACTTTCCCATCACAAGTGCATAAAATGTTATTGTAGGGTGTGGTATACGTTGACTTTTTCTGAGTCAGGTTTAGAGCAAAACAACAAAGATTAAAGCTCTACTGATAACAAATCTTGACCTCAAAATCTAGAAAGCACTCTTACCATTTGAACACCAATTACTTCAGTAATTCTGTGGCCGCTTTGGATGAGGTTGTTAATTTAGTGCTAAATCAAACCCTGGGAAAATGTGTTGTACCTATTATATTTTATTAGGTAACATAATTATACATACATGCAACAGAGGGGAACTAGTCATGGAATAAGTACTATGGCCCCAGATTTCATGAAATACTACTGACCTCAAAGAAAGCTGCCCATAAAGTTTCAGCAACCTTTTTGGCATGAATTTCACCTTTCTCAGCGTCAATTAAATTGTGGTGTCAACTATACCTGATGACTAGATCCAATAGCAGTAATGTCACCAAGAGGTTACACAGCCAGTCATATTGAAGAATTCGCACAGACAAAAAACCAGAAAGAAAAAAATCTGTTGATTATCCTTCACTTATTAATCAGTTTACAGAGAAAAAAATATGAATTTGGATAGATATGAAATTAAGGTAGAAGTTGAGGTATCATAAACAAATTTGTTGAGCATTTACTACGTTCAAAACAAATAAACTTTTATTATCATAATACAGAAATTTGACATTCCAGAATTGTAGCATTGATTTTCTTTCGGGACCAAGGAAATTGTCCTGCGCTAATTATGAAGCTAGCACAATCCTAAAATGAAATGTCACCTTATTCAACTAAATGCTGTTTTAAAGGATCTTACAGTGAGGCCTATAGCATAAAATTGAAGACTAATGTTAACTTCCATGATTCCTTGAGATTTACATTTGCATGGTCTTCAATAGTGCACTTGTGGTGTCGTAGGAATCGCAGAGAGAAACTTTTGGATTTTCACATTTATCCACTCATGGATGAAAGCAGAAGTGACTGTCAGCTTCACAGATGCAATGACAGTAAATGCTGACCATTTTGCCTTTGTCTTAATTGCAAAGTCTCAACCAGTAATTAATTCTATAAATCCTTGGCAGAAGGCAAGTTAAAATATGACTCCTGAAAAAGGGCATAAATGCATTGATCTTGCAAATGGAATGGTTTCTCTTAATCTCTGTTCAAACACAATTCCTCCTAAAATACTGTCAACAATGGTTGATAAAACCATTTGTATAGATTAAATTAAAAATTATTAAAGAGGCAAACAATCTGAACAAAAACTATTTGATTATCTATAATTAGGGAGTCTGCTATCAAGATGGAAACAGCAATCTCCATCTTGTCAGCAACTTTTAATGCATAATGAAGTATATATATTGACAAATGTAGTTAACAGTGCTAAAACGTTTGCTAAATATGTGTGCACATCCCAGACATCAAGGGCCTCAGCACTGAGCCCTGCAGAACCTTACGAGAAACAGAAACATCAGTCTACACCGCTTTCTGCTTCCTGCCTTTTAGCCAGTTTTGGATCCAATGTACCTCTGCCTTGGATTCCATGGGCTCTTACTTCCTTGACTAATCTTCCATGACTGACCTTATCAAGAGCCATGCTAAAGTCCATGTTAACAATATCAAATGCAATATCCTCATCAAATGTTTTGAAGAGGTAAACAAGAGTGTTGATCAAATTTGTCAAATGCAATTTTCCTTTAACAAATTCATGCTGGCTATCTCTGACTAATCCTTGTCTTAATACAGCATTGAAAGAGTATTGCACTCTATTAGAAAGATGAGATTTTAAATGAAGGCAGTGTTGGACTGATTAGATGGATGTAAAATATTCACTACACAAGGAAGTGCCAAAAGCTATGATGATGGCCTGGCCAATGCTTCTTCAAATAACAGCTTACAGAATAATTACATATTGATCAAATTTGTTCATTGTTGCATATTAACATGTGGAGGTTGGCTGCCAGGTTTGAAAGAGTCACTCAATTATTAGAGAAACACTTTAGGATAGCCTGAGAATATGGAAGACACTGTAATAGTGCATGTTCTTTATTCTGAGTAATCACTTGTGCCAATGCAAATCAGTTTGCTTGAAACATCCTCCTCTCATTGGGCTCAACAAAACACAGAGGGATAGTGGTCAGACTGTACATGATTAAAACAATTGTAAAAGAGCCAGACAGGTAAGGATGAAGAAAATGTGCTTGAAATACATAACATTAATGGAAATTAGGCATTTAGTAGTCTAGCACAGTCTGTGAATCTACACTAAACGAAAATGACAAATTAGCTGAAAGCTTGCATTAAGTGATTATCTATTAAGTGGTGGAAGGCACAAATAAGACAGCACTAAGCTCAAGGTACTGAGTCTTATTATTGTGAGTACTGCAAATTTGCCAGAGGATGAGTGACCGACAATTGAGTGATTCTGTTCATCCTTCAGGAAAGTGAGCAATTTCCCACTCGCTGTACTCATAAAGAAGTAAGGAAGGAGCGTCGCTCAGAAATCTAGTTGCTTCCAATTAAACCTGTTGGACTATAACCTGGTGTTGTGTGATTTTTAACTTTGTTTGCCAAAGATGGACAACGCCGGGAGAGAGGGATATTGCCTCATTCTTCTCCATTAGACCTGGCAGTGGAAGTTCTGAGTCACCAACCAGCAGCAATGTTCCCATTACAGCTTTCACCTGCACATCCACCAATGTCATTTATTGTATCCGTTGTGCCCAATGTGGTCTCCTTTACATTGGATAGACTGGACACCTTCTTGCAGAGCGCTTTAGGGAACATCTCCAGGATACCCGCAAAAATCAACCCCACCACCCCGTGGCCCAACAGTTCAACTCCCCTTCCCACTCTACCAAGGACATGCAGGTCCTGGGCCTCCTCCACCGCCGCTCCCTCACCACCTGACGCCTGGAAGAAGAACACCTCATCTTTCACCTCAGAACACTTCAACCCCAGGGCATCAATGTGGACTTCACCAGTTTCCTCATTTCTCCTCACCCCACCTTACCCCAGTTCCAACCTTGTAGCTCAGCACCATCCTCATGACCTGTCCTACCTGCCAATCTTCCTTCCCACATAACCACTCCACCCTCCTCTCCAACCTATCACCTTCATCCCCACCCCCATCCACCTATTGTACTCTTGGCTACCTTCTCCCCAGCCCCACCCCCCGCCCATTTATCTCTCCACCCCTGAGGCTCCCTGCCTTCATTCCTGACGGAAGGCTTTTGGCTGAAACGTCCATTTCCTGCTCTTCGGATGCTGCCTGACCTGCTGTGCTTTTCCAGCACTACTCTAATCTAGACTACAAGCAAAGGCTTGCCTTACCCAGTGCAATGTTTATAGACCTGTAGGTTGTAGGCAGCAGTACAAAAGCTGCACAAAATACAGTAAAATGTTTTAGTCTAGTCATGCAACATCACACTCATTCTACTCCTTTCACCTGAGATGAGCACGAAGTGACAATGAAAATATTGATAAACGCCCACCACCGGCTTACTGTTTGCCTGCTGTTTTCCATGGTATGCACCCTTCAAGTACCTCCCCCATTGTGTTTCCAGATTGTTGGATCATCTCTAATAAATACATATAGATAATCTGCAAAGAGCAGAGGAGTTCTGCCCAGTATCCAATCAACATCAGAAAACAAAATAACTCAATTGTCATGTTGTATTTGTTTTGTAATACTGCTCTGCCACAATTAGCTGCTGTGTTCCCTACATTACACAAACAACTATGAAAGTATGTCATTGACTGTACAAACTTTGAAACATCCTAAGGTTTTAAAAGACTTTATATAAAGATTAATCTTTCTTTTATCATTACTCAGTTCAGCACTGAACCTTTGCAATGTTATCATTAACAAGAAAATCAGACTCTTGGGAATCAAATTAGGTATAAAAGTGCCATTCCTACACAAAGATTGGTGAAACAATTATATGGATTCTGTGTTTGAAGATAACTAAATCCAGCATACCTTTTAGAGATAATATTGACTAGGAGGCAAATTCTTGTACACTTAATATAAAAACAATTTTTATTTTGTTGGGCTGTGGAACAAGAAAATGAGAACAGATACTGCTTTTCACCAAAGAAACTGTGGAAAAGGCTGTTGCAGCTTTAAATCGAGTTACTGGACGTCATTGTGTGTTGTATCTGTAATGTTGCCCTACTTAAGTACAGTACTGGGGGAGGATGTTAAACATCATATGTTTGTGTGTATACACACCTGTGCAAATATGTATGTGCATGTGTATTTGCACAAGTGTATGTGTTTGAGTACATGCATGTGCATATACACATGTCTGTGTATCTGTGTATGTCTGTGTGCTTATGTGCATTCGTATCTTCTAACTGTTTTTAAATCAGGAATAGTTGCTGTGGGCTTCTCAAGGTTCAGCATACTAACAACTTATTGATTGCTGGACAAATGGTTACAGACTTGTTTGTGGACAAAATAGGAGAAAATTCAGCCTATAAAGATAAAGCATCTCAATTTCGCTCTCTATCTTCCGCCTGTTTGGGGAAGCAACAGAAAATATCTCACAGGTTGATCTCACTCAACGTTACACTCTCTGCAAATTCCCTTGTTTCAACAAATAGGGGAAAAAAACACCTCAGAGGCCTGAAATGGTGAATCTGCAACCAACGAAAGGTTGAGAATCAGTGGATCCTCCAACCTCACATCATGAGTGAACAATCAGAAGAAGTCAGATGAAAGCTGAAAGAGAACAATCCATTGATGTCTGTTAACTGAACTGCTACCAGCGCTGTATTTCTCTAACTTTAATTTTCCTTTCCCACCTGTAATACTGTATTGTGTCTTGTCTCCTTGTGTCTCTGTTTGTATGCATTAGTGAATTTCAAAAAGAGATAGATTATACGCTGTCAAGTTATAAATTAGCAATTCATGTTTCTTCCTTGCCTTTGGTTCACAGGAGTCTGATTTTCTTGTTAATGATAAAATTCCAGGTATTGGGCTTCTATGGTTCAGTGGGAGTGTCCCTACTCCTGGACCGAGATCCGGTTCAAGTCCCACCTATTCCAGAGGTCTGTAGTAATGTTTATGAGTAGGTTGATTAGAAAAATAAATAAAAATCCTTGTGTGCATTTCCCTTTCACCTGAATTAGAGAACTGGGTAAAATTGGACAATTCAATGGTTTGATCAAATGTTCACATTTATGATGACTCTGAGAATAGTAAGGCTTGAATTTCAGCTGACTACCCTAGTGACTTATAATCTCCAGCTTGTTGCTTATAAACTACCTATCAAGCCACAGCATTACTCATACATAGTAATTTAAGATATATCCCCAAAAGTATACTTACATCATATCATAACATAGAGTATGTGTTTCATGGACTTGTATTATCACTGATTGTATCTGAGTGCATTTTTTTGCATTGGAGATAGTGCAGACAAGATTGCTGTAGAAACAGGGTCGGTGGCCTGAAGGCTGAAACTGCGGTGATGTCCACCGAAATTGTGACCAATCATACTAATTTTCCTGCCAGAGTGATTCTTAAACTTGTGGTTGAACCTACATTCTCTTCCTCTTCCATTTTCGCACCAACTTGCAGGTTTGTGCTTTTAGTATGGGTTATATGAAGCATACAAAAATAGAAACATTTTTGTCAAATTTTTCTTTGGAATGTTGTTGGAGAATTGTCCAATTACAAATAGAGGCCATGCATGGATCTTGTGAAATTGACGAACACTGGTTTATTTCTCTCAATATCATGGGGAAGTTGACTGGACCGATACAAAACGGACACTTTGCACAGTTAAGTCAAGGATTCTCCTCCCTGAGCAGTAGATAGTCAGTTTTATAGGGTTACAGCGATATAATGTTAATTACAAGACAACGCAGTTTCAATGACAGTTAATAGAAAACAATTGCTTGTCCGATAGTATCCATCAGTTAACAATTATAACAGAACGTTTAGCTCATCTGCAGAAATGGGTGCTAATGGATAACATCCTGGCTTCAATAGGTCCCTAGGGTAGTTTTTTTTTAGATTACTTAGATTAGATTACTTACAGTGTGGAAACAGGCCCTTCGGCCCAACAAGTCCACACCGACCCGCCGAAGCGCAACCCACCCATACCCCCACATTTACCCCTTTAACCTAACACTACGGGCAATTTAGCATGGCCAATTCACCTGACCCGCACATTTTTGGATTGTGGGAGGAAACCGGAGCACCCGGAGGAAACCCACGCAGACACGGGGAGAACGTGCAAACTCCACACAGTCAGTCGCCTGAGTCGGGAATTGAACCCCGGTCTCTGGCGCTGTGAGGCAGCAGTGCTAACCACTGTGCCACCGTGCCGCCCATAGTGTTCATTCTCATCAGATATCTTGGTGCCACTTAGTCTGTGTGGGCTTTGTGGGCATTGAGTACCTGGAGACAGGGAATGCCCTCAGGAATTCAGAAGCAGCGATACTATTGTGAGTAGGAAAACCAATTTGCAGATCATCTAGGTAGTGTATTCCTTCAGTCAGGAAACTGCTTTGGTAATGTCTCATTTCACTATTAATTCCTGAGCTAAGTGTGGTCAAGTTGAGGTGCCAGTGACATTATGGGTAGGCTGTCTTTGGCTAAAACAGACATGGTTTCTGTGAGCAAGTGGTTGGCAGACAAAGTGATTTGCTTTTCTCCCACAAGTATAGTCAGGCCCTCAAGCTTCCAAAAATGTGGTCTCAGAGTTTTATTCTTCATATGAAATTAGTTCTACCTGATTGATATTGGGTCTGAGGATTTTCCAATGACTGGGAAACTAAAGCTTTCAAATATACATAACAGATCTTCACTCCAACAGTTCCAACAAACATCAGAACAGGTCATTAGGAACAGGAGCAGTCATTATTGGGGTCACTCACAAATGCTGGTTTAGCATTACTGCTTCATACACTCAGACCTGAAGTACTTCAACAAGCAGGGTTACACAATGCCTCTACATGCAAATTTCACATAGGACCTTATTCTGAGAAATGTGAAGTCAGTCTTGTCACAAAGAAATAGCAGGGGATTTTAAGTGCTGTGAGTACCGAAATCAGCCCCAGCTCACTCACAAAAGCATTGCTACATATAATCTCATGTTGGCAAATATTTCCCGTTCAAAATGACAGGGAATCAGTTTTGTGCCCCTAACTGATTAGTACAATTCCCTGGACTGTTTGCACTAGACCAGCAGGATTCACCATGGCACATTCCATAGACTGTGGTGAAAATGGACTCCCTGACTATTCAAATCAAACAACTGGCCTATAGTGTGGAACCAGGCCCTTCAGCCCAACAAGTCCACACCAAAGAGTAACTCAACCAGACCCATTACCCTACCCTATTATCCTATATTTATCCCTATCTAATGGACCTAACCTACACATCCCTGAATACTATGAGCAATTTAGCATGGCCAATTCACCTCACCTGCGCATCTTTGGATTGTGGGAGGAAACCGGAGCACCTGGAGGAAACCCACACAGACAAAGAGAGAATGTGCAAACTCCACACAGTCACCCAGGCTGGAATTGAACCTGGGTCCCTGGCGCTGTGAGGTAGCATTGCTAACCACTGAGACACCGTGCCATGCTAAATTGGTACCTGGTGTCCTAGATGGAGGTCTAGAGGAGTAAGCAGTGAGCTGCAGTTTTGTATAATTCAGTCAGATAGGACAGTGACACATGTATCAAACTTGACCTGAGTTGAATGTTCATTGATGTAAGTAAGTTCAGTCAAATCCAGTTGGGATAGACTCTCCTATTAATGCTTTGGCTATCTCCTGTAATAGAGCTTAAGTGTGGAGCTGTTAATGCGTGTATCCACTAGTGCTTCTGCTGTTTGGAACTGTTTCTAATATTTGCACAGGCTTTGGAAGTGGCTCATTTTTCACAATATAACACATTTTTTCACAGGGCTACAGCAGATGGTTTTTAAATCGCAGAAGAATCCTCAGAGGATAACCAGCAGCAAAACCTGCGTCAATACATGGTGCATGTGGAGCGATCCCTATGATTAAAGAAATATTACAGATGTCACTACAACATTAAGAAAACCACATCTATAAAACCTTGTATGCCATAGAGAATCAACAAAGCTCACCCTTGAATAAAGAAATCTGTTTTCTCCTCAACATCCTGCCATTTGTTAAAGTTGTTCAACTGCTTTGTAAGACTTACCTTGCCGAATCTTGGGATACACAATCAGCCCAATTTCTTCCATGATGGTTATTCAGCAGATTGAAGGGCCACCAGTTAAGATAAAAAGCCAACATCAATATCTATGAAGAACAGTGCCCTGCACAAAAGATATCTGACAGATAATCAATCCTTTGTTGGAGAAATGAGACAAAGACCAAAATCAAGGTCAACAACACACTAACCAAAGACCTACTAATTTTCCGAGTCTAAAGTGAATGTATACGGAGAACCAAAGATCTACTAATCTTCCGAGTCTAAAGTGAATATATACGGAGAAATATTGTGAAATCTCAAGATCATTTGAATCTGTGAACTCAGAGACTTGGGGGAGAAAAGTTAATATGAATGTGGTATCATTACTTATGTGAAAACATAATTGCCTAACTAAGGGATACAAAAAGCTTGGGGGTGGCAATGTTGTGTGAGGTAATGGTCCACAAAGTTTTAATGTTTGACCTATACAATGTGCAACTCAGTTTGATGATGTCATACAGTCTCTGGTGGAACAGGCAGTCAGCCTTTAGTACAGTTTTCAGATGGTGGCACATATCTCCAAGTTACACCTAGTTAGCAATAGTTACTATGCTTCAGAGTTAATATAGCATGTGTATGTTACTAGGATGGCTCAGCCTTTTCTGCTGAGACTTAGCTGTGATCCATTCTCCTCCATAAAATACTGACCAGCCCTTTGGACTGATACAGAAAAGAGGATTGGCAGCAGTATCCAACCTTAACTACAAACCATCACATCATATTGTAACAAAACTGTCTTAATCATGAACACAGCAAAGATTTCTTGGACTAAATTACTTTTCCTCATTGTAAAGATTTATGTAGCCCTGAGTGACTAATATCAAGCTGATGATTTGTCTGAAATGGATGACTAATTTGGATGGCCAGTTCCATGAGCGAGGGACCTAATCAAGATATCTTTTGAGGTCTCAAGAGTTTCCTTAAATGTTTCGGCCAATTGTCAGGCCTTGACTCCATTCCCAATAGGGTCTGTTTGCTCCAATCTGATACACATCCAACCATGCCCTGTTTGAGCCAATTAGCTGATGGCATTTCTCTTTGGAGAAGGTGGGTAGAGTATTTATGCTGGTACGGCAGCCTGAAAAATAATGGAAATTGTCCACAGTATATGCACTCCTGCCATTCACAGATTATGATCTTGAAAGAGTTATATTTTAATCTTTGACAAGTTCCTGTTAGAAGATTACTATTGGAAATTTGCAATTTGTCAATTTCAAATTGGACAAAATATATCACCAACTACAATAGATTTATTGTTAGTATAACTATTATTCTAATATGCTAGACAATAATTGATTTTAAAAATTAAAAATAACTTAAATATCACAAATGTTGTGAAAAAATATCCAGTATAATGGAAATCTGTTTTATGCTAATAAGTAAATTAATATTTATGTATTCATTAAAGGGAAATAAATGCATAAATGTCAGTGGTGCTTATGCTCGTTTGTTAAATTTTAAGAGATGGATAGACAGCAGTGATATACATTTTACATTTTATTAGATAGAAGCTGGATAAAAAGCAGTGATATACTTTTATGCATTTTTACATTTAGATTTTATTGTCACCATTGATTACAGATGTTGAATGTATTACTTAATCAACTTTCAATACTGACACAGAGATTATACTGTTCTTCTCAACGTATTGATCTTTACCATACCAACAGCATAAGTTCAATTCTCACACCAGCTGAGGTTACCCTGGAGGCCCCACCTTCTTAAGCTCACCCTCACCTGAGACATGACAACACACAAGTAAAACTGACCACTAATTGTTCCTTTTTAATGAAGAAACAGCCCTATGATGTTTTGGGATTACTGCACCTTTACCCCTTTGCCGGCTAATGATGGCTATTAATAAAATTTAGTTTCATTTTTTACTTTCCAAGGTGATAAATTAGCACAAATCTACCAAATGTGTATCACTTAGCTTAGGTTGCCTCTAACAATGAATTAACACTCAGCAAATCAGGTTACCCATTGTTCATTGGAGACGTGTACGTATCTACAGTTTGAATTTCGTAACTACGGAAAGGGTTTAAATATGCTAGAGAACTTAAACAAACAACTAAGGTCATCAAATTGGATATAACCATGGTTGAAAGGAAGAAGAGGGAAGATTATTTGACTTAAGAAGTGATGCAAAAGTCAGGAGAAGCTCTGATTTTAGAAGTTTATGGATTACTAGAAGAGGTAAGACGACTGCGGATGTAAGTAGCTTTGAAATCCCAGAAAGGAACAATTTTAAATAGGAGATTGTAAAATGCCTTTGATGTGATAACACAATTTATAAATTGTCAGATTTTTCACTTCTTTTAATGTATCTTGGTGGATAATTAAAATTCAGTTTAGCCTTGTCTCTATATTAGATTAAACATTTCAAAATAAAATCAATGCACATAAAAAGGGCTAGAATATCTTTATTATTTTGTACTGTTTTTACTTTACATTTTACTTGTGAATAAAATTATGAATTTTAAATAGTGGCAGAAGAAATCATTTCCATTTCTGACATTTACATTCATTAATATCAAACCTCTAAAACCCCGTAGAGAACACTTAGTACAGAGAAAAACAACCATGAGTTCTATCCTAATCACGTACCTGTGTGACAGATTCTGTCTATCCACATGAGCTGACATTGGCCTGTCTGAATGCCAATAAGAATCAAATGGAGCAAGTTTTCTGCTTCAGGCCTGTGTCCACTAAGAACTGAAATGCTTCCAAAACTATTCCTATGTTATCAATTATATATTTCCAAGTCTGTCTCTTCTGGCAAAAGCATCTTCAATCGATACAGCAGTGAAATGGAGATTACGAGAATATCATAACCCAAGCAGAGCACTGTTCACCATCTTAGTGAAGCACATCAATTTCATTCATACAGTGGGCCTGAAGAAGATTAGAAAATTATCTTTCTCTATGATTTAACTGCAAGATGACGCAATAACTACATGCATAGGCTTAATCGAACAATAACAACGTATTGGATCAGGCAAAATCAGATCACGGACATAACCCCACTTTACACAGTCAATCTTCATGAATGTGATCTATCATATTGTTATTGAAATAACTCCACAGAGGTCAGTATCCTATCATCAAGTCGCCCGTTATTTACACATGCATAGTATTTAACATTGGTCTGGCTTCCTCAGGGTCAACTGTCAGAATGAACAGGCTGTCTGACACTCCTGTCAGTCAGGGCTCCCTGGTTAGGGCTATTAACCTTGTTCAATCAGGTCTCTCGTATTTTATGAGCTCCCACCTGGCTGACCTCGTTACAACTGCAAAAGTTGTAAAAGTACAAAAGAGAAGTACAGTACAGGAGCAGGTCCTTCGACCCTCCAAGGCTGTGCTGATCATCATGCCTTTACTAAACTAAAAAACAAACCTTCTGCCCTTATTCAGTCTGTATCCCTCTATTCCCTCCCTATTCATGGAACCATCCAGATGCCTCTCGAATATCACCAGCATGCCTGCCTCCACCACCTCTTCTCGCAGTGCGGTCCAGGCTCCTACCACTCTGCTCATGAAAAGCTTCCCTCACACGTCTCCCTTGAAACTTTCCCTTTCTCACCTTGAACCTGTGTAATTGAAATTTCAACCCTGGGAAAAAGCCTCTGACGATCTAATTTTTTAGACCTATATCAGGTCTCCTCTAAGCCTCTGTCTTTCCAGTGAAAAGAATGCTGGTCTTTTAAACCTTTCCTCATAGCCAATGCCCTCAACACCAGGTAACATCCTGGTGTCCTGCTCTGCACTCTTTCCAAAGCTTCCACGTCCTGGTAGTGTGGTGACCAAACCTACACACAATATTCCAAATGCGGCCGAACAAGAGTTTTACATAGCTGCAACATGGTTTGTGAACTCTTGTACTCCATGCCCTGGCTGATGGAACCAAACATGCCATACACCTTCTTAATCACCTTGGCACTTGTATTGCTACTTTTAAGGAACTGTGGATCTGCATGCCCAGATCCGTCTGCATATTAATGTTCCTAAGGGTTCTGATATTTACAGGACAATTCACACCTAAATTTGATCTTCCAAAATGCATCACCTCCCATTTGTCTGTTAAACTCCATCTGCTATTTCTGTGCCCAAATCACCAATTTATATATATCCTTTTGTATCCTTTCGCAATTGTCAGCACTATCAGCAATTCCACCAATCTTCATGTCATTTGCTAACTTACTAATCAAGCGACCCACATTTTTGTCCAGATCATTTATATGTACTACAAACAGAGGACATAAGACTGATCCCTATGGAACACTGCTAGTTACCGGTCTCCATTATTCCTCCTTAGTTTTTAAGCTATGTTTTGTTTTCTAAGCTTAATAAAAACAAATCCCAGACTTTTTTGACTTGATTGGTTGTAACCTTTCTTTTCTTTTGTGGAAACATGCCCTTCGGCCCAACAAGTCCACACCGACCCACCAAAGAGCAACCCACCCAGACCCAGTCCCCTACACTTACCCCTTCACCTAACACTACGGGCAATTTAGCATGGCCAATTCACCTAACCTGCACATTTTTGGACTGTGGGAGGAAACCGGAGCACCCGGAGGAAACCCACGCAGTCACGAGGAGAATGTGAAAACTCCACACAGACAGTTGCCCGAGGCAGGAATCGAACCTGGGCCCCTGGTACTGTGAGGCAGCAGTGCTAACCACTGAGCCACCATGCCACCCTTAAATTTAAGCTGACAGTTCAGTGTTTTACTGAATGACTGCAGTACTGATTAGATTCCCTACCGTATGGAAACAGGCCTTTTGGCCCAACAAGTCCACACCGACCCTCCAAAGAATAACCTACCCAGAGACCTACCCTATATTTACCCCGACTAATGCATCTAACACTAAGGACAACTTAGCATGGCCCATTCACTGGACCTGCACATCTTTGGATTGTGGGAGGAAACCAGAGCACTCAGAGGAAACCCACACAGACAGTCACCCGAGACTGGAATTGAACCCAGGTCTCTGGTGCTGTGAGGCAGCAGTGCTAACCACTGAGCCACCATGCCACTTGTGCTTCTCCTAAATTACACAAAAACGGATTAATTCTGAAAGTTCCCTCTCTATCGAATTTTTTAAAAGAAATTACTGTGGCTACAGAAATGTTTTCAAGTTATAAAAAGCAAATTGCTGGAATATTTGCATTTACATAGTTTCTTTATAACATGAAGTAACTTTCCATCTATTGAAGTGTATTCGAGCTGTAATCATTGTTGAAATGCAGCAAATACAGCATCCAATATGGCAGAAATGCCCACAAGCAAGAATATGATGATGACCAGATTAGCTTTTTTTTGAAGTTATGTTAATTGAGGAATAACTATTAGCCAGGACATTGGACAGAGAAGCAACAGTTTTTTGAAATAGTACAACATGGCATTTTCTGCTTTTGCACAGCAAAAGAGGTTTCTTTTAACCGACATATCCTAAACATCAGCACCTCTATTAATCCAGAACTCCTTCAAAACTGGGAGCTCCAACCAGGATCATATTCTCAAATTTTGGTTGTGAAGTGCCAACCTTCTGAGAGTCAAAGATAGTACATATGTCACTTTATTCCAAGCCTTGCACATTACTGTTCATATTTCAGGAATTCTGTTTTTGTTTTCAAAATGGGAAACCCTGGTATAAAATATATTTAAAATGCTACCACAGTAATCATTAGTGTTTGGTGGTGATTCCCAGCAATCACAAAAGATCAAAAATTAGCAGACAGGGAAAGACATACTGCTATTGGAAAGATGAACACATTGATCACAGGGTGGAGGAGGTTGTCAGATCATGGGGTGAGGCTTCAGACTGTGTTTCATGAGCGAGTCATCAGTTCACAGGGCAAAATGTAGATTGGAAGATCACAAATAAGAGGGGAATCAGTTTATGCAGCAAAGCCAGAAGATCACAGCAGTGAGAAATAGCCATGATCAGCAGAAAGTTGGCTTGAGTGCCTGGTTGGAACACTCCCCATTTCTGGACACATATCACAGAACACTAAAATAATAAGCAAAGGCATCCTAAAGATAATGACAAAATGAATGCAATGATGATTAATTCATTCTTGGTGGCATTAGTTACAATTGAATTTATAAGATAGTGTTAGAATGTGTATTTTGAGTTTTTGAAACATTGTGAATGTGATGATTAATAACAGAGGAAAGGGAATGAGTGGGAGACAGTGGGTGAACAGGGGCAAACAATTGACCTGCTGCGGTAGATCAAATACGGCTGGCAGAGAGATTGTTGCAGAATTAAAGCATTGTTCCTACTGCTGAGGTGATAAACATTCACATATAGGATGCATTGTCAGTGCTTACCAGCTTCACATTGTGTGGTGTCTTGAAAATGGCTGAGTTCATAGTAAGTGCGTACAAATGACAGTAAACAACAACAGGAGAAGGGCATTCTATGAACATCCCCATTCTCAGTGATGGTAGAGAATGTCAAATCAATGCCAAAATCAAACCTGAACCATTTGCCACAATCTTCATTTCGAGGAGTTGAATCGGTGATCTGACTCAGCTCTCCCTGAAGACTGAAGCATTTAAAATATCAGTCTTCTATCGATTTCATTCACTCTACATGATGTCAAGAAACAACAGGGTGTGCCAGATAAAGCAAAGACTGTGAAACTCGACAATATCCCTGGCATAGTGTTGACAATTTGTGCTGCAGAACTAACCATGTCCCTATCCAAGCTCTTTCATTATAGTTGATTAACTGGAATTAACTCAATAATATGAAAAAAAGTTTCAGAAATACATCCTGTCCACAAAGAAGGGCAGGTACAATGCAGCTAATTGCTGCCCCATCTACCAACTCTTAAATCCACAGCAAAGTGCCAAAAGGCATAAACAATAGTGTTATCAGTGGCACTTACTCAGCAACTTACTCATTGATGAGGCTGCTCATCAATGCTCAGTTTGCATTCTGTCAGGACAATGTGGCTTCAGACCTCATTACAACCTTGGTCCAAGGATGGCGTAAAGAGTGATATTTTAGAAATGAAGTGAAAATGACTGCCCTGGACATGCAGTCAGCATTTAACTGACATGGCATCAAGGACGCTGTATAAAATTGAAGTCAATGGGAATTCAGGAGAAATCTATTCTGTGACTCGGGTAAAACTCAGCACAAAGGATTGCAATTGTGTTTGTGATTGTTGGAGGCCATTGTTACAGCCTGAGGATATTACTTCAGACGTTCTTCAGGCCCAACCATCTTCAGCTGCTTCATCAATTAACTTTTCATCAACATAAGATCAGAGGTGAAAATGTTTAATGACATTGACAATGCTCAGTTCCATTAAGAACTCCTCAGATAATGACTGTTCCTTCCGGGACACTCTGGTCCACTCTTCCTTCAATCTCAATACCTCTCCCCAACAGCACCTTTTTCTGCAACTGTCAAACATGTAACACCTGTCCATTTCCCCCCCTCCCTCCTCAGTATCCAAGGGCTCAAGCATACCTTCCAGGTGAATAGCACTGTACCTGCATTTCACACAATCTCGTCTACTGCATTTGCTGCTTACAATGCAGTCACCTCTACATTTACATTCTGCCTGAAAAAGAGAACTTGGTCTTCCAATTGCCCAACACGTTAACACACCACCCTGTTCTCTGTCTGAGGCTTGCTTCAGTGTTCCAGTGAAACTCACGCAAGTGGAAGAACATTACATCATTTTCCACTTGGGGACCCTACAGCCCTCCAGATTCAATATCAAGTTCAATAATCTTAGGGCCTGACCTTCCCCATGTCCTAGCCCCTTACCCCACACACCAGACCTTGATATCACAGTCTGCCATTATACACAACCCATTGTTAGCCACTAACAGTGTCCATTAATATCTATTCACCCTCCTAGTCAGCTCGTTACCCACTCCTTTGTCTGTCTACCTGTTCTTCTCTTTCTTTGGGATCTACCCCACCTATAGTTTACTCCTTACCCTCTCTCCCCACCCTGCCTTCTGCATATAAGCCGACATTTTCTTAGCTACCATCAGTTCTGAGGAAGGGCCACCAGACTCGCAATGGTAACTCTGATACCTTTTCATAGATGCTGCTAGACTTGCTGAGCTTTCCCAGCAACTTCTGTTTCTGTTGCCGCAGATAATGAAGAAGTTTGTGCCCACATGCAACAGAAACCTTGACAGCATTCACGCTTGGGCTGATAATGCTAAGTTGTTTTGACTGGGAGATAGATATCCAAACCAAATCAACCTTTCCACTTCTGTGTTTGCAATATTAAAACCTTCAAAGACTCTCAAAATTGATCTCAGTGCTGCCTTAAGACTTTTGAATACCCAATCCCAGACATCGCAAATAATCAATTCTCAGTAAGGTTTATAGTTAAGCAAAATGAAGTATAGGAGTTCAGAGATCATGTTGTGGCTGTACAATTCTGGTCTCCTTCCTGTTGGAAGGATGTTGTGAAACTTGAAAGGTTTCAGAAAAGATTTATAAGGATTTTGCCAGGGTTAGAGGATTTGAGCCATAGGGAGAAGCTAAATAGGCTGGGGCTGTTTTCCCTGGAGCATTGGAGGCTGAGCATTGTCCTTATAGAGGTTTATAAAATCATGAGGGGCATGGATAGGATAAATAGACAAAGTCTTTTCCCTGGGGTGGTGGAGTCCAGAACTAGAAGGTATAGGTTTAGAGTGAGAGGAGAAAGATGTAAGAGATCTAAGGAGCAACTTTTTCACGCAGAGGGCAGTGTGTGAATGAAATGAGCTGCCAGTGGAAGTGGCGGAGGCTAGTACAATTACAACATGCCAAAGGCATCTGGATGGGTATATGAATAGGAATGGTTTGGAGGGATATGGGTCAGGTGCTGAGTAAGTGGGATTAGATTAGGTTGGGACGAAAGGTCTGTCTCCATGCTGTACATCTCTATGACTCTATGACTTAACAATTGGTTAATAATATCATAGCTTTAGTAGTGGAAAATTAAACAATGCAATCTAATCAGTCTATGCTGTAAACCTAAAAACCTTTGTTTTCAGCCTCTTTCACACAATAAATAGGTAGACAAACAAACAGAATTAAAGGATAAATCCAACAAAATACCAACCAATCCAGAATACTTAAGTGGCTTTCACGATGCATTGTTCCATAATCATAGTTAATTTTCTGAAACAATTTTCAGTTCACTCACATAACCGCTTGGATCTCTATTCACTGAGCTTCTAAGAGTTCATTATGGGAGGTTAGGTAGGGAGTTTTCAAATATTCTTGCTGTAACGTCAACAGCCAGATTCCTTTTTTTTACAGAAAACAGACCAAAACCCAGTTCAAACTCTAGCTTGTCCCTGAGAGACTGACTATCTCATCTGTAAGGTGCCAATTACCATTCAACATGTGTCATCTGCTTGAGCATAAGGTCTTTTCATTACTTGCTGGAACCAATGCCCAGATATTGACCTTGTTAATAGCCAACTTTTGCTATGTTTTCAATCATAATGCTCTTTCCTGGTGGTGAAGCATCTGCAGAATCTTTTGGTAGGAACCAACATACAATTAAATTCTAGACCCTGCCTCAAAAATAGGCAACAGCTTGTTTGGTCTGTTTTCTTTCTTCCATGAGATGTTACCCAAGCTCAAAAGTCAACTTTAGTTCATAGTTCTCACTTCACATCTGCAAACTGAAATTATTAGAAGTACAAAATAATAATAATGAGAAATCAGGAAGCGTTCTAACAAAGTAATATTCAAGCCACATAAGTGCCCTGCAATGACCATTCTCAACAACAGAGAATCAAACCATCTTCCATGGATGTTCCAAAGCAGTTCCATCATTTAATATCCCACTAAGATTGCACTAATTGACCAGGAATTGAACTGGGCCAGCTATATGCATAATATGGCCACAAGACCAAGTCAGAAACCAAGAATTCTACACTGAGTAACTCACCTCCTGACTCACCAAAGCCTGACCCTATCTGGAAGGCATGCAATGGAATGATTTTGTTATGAAATGTATCTGTGCAGTACTCCTATATTCCTGGCTGA
This sequence comes from Chiloscyllium plagiosum, assembly GCF_037043375.1. Classification (NCBI taxonomy): domain Eukaryota; kingdom Metazoa; phylum Chordata; class Chondrichthyes; order Orectolobiformes; family Hemiscylliidae; genus Chiloscyllium; species Chiloscyllium plagiosum. Next base: position 44,660,194 of record NW_028270169.1, read on the forward strand.
AGGTTGAACATGCCAGTTTCCAGCAGGTTTGCAGCTCACGGTACTTGCAGAGTGCACAGCATCATTTCCCACCTTGCAAAGTCTGTCCTAAGCCTGCCTGTTTTCTCTTTCAACATATAATGGGTTCAGTTATCCAGGTCATTGAGAATGTGCTGACCTGGCAACAAGGAGTCATATGACATTCCTGGCCTAGAAAAGGAAACTCAGGATAACTGAGGGGTCCAGGATTTCTGAAACCACTGGAGATGGCATCCAGGAGTCTCAAGAGAGGGGCATATGGCAAGGATTCAGGAGATATGAGAAAAGTAACTGTTAAACCACAAAAATCTAAGGAACCACAAAGATAACAGACACAGGCGGAAATCACCAGAGAGACTGAGCAGAAATCAAGAAATGGTGACCAGTAGCAGACACAATTAGGAAGAGGCTTGAGGTAATGAATTCACACTATGTGTAGATGCTATGTAATAAGGCTGAGAAACAGAGGACATGCACTGGCCCATTGTTGGTGCTATATTTAAAGTGCTGTTGTGGTCCTGGTCAAAAACTGTCAGTCTGGAGCTGGCTTCATTCGAGGAATGGTCACAGAGTTGATGACAGAGATAAGTTAGTACCCCAATATACCAGCAGAAGGCAATGGTGGATGGGGTATTCTTTTCCATTAGTCTAAGGATGCCATGACACCAAATCCTGCTAATTTCATCTGAGGATGCCACCTGGGGTCAGTGCTATTTACATGGTCCGGCAGAACTCCCAGCAAGGATAGTGGAATCAAGGGTTATGGGGATAAGGCAGGAACAGGATACTGATACTTGAGGATGATCAGCCATGATCATAATGAATGGTGGTGCTGGCTCGAATTGCTGAATGGCCTATTCCTGCACCTATTGTCTATTGTCAATGCAGGAAAATCAATGTCCTTCTCCACTATGCCAGAGTAAATGCCACCAGCTTCTCTTTGTTATCTCATATTCAATCTACATCAGCTATTGCACTCACCTCCCACTGAGGCTCATGGTCTATCACTTCCATATGTTTCCTCACCTGCTGTCAATCCTCACTTCTAAACCCACTGGTAATAACTCTACATTACTTTTGCACTGCTTACTAACTCACGCGGAACACCTCACCACCTTTTACCCACATGCAGTAGCAGTAATAGTTGTGCCAGCCATTTACCTTTCACAGAATTTCTCACATTGCCTCATTCCAAGAGAAAACAGCATACAATAGAGCAGGAAGTGCCAAGATATAGTGTGGTCGGGTGCCTGACATTGGTCGCCTTACCCCTATAAGGAGGGAATCCTTACCTAGCTAACGAGGAATGTGATTGTTCATTTGGTGAATCCAAATCCTACATGCCTCAGCAACAAATAACAAACATATCCCATTGCTGCGCTTCTCTTCCATTACTTCCAAGGAGAATCTATTCTTATTATGCTCAAACCCCTTTATCTTGAATAATTCTATGTGGGCACCTTTGGAATCTACATAGTCTTCACCATCAAAAGGTGATCCTTCAAGACATCTCCTCCTCCACTTCTGAGGAAGAAGTTTCAGATCCTTCACATGCTATAGCCTATACCATCCAAAGAGTGCTGCAGGCTAGGTATCTTGCCATCTGCAAGTAGGAGAGGACCCCAAGGTTTCACAATGAACACTTCATACAAACTGTCAAGCAGACAGAGCAGAAGCAGGCAAGTTGTTGGAAGTTAAAAATCACACACCACCAGGTTATAGTCCAACAGGTTTATTTGGAAGCACTAGCTTTCGGAGCGCTGCTCCTTCATCAGGTGGTTGTGGAGAACACGATTGTAAGACACAGAATTTATAGGAAAAGTTTACAGTGTGATGTAAAAATTATACATTGAAAAATAACTTGATTGTTTGTTAAGTCTCTATCTGTTAGAATGACCATTTTAGACCTCCTCAGGAGACAGACACATGCTGAAACCGACAGGGTACCCTTCGTTGTCCAGTACTTCCCCGGAGCCGAAAAACCAAGCCATGTTCTTCACGGCCTGCAACCCATTTTCAATGAGAATGAGCACCTCGCCAAGATCTTCCCCACAACTCCACTGCTCACCTTTAAACAACCAAACATCAAACAGATCATTGTCCATAGCAAACTCCATACAACCCTGTCACGGTAGACGCTGCAAGACCTGTCAGAGTGTGGACATGGATACCACCATTACGCATGGGGACACCTCCCACCATGTACGTGGCAGGTACTCATGCAAATCAGCCAATGTTGTCTATCTCATACGCTGTACGCAAGGATGCCCTGAGGCATTGTATTTTGGTGAAACCGAGCAGAGGTTACGGCAATGGATGAATGGGCACCGCACAACAAACAACAGACAGGAGTGCTCCCTCCCAGTTGGACAACACTTCAGCGGTCTATGGTAACAGTTTATACCATCCTGCCTCCATGAACAGGTTGATGGTTGTCCAGAGAACCAGGTTTAGCACCCTCAGTGTCTGTCAGGTATATTCTCAGACTTGCACTCTATCATTCTAGCATTGGTGCTCAGCACCAATAAAAGGCTATTTGAAAACAAAGGTCCTTGATCTCAGTCTAGGTACCCATGTCTCACGAGAAAATGAGTAGTGCCAGTATGATCCCATCCATAGGACAGACGACAGAGGACCCCCCATCATCTTAGGCCCACCAAGCATCTTCAACCACTTCAACAATGACCTCCCTCCCATCTTAAAGTCAGAAGTGGGGTATTTGCTGATGATCGCACAATGTTCAGTATTATCTTTGACTCCTCAAAACCTGAAGCAAGCCATGCGCAAATGTAGCAAGACCTGGACATTTTCCAAGTGGCAAGTAACAATCATGCTTCATAAGTGACAGGAAATGATCATCTCCAATGAGAGAGAATCTAGCCATTGCCCATTAACTTTCAATGGCATTACTATCATTGAATCCCCTACTGTCAATATCATGGGGGCTAACATTGACAACACTCTAAACTAGCTTAGCCATGTTAGTACTGTTGCTACAAGAGCAGATCAGAGGCTAGGTATCCTGCAGCAAGTAATTCATCATCTGACTCCCCAAAGTCTGACCACAAGGCACAAGTCAGGAGTGTGATGGAATACTCCCTACTTACCTGGTTGAATGCTGCTCCAACAATCAAGAAACATGAAACTATTCAGGTCAAAGAAGCCCACTTAATTGGCACCTCACTGATAAACATTTACTCCCTCCACCACTGATGTTCAGTAGCAGCACTATTTACCATAAGATATCTCCTGACTTAGAAATATGTCATCATTTCTTCGGTGTTGTTGGTCAAACTCTAAGAACTCCCTTGCAAATAGCACAAATTGACTGCAACAATTTAAAAGAACGCAGTTCACCATTTTCTGAAGGATGACTAGGAATGGACAATTAATGCTGTCCCCGACAGCGATATCCATATCCCATATGTGAATAAAAAAAGGAGAAAAAGAATTGTGCAACTAAACTAGCCTATTAAGGAGATGCAGAAGAAGTCAAGTAGCAGTGAGACCTGAGAAATAACTACTGAGATTGCCAAGTAAAACTTATTGGTATCAGTGTGGTCAGATACTGAGAATTACCAAAGGGCAAAAACTACTGTGGTTAAGAAACATCAACCAACGAACAGAAATAACCTGAGACATAACAAATTATTTTCTAACTGCTTGCACAGATCATAAAGCAGCTGTTCATTGTGTCCCAGCCTCGAATAACAATGAATGCTAGATGAGTTTGGGAATAACTTATTTGAGGTACTTTGGAACTGTCCCATTACCTGGTGTCTTCTCTGTTTTTACTACCTGAAAGCCAATAGCCATTTTGGAACAGTTTGCACTTCCTAGAATCCACGGAATCTTTTTTTCATGCTGCTCTTGTGCTTAGCACCATGAATGATAAAATTCTACTGTTACCATAGACAGTTGCCTCACAGGACATTTAAATTGCTGTAAAATATAGTCTATGGCACTGAACACAGTTTGAAACAGATCCCACCAACATTCATTAACCAGCATGAAGTTCCATTATTGCACTATATGTGCATGAGTGTGCTGAAAAATTGGATTTTACTTCAAAGAACGCTACATGTCATCAGCTAGGTAAGTTAGTTGATACTTTGAACTCAAGGTCAGTGATAATATTTCAGCAATCATGTATTACACACAAAAAGCCGTCCTCATATAATCAATGCCAGATACAGAAAAAAAAAACTTTACTTTTGCCCTATGCACAGAATTGAATTGAAGGAAAGAAGAATGCAATGTTAATAACAAACATTTTTTGTAAAAATCAAAGAACTGTTATGCTGGAAATCTGAAATAAAAACAGAAAATTTGAAATTTAAAGTCAGCAGGATCTTGCAGCACCTGTGGAGTGAAAAGCAAAGCTTATAAACAGAATCCAAAGAAGGGAAGGTTTGATGGTACTATCTGATCAAGCTGGAGAATAAAGGATTGGTTAGGTCAAGGCAGAAAGGGGAGCCTTTCCACATGAGGTCCATATGTAGCCACTTTACAATCTTATTCCACCTCTGCTGACATTCAACTAGAATTGGACAATGAACTTTCCAGGTAGGAATACGACCCTGTAATATTTGCCAGCACCCTAAAGGTGGGGCTTTGTAAAGGTCAGATTGTGACCCATATGTCATTTAGGCTCATTCAAGAAAAGGTAGCCATTATGTAAGGAACAGAAAAATTATAAAATCATAGACAGCATCAATCTATGGAAGAAGAAAGAAATTAAATGTACCATCAAACCATTTTGGAACCTTATTGGAAAATTCCAATTGTGTTTACCATATTGCTGTATTTGTAAGTCTATAACTGCAATTTATTGTATGACAGAGTGGTTAATTTTCCACAATATTACTTTGACTTATCATACCTTCATCCTAATTTCTCTACTGTTCCTGATGTCCACTCTTATAACTGAAAAATTGACTTTGTCTTTGCCTTTTATTCCAGAACTGATGACAGGATTAATAGTTGAAGTATTTTTTTGACTGACTACGGCTTCCAAAACTGAAGTCCAACTGAGCAAGAGGCAGATCAAACGAATATCAAACGAATAAAGAGAGAAAGACAAACACACAGAGAGGGAGACGAATGAGGAAGAAAATGAATCATAAAAGTGGGCACGAAATAATGATACAAGAGGTAGAAAAAAGGAAAATAAGGAATCTAGATGTTAAGAAAGACTGTACAAGAGAGGGAAAGACAGACAAAGGAGAGCATGCACAAAGACAAAAATAAAGCATGAAACAGCAAAAACGGCATACTTAGGTTACTAATGCAGTTTTGGGTACTGTATAATGTGATTTTACTTTTTCTGTTGGCTAAATATTGAAGCGAAAACATTTTATAGCAGAAAAGCTCTTTTTCCACTATTTTATTGGTACTTCTTCTAACACAGTACTATAAAATTGGAGAGGACCTCAGGGACATATATTGAGTTTTAGAATATGCATTAAATCTTCACAAATAAGGTGACTGACTGGAAACAGATTGGAGGACAATTAAAGAACTCAGGGGAGAAGAACCATTAACATTTCTTTGTTATGAAGTAGCATATTGTCCAGCTGGCTGAATTCTATCCTCCTTATGATCAAGTTACACTTGTGCCCACTCAGAGCATGAACTTAGTTGTGTGTTGTTCAGATAAAAGGTAAAATTCTAAGAAAGCATAATGTTATACTTACATAGTGCCTTTCACAACCTCAGGGCATCTCAAAGCCTTGCACAGACAATGAAATAACTGTGGTCACTGCTGTATTGAAAGATATATTAGTTTTCATCTTTTGTTTTGCAATGTTATCCTTGATGTGAACCTTTATGTGGTAATTACTGAACTAAGGGGAACACCACTAGTCTCACAAATGGTTTCAAGCAAAATTTAAAAACTACGTAGCTACTTACACAACCACTTCCAAAATAGCTTTACTCCACTTGCAGTACAATTTCTTTCAGTTACAAAGTGACAGTTTCTTTCAGATACAAAGCAACTGTTGAAACTGTTTTCAGTATCTTCACTGTTCCAAGAAGGTACTTGGAAACAATCCAAATATGCCAGTGCTAAACTGTCAACAATTCACATTCTATACTGTGGCACAAACAAATGTTTCATAATGCAGTATAAACTATATCAGACCAGCTGCAGTGCCTGTCTGCAAGCTAAAATGTTCACTTTAAAGTGAATTTCCTTCAGTTATACAGATAATAATCACCACCTAAAACAAAAGCAATGTTTGAAATCTGAAATAAAATCAGGAAGTGTTGGAAAACACTTTTGACAGGAACCATGGAGAGAGCAAATGAGTGAATATTTCAAATTGAATATAACTCTTCTTTGGAATGTTTCAATTCTTCTTTGAACCACCCCTTTAGTTCTGAAGAAGGGTCATATTTGACTTGATATATTAACTAAAAATAGTACTCCATCTGTGGTCTAACTGAGTTTTATCCAGCTCCATCATAGTCTTCTGCTCTTGTGTTCAATTTCTTTTTGTTTAACATATTTTTCTGAACAACCTGTTCAGAGCTTTTATTACACTGGAGTTAGTTCTGGAGCAGGTGGTACTTGAAACTGGACTTCCTAGTTAAGGGGTTGGGTTACTACCCCTGTGCCACAACAGAGTCCCCAACTAACTAACAAAGCCACCTTATATATCCATCCTTCTATCTTCAAACATCTACAGATAGACATATTAAGGTTCCTCTAATATTCTTTACTTCCTCGGGTCCCATCATTCATTGTGTATTTCCTTGACTTGTTTGTTCATCCAAAATGCATCACTTCATATTTTTCAGTGTTGAATTCTATTTGCCACTGTTCTGCCTATCTGACCAGTCAATCCATATTGTCCTGTTAAATATAAGTACAGCTGTGCCCCCTCTCTTGTAGGGATTTCTACTTGCTGGCTTTAAACGTTCCCCTCAATACATTTCAAGACTTTTAACCCCTTGGAATCTTTCACATTTTGTCTATCACAGTTAAGATTGGGGAAGTGGAAATCCCCTATGAATATTACCTTTTTTTGCACTTCTCTGAGATTTGCCTATTTATGAGGGTGGCAGGGTGGCTCAGTGGTTAGCACTGCTGCCTCATAGCACCAGGGTCCCAGGTTCAATTCTAGGGCAACTGTGTGGAGTTTGCACTTTCGCCCTGTGTCTGCATGGGTTTTCTCCGGGTGCTCCGGTTTCCTCCCACAGTCCAAAGATGTGCAGGCTCGGTGAATTAGTCAGAGGGAGATGGGTCTGGGTGGGTTACTCTTTGGAGGGTCGGTGTGGACTTGTTGGGCCAAAGGGCCTGTTTCCACACTGTAGGGAATCTAATCTATCTCTCCCTGACTGGTTCGGAGGGCAATGGTGCACTCAGTCATGAGAATTTGTGCATTAATTGACAGGGTATTTACCAGAGGGTATTCTTTCCAGTCTGGGATAATGTGGGTTGTTCAAGTCTGTGGTTTAGTGTCTTTGGACTAAGCAGACACGAAAATAATTATTATGAAAGGGGGCAATTCAAGATGGAAGGGTGGGATTCTATAAAGCATTGAAAGCTGCAGGAGTGGGTAGTTCTCACAGATCACAATGTCCCTTTTATTCAATTGTCTTTTGAACGCAAAATAATTCCCTGTTTTCAAGGAGACTGGTCCTGGACGCTGATTGGTCCAAACGCCTAAATTACCATGGCCAATTTCTTGAATTGAGATGGATGAGCCCTTTGATTAAGTAAACCCTCTGACTAAGCAAAATTTACATTTACCCGATTTGTTTTAAAGGTTGAATCTTCTCAGTAAGTCTTCAAGATATAATAATTATTCATCCAATTACTGGACAATGGAAATGAATTGGTAATAAAGCTTTATCCTTGAAGGCTTTACTATATATACATAGAATTTTAACTTCTGTCAAATTTATTAGATTCCCTACAGTATGGAAACAGGCCCTTTGGCCCAACAAGTCCACACCGACCCTCTGAAGAGTAACCGACCCCGACCCATTCTCCTACCCTATATTTACCCTGACTTATGCTTTCTGTCCCTTAATTTTCAATCATTAAAAAGTTCTAAGTACTTCAGTATTATTCTCTTATTTTTCCAGTAAAATAATTTCTAACTGTTTAAAGATCATTAAAATGCAATAATTTGAGGAAATGTTGTATTTTAAAATTTTGTACAAAATGGAGGAAAACCTGTTTTCAATCTATCTTTCCCTTTTTCTCTGTGAATTCATTGCCTTTTCTCATGTGGATAATTCTTGCTCTTTCTGCCTCTTCTTTAAGATTTTCATGCCATTTTATACTGAAAAAATAACATTGAACTGATTTCTAGCCTTAAATCAATCATTTCAGTTGAACAATGAAGATTATTTTTCCCTTTTAAACCCTTCTTCTGACTTATATTTTTCCATGCTTGTTAGTCAACTTATATATTGCTACTTTCTCAACCTTCCTGAAGGGTGTTTTGTTTTGCAATGATTTTCTCACCGCTTTTCCTGATTTTTAAAACATTAACAATAATGCTTGTTTGCTTATTTTGCATTTCAAGCCTTATTTTAGCTACTCAGCCCAGAGTTCAAAATTGCTCACCCTTCTAATGAAGGACTTAACCCACATCCAGTGTCTGATATTGACATGATGCTTTGTGATTACGGTTTGGATTCTGTCGATTGGCTTTGCTTTCACCACTTTTTAAAATATTTCTCATCGTTTCTATATGATCAGTACTTTTATTGTTATGCTTAGAGCTGCAATGGCTCTTCTAGCTTTTTTTTAACTGCTGGCTGATGTTATACATAAATTGACAGGCTCTGTATGCTTTAATCAACTGAATACTTAAAGATATGTTCACATTTTTCTAACTTGTCTTTTTGTTCCCTTTCCTTTCATTGGGTGGCTGTGTTTTTTGTTGAAATCATTTTTTTGTTTATAAAACCTGGACTGTCTATTCGAAATCCATACCATTGCTGCCATCTTATAATGGGAGCCAGTGGTGACCACTGGGGTCAGCATCTTATAATTAGCAAAGTCTCCACTGTTAGCACCAATGTTGGATATGACCTGGGATATCATGACCATAAGTTCTTCTTGCTGTAATACTCTAGTTGTATGAAAACTTTAGGGAAAGGATACGCATACAACATTGTAGGCAGAAGTAGACTCAATTTTGATGAACAGTGTATAAATTTACTACATATTTCTAAATAGTTCATTAGACTATATCTAAGATATTGATTGTCTCTTGTGAGACAAGTATAGCTACTAAGACATGCTCATACAGTCTTTGGAGCAGGCACAGAATTATACACCAAAATAGTTAAGACATTGGTCAGCCCCTCTTAGCTAACAGTCAGGCAGGTGGAGTGTATATTTCATGCTCTTTCTCCTGCACTCCATCAACTCTGCTCTCCTTTTATTCCTCTATCTTCTCAGCATTCCCTCCTTGCTGTGCCTCTCCTCATCTTTGCTGTTCTGTGCTTCTGCAATTGTCTTTTTCCAGCCCTTTCCCCTCCACCTTAGTCCACCCTTACCACATTCTTCCCTCTCCATTCTCTTCCTGTTCACTGTTAGTTAGTAGTGACATTACAAGGAGGGCAAGTACACCAAATCCATTGCCAATCTAGATTGTGTAATTTAGAATACAGACATAAAGAACAGAAATTTAAAATTAGATTGAGTGTCATATTCATTTGCTTTCACCCACCACATTCAACGTCTGCGCTACATCTTGATTCTCTGTGTGCAATGACGAGGGAACATGGATGAAAGTGAAAATGACACTGAGCAATCAATCCACCCACTCAATTGGATTAAAATGGAAAGATCTTACCAACACAAGGTCTTTGTAACAGAGTTATCACACGCTTTGTAGTAGCTATTCTATTATTCTTTTAGCCTACATTAAATTTAAAATGTATCAAATCTAGATAGGTTAGATGTGTGAGAGCTGAGAAACTGCAGAAAATGGCACTGTTCCCTATCCAAGCCGATCTCTGGACTAGCTTCTCATTTCAATGCCTGGTCTCTTGCTTTATCTACTTCAATGCCAAGAGACTTAATTAATATTAAAACAGGGAGCACAGAAAGTAGATGAATCTCTTCAAAAAGTGCCCATCGGAAATACCCATCAATTTACTTCAGCATTAAGTGTATTAAAGCAACTGTCCATTACTGCAAATATTTAAATGAGGCACCAGACTTGGCTATTTGTTATATGTAAAAAGTCTAAATTATTGGGGAGAGAATAAACTTGGATTGCTTTCATTATGGTGACATTGTACATGATTGGCACAATGATGATTTTAGATGTAGTGGCACATTTTGATGTAAATCATGTCACACAATTTGTCAAATATTTTCCATTGAAAAAACTGCCAGTCTCACAGTACTGATAAGAAAAAAAATAAGATAGTAGGCAGAAACTGCAAGGTGGAATACAAGATGTGTGGACACTTGCAATAACATGAAAAATCATTCCAAAATTCATTTTAACAGAATTTCTGTGGAACTGAGACGGTTTAATCAGATAGGTGAAAGGTCGCAGGGTCATTCTGCAATGTATTGAAAGAGAAAGAAAGAATCTTGTCATTTAGATTCCTATGGAGGTAAACAAAGACAAATCATTAAGTTAACATGCCTCACAGACTTCAGCATGGACAAATCAGGGGTCAGTCACTGCTGCATTGTGTTCCACATAATGGATGGCAGCATCGAAATTAATTCTGAACATTCTAAGAACAGTGAGAAGAGAGCAGAAATACATAATTGTGTATCAGAGTTATTCTTGCAGCTGCCACCAACTTACCTGATTGTATTGTCCAATTATCCACACCTATACATTAGTCAAGAGAGTCACTAATAGTAAGCTATTCAACTTGGGAAGGCACCTCACCAGAAATTGAACTCTATTTGTTCCAAGTTCCCAGATTGGCCTATCTCCCGTCAAACACTGAAGCAGAGCATTCAAACGTAAGAGACCTCTCCTGCTCTGCTTTAAAGTAAATTATTATCCAATTATCATATGGACCCCCAACCAAGGATCACGGAGTCTCACCTGAAACTGACTGGACACTCATTCATCAGTGAAAATCATGGTCAAATAACAAAGTTAAGGCCACAAGTTTGTAAGTCCACCTTGCTACTTGTACTTCCTCCTCTCTCCATTAGTCATCAGTAATATGATTCAAGTATCTGCCACTTTCAGCGATAATTGAGATATTTCAGTTGTTCTCAGGTGAACCTCCAGCAAGTTTTCACAGACAACATTTCTCCATTAGTGTTTAAATTAGTATCTTAAACCATAAAACCATAAGACGTAGGACCAGATTTAGACCATTTAGCCCATCAATTCTGTTCCACCATTCAATTTGATCTTGGCTGATTTGGTAATTCTCGACTTCACTTCCCTGCTTTTCCTCCACAACCTTGATACCCTTACCAATTAAAAATCTGTCTACATCTCAGTTTTAAACTATTAAATGACCCAGCCTCTGCAGCCCTCTATGGTAAAGAACTTTACAATCACTATTCTCTAAGAGAAATAAATTCTTCTCCATCTCTGTCCTATGTAGGTGATCCATCCTCAGAGATTATGCCCTGCCATTCTAGACTTTCCCACAGGTGTAAACAACCTCTCCCCATTTATGTTCACAAGTCCATTAAGATCTATCATTCTTCTAAAATCCAATGAGTACAAGCCCAATCTATTTAGCCTCCCCTCATAACAAAATCTCTGCATATGAACCAAATCAACCTTTTATGGACTACCTCCAATACCAGTTTATATTTGCATTGTTCAGAGTGTCAAATCTGTTCACAGTATTCTGGATGTGGTTTGTCTCATGTCTTGTATAATTTTAAAAGGACCATATAGTTTTGTGCTCCATTCTATTTGAAGTAAATATTAGCATTCCATCTGTCTTTCATATTAATTTTCCAAATCCAGATGCCAGCTTTTTAAGATTCAAGCACAAAAGCCCCCAAAACCCTCTTTGCTTCAGATTTCTACAGTTTTCTCCATTCAAATTATATTCTGTTGTTGTGGTTCTGTTCGCCGAGCTGGGAATTTGTGTTACAGACGTTTCGTCCCCTGTCTAGGTGACATCCTCAGTGCTTGGGAGCCTCCTGTGAAGCGCTTCTGTGATCTTTCCTCCGGCATTTGTAGTGGTTTGAATCTGCCGCTTCCAGTTGTCAGTTCCAGCTGTCCATTGCAGTGGTTGGTATATTGGGTCCAGGTCGATGTGCTTATTTATTGAATCTGTGGATGAGTGCCATGCTTCTAGGAATTTCCTGGCTGTTCTCTGTTTGGCTTGTCCTATAATAGTAGTGTTGTCCCAGTCAAATTCATGTTGCTTGTCATCTGCATGTGTGGCTACTAAGGATAGCTGGTCGTGTCGTTTCGTGGATAGTTGGTGTTCATGGATGCGAATCGTTAGCTGTCTTCCTGTTTGTCCTATGTAGTGTTTTGTGCAGTCCTTGCAAAACCAATGTAGTGTACAAAATCCCATGCAAGGACTGCACAAAACACTACATAGGACAAACAGGAAAACAGCTAACGATCCGCATCCATGAACACCAACTAGCCACAAAATGACACGACCAGCTATCCTTAGTAGCCACACACGCAGACGACAAGCAACATGAATTCGACTGGGACAACACTACTATTATAGGACAAGCCAAACAGAGAACAGTCAGGGAATCCCTAGAGGCATGGCACTCATCCACAGATTCAATCAATAAGAACATCAATCTGGACCCAATATACCGACCACTGCAATGGACAGCTGGAACAGACAACCGGAAGTGGCAGATTCAAACCACTACAAATGCCGGAGGAAAGATCACAGAAGCGCTGCACAGGAGGCTCCCAAGCACTGAGGATGTCACCTAGACAGGGGACGAAACGTCTGCAACACAAATTCCCAGCTCGGCGAACTGAACCACAACAATGAGCACCCAAGCTACAAATCTTCTCACAAACTTTGAAAATCATATTCTGTTTCTCTATTCTCCCATATTATATTTCAACTTCCATTTTTGTGCCCACTCACTTACCCTGCTAATATCCATCTACAAACTCTTTATATGATACTCACGACTTGTCTTCTCACCTATTTGTGTGTCATCCACAAACTCTGTGATAGTATATTTGCTTCCCCCATTCAGCTTATTAATACATAATGTAAATAATTATTAGTAGCCCCATCACTGATACCTTTGGCACTCCATTAGTTGCAGTTTGCTACCTTAAAAATGTCCCCCTTATCTCAAATAGCTTTTTTTCTATTAATAAGCCATCCACTATCCATGCAAATATAGCACCTACAAAACTATGGGCTTTTATCGTATTAGATAGTACAATGAGTGATTTATTGTTGAATGATTTACAGAAATCCAAATATAATACATTCACAGCTTCCCTTTATCTATGCTGATTTTTGCCTCCTCAAAGAATTCTAATACATCTGTCAGACATGATTTCCCCTTCATGAGGCCATGTTATTCTGCTTGGTTGTATTAACTATTTCTAAATGCTTTGCTATTATATTCTTTATAATGGATTCTAACATTTTCCCAATAATATGTTAAGCTGACTGGCCTCTCGCTAACTATTTGTGTCTCTCTTCTTTTTTTGAATAAAGATGTCACATTGGCAGTTTTCAAATCCACTAGCACTTTTCCAAATTATAAGGATTCTTGGAAGATTACTACCAGGACACCAACTATCTCTGCAACTACATTTTTTAATCTTTTATTAATCTTTACCATATGGTATGTTTTCATTTCTATCAATTTAATGCTATCCCAATTCCCCTGGTTAATCATGGTTGGCTTATCCCCTTTCTAACATCTTACTTACTCACAGGGATATATATTGCTCGTGAGCTGTTAATTATATCCCCAAACTTCTGTCATTATTCTCCACCATCTTTGCTGCTAAATTTATTTCCCAGTCCACTCCAGCTAGCTCTGACATCATTCCTTTATAACTACCTTTATTTAAGTTTAGCACAGCTGTTTCTGATCCAGGTTCCTCCTGCACAAATTGATTTTTAAAAAAATTACTTATGGGACATGGGTGTCATTGTCTGGCCAGCATTTATTACATATCCCTAGTTGCTATTGAGAAGGTGAGCATGAGCTGTTTAATGAATTGCTGCAGTCCATGTTCTGTAGGTAGTCCCACACTGCCATTAAGGATGAAATTCTAGGAATTTGATCAAGTTACAGTAAGGGAATGGTTATATATTGCAAAATCAGGATGGTAAATTGCTTGGAGGAGAACTTGCAAATGGTGGTGTTACCATACAGCTGCTGCCCTTGAACTTCCAAATGGAAGCAGTTATGGGTTTATAAGGTGCTGTTAAATGATATTAGTGAAGTTCTGCAGTATACCTTGCAGATCGTATGCACTCCTGCTACTGAGAGTGGATGTTTGTGGATGTGGTGTTATTCAAGTGGGATGATTTGACCTACGTGATGTTCAGATTCTTGAGTGCTGTTGGAGTTTCACTGGTCCTTGTAAGTTGGGAGCATTCCATCACACTCCTCACTTGTGACTTGAAGATAATTAACAGGCTTTGGGGATTCAGGAATTGAGTTAGTTGTTGTATTATCTGAGCCTCTGAACTGCTCTTATACCCATTACATTTATAGAGCTAGTCCAGCTGGATTTATAGTCAGCAATAACTACCGGGGATGTTGTATGTGGCAGATTCAATGATGGCAACACCCTCGAATGTCAAGTGGTGATGGCTGGATTGTCTCTTATGGATCATGGTCATTGTCTGATATTTATGTGGCATGAATGCTACTTGCCACTTTTCAACTCAAACCTGGATAACGTCACGATCTTGCTCAATTTGGACATGGACTACTTTAGTACCTGTAGAATCATGAATATTGTGGATACTAAATCCTGGCATTTTAAGGTTTCTAGAGGATCTTTTATACTGAGATTATTTATTAAACCTGTCTTATTATCTATCACCAGATTCAAAATAGCCTGATCCTTTTTTGGATCTGCAACATATTAATCTCTGAAATTGCCCTGAAAACATTTCATGAGTTCTTCCTCTTGGCTACCTCCACAAATCTGACTTTTCCAATCTATGGGAAGACTATAGTCACCCATGATAATTCACTGCCTTTCTTACATGATCTCATGATCTCCTGATTTATTCATTATCCTACCATACCATACCATCTTCATCCCCGTGTTTGTTCAGACATCAACCCATATGGATTCAATATCTTCCAATCCAAGATCATTTCTTGCCATCTAAGTTATTCAATCCTATATTAACAAAGCTATTCCTCCACTCTTTCAGTTGCAATAGTCATTGTCTGACAGTTGTATGATGCAAAAGGTACTTTCATCAGTTGAAGGCTGAATGTTATCTGGATCTGCAGGCACAGACAGCTTCAGTATCTGAATATTGTGTAATCGTCAGACCTGTTGCTGGAGGGAAGGTCATTAATGAATCAGCTGAAGATCATTGGGCATGGAAAGTACTCAGAGATTATAGGGGTTCTTGTGGCACAGTGGTAGCGATCCTATCTGAGTACCTGGATTCAAGTACTATTACTCCAGTAGTGAGTTATAACAGCTCTGAACAGTTTGGTTAGAGAATAACTTCCCTGAACATGGGGTCTTTTGTGGCTTATGTCCCTACCTCTGAGCCAGGAGGCCTGGTTCAAGTTCTACATTATCCAAAGGTGTGTCATAACATCTCTAACAGGCTGAATAGAAAACATCTACCCTGAGATGATAAGAGTTCTTGTGTGGCACAGTGGTAGCGTGCCTACCAGAAGACATGAGTTCAGATTCTAACCATTCCAGACCTGTCTCACAGCACTAAGCAAAAGTGAGAACTGTAGATGGAAGAGACTAGAATTAAGATTAGAGTGGTGCTGGAAGAGCACAGCAGGTCAGGCAGCATCCAAGGAACAGGAAAATCAACATTTCAGGCAAAAGCCCTTCATCAAGAAGGGCTTCTTGATGAAGGGCGTTTGCCCGAAACGTTGATTTTCCTGCTCCTCAGATGCTGCCTGACCTGCTGTGCTTTTCCAGCACCAATCTAATCATGTCTCATAGCACGTTTGAACAAGTTGATTAAAGTATCTGTCCTGAGATGATGAGGAACTGCTGTACAACACAGGCACAACCAAGTGCAACTGGTAGAGTTGATATATACATGCTGCTCTGTTCCTCTGGATTAGACAAGCAGGAGGCTGGAAGAAAACAGCCAGCCAGGCAGCATCAGGAGGTGAAGAAGTCAGCATTCCAGGTATAATTCTTCTTCAGGATTACAATGGTCATGCAATGGGTTTTGAAGATGCTGTCTTTGATGTCTTGATTAGATTAGATTAAATTCCCTACAGCGTGGAATTAGGCCATTTGGCCCAACAAGTCCACACTGACCCTCTGAAGAATAACCCAGCCCCCTGCATTTCCCTCTGGCTAATGCACCTAACATTATGGGCAATTTAGCATGGCCAATTCACCTGACCTGAACATCTTTGGACTGTGGGAGGAAACTGGAGCACCCGGAGGAAACCCTTGCAGACATGGGGAGAATGAGCCGTGATGAGCTCAGTTAAGCTATCACATAATGTATCACCAATTTCTTATGAATGGGTAAATAAAATGTGGAAATAGCAAGGAAAAAAGGGAAGCATTCTAACAATGTGCTGTACTACACCATCTCTGACTGTTGCCTTACTTTGATCAATCATGTTGATGGCCTTGATATCAGCATCTCCCGTATGAAAAGGTCCCCTTCTATGCCTGATTTCAACCTCCCTGACACTTGCCAAAATGTAGAAGCTGATTAATATGTAGTCTGTGCAAAAGGTTTCAATATTAAAGAGCTTATCAAAGTAAGATTGACGACAGAAAGAATCCACAAATTTGTTCAGGATGAAGAAGTAGCTTGAAAGACAAAACATGTCCTACAATTATTTCATGACATACCTTGATCTACTATCAACATTCTGGACATCTGATGAGCAAATAATTATATTTGTCTGTTTAGCTCTGGACAGAATAGCATCACATCAATATTCAAAATGCAAATTTAGGAATGAATAATTATTATTTGGCTAAGATCTTGAAGGACAACCAATGAAACTGTACGACAGGTTAAATTAGCACCTTCTGAAAAGGAGGGAAGGATAATGTGACAAAAACTACTCTTCCCATCTCAAACACTATTCACAAACAAAAGGGTAACTGAACAGTAAAGTTACTAGCAATCTAAAAATGGTAGAAAAACTTTCTGGACAAGATTAAAAGAAGCCAGCCATTATATACAGTACCTAAATCACTGAACTGGTAGGGCCATACCTCAATATATGCTAGTTGTATTCTTCCCTCTGCTATGTGTCAAGTGTGGTCACTGAGGTTATATTCAGCTATCATATCTAGTTTAATACATGTCTGACATAGTTCTCCTTGACTTTTTTTCTGCAACATTTGATAGTTATGTGTACCATTCTAATCCAGAAATTTTCCTCCTTTGTCAAACTGGATTCAACTGTACTTGCTTGGTTCCACTCTTTTTTTTTATAGATAATAGTATTACTAGCAATGACTTATCTTCCTAATGTTACCTTGTTACCACTGGAGTCTGCCAAGAATTTATCTTTGGGCCCCGCTTCCTTCCATGCAAAGAGACAAATTAGGAGCAGGAGTAAACCATTCATCCCCTTGAGACTGCTCCACCATTCAATATTATCATAATTGATCTGATAGTGTTTTGAGCTCCACATTCTCATCAACACCAGGTAATCAGGGGTTATCTTGCCTACAAGAAGCAATTCACTTCCATCTTTAAAAAAATCAAATACCCTGCCTCCACCCTCTCCTGAGGGACAGTTCCAAAGCTATACAAAGTTCTGAAAGAGGGAAAAGTTCTGTTCAATTTGTCTTAAAAATATGATCCCTAATTTTTAAACAGTGACTCTAATTCAAAATTCACCCAGAAGAGAAAATATGCTTTCCATGTCCACCTTGTGAAAACCATTTAAGGATCTTGTATACCTGAAGAAAGTCACCCCCTTTCTTCAAAGCTGCAGTAAAACCAGGCTGGGTCTGTCCAAACTTTCCTTATGAGACAATCTGCTTATTCCAGGGAGCAGTTTCGTGATCTGTCTCTGCACCACCTCCACCACATTTATATCCTTCCTTAAATAAGGAGACCAAGACTGTACATAGTATTCGAGATGTAACCTCAGCAATGCCCTGTACAGTTGAATCATAACATTTTTATTCTTACATTCAATTCTCCTCTTGATAAAAAAAATTATCCCATTAGCTTTCTTAATTTTCGAAGAAGTAACAAAGAAGATTGATGAGGGCAGAGCAGTAGATGTGATCTATATGGACTTCAGAAAGGCGTTCAACAAGGTTCCCCATGGAAGACTGATTAGCAAGGTTAGATCTCATGGAATACAGGGAGAACTAGCCATTTGGATACACAACTGGCTCAAAGGTAGAAGACAGAGCGTGGTGGTGGAGGGTTGTTTTTCAGACTGGAGGCCTGTGACCAGTGGAGTGCCACAAGGATCGGTGCTGGGCCCTCTACTTTTTGTCATTTACATAAATGATTTGGATGTGAGCATAAGAGGTACAGTTAGTAAGTTTGCAGATGACACCAAAATTGGAGGTTTAGTGGACAGCGAAGACGGTTATCTCAGATTACAACAGGATCTTGACCAGATGGGCCAATGGGCTGAGAAGTGGCAGATGGAGTTTAATTCAGATAAATGCGAGGTGCTGCATTTTGGGAAAGCAAATCTTAGCAGGATTTATACACTTAATGGTAAGGTCCTAGGGAGTGTTGCTGAACAAAGACACCTTGGACTGCAGGTTCATAGCTTCTTGAAAGTGGAGTCGCAGGTAGATAGGATAGTGAAGAAGGCATTTGGTATGCTTTTCTTTATTGGTCAGAGTATTGAGTACAGGAGTTGGGAGGTCATTGGTTAGGTCACTGTTGGAATATTGCGTGTAATTCTGGTCTCCTTCCTATCGGAAAGATGTTGTGAAACTTGAAAGGGTTCAGGAAAGATTTACAAGGATGTTGCCAGGGTTGGAGGATCTGAGCTACATGGAGAGGCTGAACAGGCTGGAGCTGTTTTCCCTGGAGCATCAGAGGCTGAGGGGTGACCTTATAGAGGTTTACAAAATTATGAGGGGCATGGATAGGATAAATAAACAAAGTCTTTTCCCTGGGGTCGGGGAGTCCAGAACTAGAGGGCATAGGTTTAGAGTGAGAGGGGAAAGATATAAAAGAGACCAAAGGGGCAACCTTTTCACGCAGAGGGTGGTACGTGTATGGAATGAGCTGCCAGAGGATGTGGTGGAGGCTGGTACAATTGCAACATTTAAGAGATATTTGGATGGGTATATGAATAGGAAGGGTTTGGAGGAATATGAGCCGGGCGCTGGCAGGTGGGACTTGATTAGGTTGGGATATCTGGTCGGCATGGACAGGTTGGACCGAAGGGTCTGTTTCCATGCTGTACATCTCTATGACTCTATGACTCTACTTGCTACACTTAATTCTGTGAATCACACACAATAACTTATAGATTTCTCTGCACCTCAGAATTCTGCAATCATTCTCCACTGAAGTATAATTTGTTTTTTTTAAATCATAGAATCCGTACAGTGTGGAAGCAGGCCATTTGGCCCATCAAGTCCACATGGACCCTCTAAAGAACATCCCAAGCAAACCCACCCCTGCTACAGCCCCTGCATTTTCCATGGCTAATCCACCTACCCTACATATCCCTGGACACTACGGGAAACTTAATATGGCTAATCCACCTAACCTGCACATCCCTGGACACTATGGGCAATTTAATATGACTAATACACCTAACCTGCACATCTTTGGACTGTGGGAAGAAACCAGAGCACCCAAAGGAAACCCACACAGACATTGGGAGATTGTATAAACTCCACATAGACAGTCGCCCGATGGACAAATCAAACCCAGGGTCCCTGGCGTTGTGAGGCAACAGTGCCAACCACTGAGCCAACTTGCATCCCTTCCTGCCAAAGTAAATGGCTTCACATTTTTCCTTATTATACCCTATTTGCCAGATTTGTGTCTATTCACTCAACATAGGTTTTTCTCTCTGAATCATCCTTGTGTCCTCTTCACAATATATGTTACTACCTATTTTTATGTTATTTACAAATTTAACTACTTTGCCCTTACTCCACTCATCTGTCATTGATATAAATTGTAAACTGCTGAGCTCTGGTTCTGACCCCTGCAGAATTCCACTCGTCACATCCTGCCAATCAGAACAAAAACTTTATACTTTTTCACTTTTCTGCCAGGCAGTCAAATTTCTGTCCTAATATGTTAACACCTACACTATTAGCTCTAACTTTATCTTTTATGTGATGTCTTTTAGATATCCAAGTATTGTACATCTGCACACTTCCTTTTATCAAACGTTCATATTACTCCATCAAAGAACTCCAATTAATGAGTTATAAGATTTCCCTTTCCCAAAATCACGCTGTATCTCCTTACCTTAAGAAATGTGAGGTAATGCATTTTAATTAAAGAAACACAAGGAGACAATACAGGCTCAATGTTACAACTAGGAAGGGAGTACAGGAGCAGAGGAATTCAAGTGCATAATTCTCTGAAGGTGGCCAAGCAAGTTGAAACAGATGTTAAGAAGGCTTGTAGCATTCTGGAGTTTATAAATTGAGGCATAGAATATAAAAGCGAAGAAGTAATGCTGCCACGCCACAAATCATTGGACAGACGATACTTGGAATATTGTGTTCAATTCTGAGCACCTTACTTAAGGAAGGATGTTAAAACCGTAGACAGGGTTCAGAGGATAAAACCTGGAATGAGGGGTTTTAGATACAAGGAAAGATTAGAGAAATTACACTTATTCTCCTTGGAACAAAGATTAAGAAGTGACTTTACTGAGGTGTTCAAAATTATGAACTATTCTGACAAGGTGAAGAAGGATATTCTGTTCCCACTAGTTGGTATGTCAGCGACTACGGATCACAATTTCAAGATTGTTAGCATGAGAGCAAGGAGTGAGATGATGAGAAACTTCTTTACTCAAAGGGTTGTTAAGACTTGGAATGTGATACTTGAGTGAGATTCCACAGGAAACCATGGGAGTTTTATAATAGAGCTGGGTAAATTTTTGGAAGTGTTTTTTTAAGAGGGCTATGGAGAAAGGACTAGAGAACGGGACTGGATGGTAAGCTCTTTTGGGAGCTGGTACAGACAGGATGGGCTGATTAACCCCCTTTTATAGTGTAAATTTCTGTGATTTTCTCTTTGATAGATGTCAAGCTACCCAGCCTTCAGTTTGCCTCCTTCACTCTCTTTTTAAACAGAGAAGTTCAATTTGATACTTTCCAGCCTGAAGGAACCTTTACAGAATCGAGCAAATTTTAGAAAATTTATATCTATGCACCAGCTTGACAAAAATAGAAATTGCTAGAAAAGCTCAATAGGTCTGGCAGCATCTGTGGAGAAAAACCAGAGTTAATGTTTCAGGTCGAATGACCCTTCCTCAGTACTCAGTTCTAGGAAGGATCACTCCACCCAAAACATTAACTCTGATTTCTCTCCACAGATGCTGCCAGACATGCTGAGTTTTTCCAGCAATTTCTACTTTTTCTCTGATTGACAGCATTTGCAGTTCTTTTGGGTTTTAATATTTATGCATTTGTTTCCTTATTAGCCACCTCATTTAGGAGCCTAGGATGAAGTTCGTCAGGCCACAGAGACTTGTCAGCGCACAGATCTAAGTCATCCCTAATTATTGCATCAATGGCATCCTTGATTAACAGTGCTACCCCTCCACCTTCATCTAGCTTTCTATTCTTCTTGAATGATATATATACCTCAACATTTGGGAATCAACCCTTCTCAATGCACAACCAATTACTCATAATAACTATCATTGTATTTATGTACTTCAGTGGGAACAGTTTGTTTACTTTGTTATGAATGTAATGGGCATTCAGATACAAAGTCTTTAGTTTTTTGTTATCATTGTAATGTCAATAGTGGTTGCAAACTTCAAATCTGAAGTTATGTAGATGATGAGTGACAGTTAAGAAAATATTTACAGCTACCACTGCTGCTATCACCTTTTAACACAAATTACTTGACAACTAGATGCCATGAGCTAATACCACTAAATGTCATCATGATGTAGTTTCTGGGTTAAATACCATTGCAAGTGTGATATGGTCTGAGAGTTCCACATACTTTAGCCCTTGTAAGATATACTATGAAGACAGTTTTCATATTGAGACAGATGTCTTGACATTTATGAACACTAATTACACTGCTACAAGATCTCACGCACGTATTCTAGTCTGTGCTTATTACTCTTACTGCAACGACAACAACAATAGCTACTAAAGATGAGGCAGGTACTTGAACATCACAGGATGATCTAACTATTTTAAAGGTGTTCTGCCTAGAATCTGTGAAATAACAAAGGACAGATTTCAAATATACATCCATTTCTATCCTCCACAATGTCCACTGCCTCTATGTTTCTCCAACACCAAAATCAGAAGCCGTTTACTTTTGCTTCCTCATCAAAAATTCCCTCTTTCTGGCCATTGCCTCAGGATAAAACAGATCTTTTTGCAATTGTGAGATCCTATTTGATTTTGATCAGAATTTAGGACTCTATTTTCTCTCTAATTATTCAAATTTCATCTTCATACCATCACTGTCATTATGCCTTAGCTCAGTGTTTGTTTTGTTTTGACAGTGCATCAAGAATGCTCATCCAGGCATTACAAATCCTTTTGACCCATTGTTGAACTCTACTGTATACTCAGATATTTGGATGCACTGTGTGCTGCAGCTGCTGGCTTTCCATCCAACCTCAACATGCAATTGTTCTGAAGCTTTCAGGCACAGTATTAATGAGGCCAAGATCTAAAAGTGTTTGGCCACCCAACTATATCTTTGGTCTGGCAAAGCTGTTGCACTGTGGAAATTGGACATACTTTACACCCAAATCAGAGACTTTCCCCAGTGAATTCTCTCACCAAGAAATGCCAAGACATCTGCTTGACATATTAAAAGCATGAACTTAGCTTGTTCAGATACGCAAGCTTTCGGTGGAATCTTCTGGTTCAGGAAGAGGTGGGAGGGGAATTTAATTGGGCAGACGTCCAGAAGTCAGAATCTTGACTGCAGGATAAACTTTAGCAATTAAGTTCTCCAACTTTAAAATACAGGCCAAACCTTCTCTATTGCAGGTGTCAGGAAGCTTATCTACATGTATTTGCAACTCATTAAAAGCGTAACTCGCTGGAATTAAGTGCTAGCTCCCACTTTAGTTGCATTTAATTGAGAAATCCATGCCTTCCAATACCCAACTTCATAAAAGAGGCATGTACCTGATAAATCTGATTTCATCCAGCGCTTTGGAGTAAGTACTTGCAGCTTTGTCCTTCTAGCTATATGGCACTAAATCAAGATCGTGTTGCAGTGCAAACTTTCTAAGTGAAATAAAAGTGGCAAAGGACAGGGAAGGTGAGTGGGAAAAGGAGGTTTAGTTTTACACCTTGGGTGGGCCTTGTCTAAGCAAACATGGAAGAGTAGACAGTGTATTATGTTTCTGTTCTGCCCTGCTTCATTTGGGTGATGGCTGGGAAAGGTAATCAGAGACAGCTGGGTGACTGGGGCATGAGATTTGATTCTGAACCTTTCTATCTAGGATTCTGTCTGTTGGCACATGGAACGGTGGCAGTCATAAGGTGGAGTTAGAGGGATCAGGCCCTTTGATTCTTAATGACCATAAGGTGGAGTTAGAGGGAACTGTATACTCATAAGATTACACAGTAATGCAAGGACAGGTGGATTAGTTTAGATTCCCTACAGTATGGAAACAGGCCCTTCGACCCAACAAGTCCACACTTGTTACTCCGATGAGTAACCCACCCAGACCCACTCCCCTACATTTACCCAACACTATGGGCAATTTAGCACAGCCAATTCGTCTGACCTGTACATCTTTGGATTGTTGGAGGAAACCCACTTAGACATAGGGAGAATGTGCAAATCCATACAGACAGTCATTCGAGGCAGGAATCGAACGCAGGTCCCTGGCGCTGTGAGGCAGCAGTACTAACGACTGAGCCACTATGCTACCGCTGTGTATGGGAGGTGAGGTTGCAGATTATTCTGAGAACTGAGAGCTGAGGGCCAGGAGAGGAACTGTGACCTTAATAGTTGTGGACTGAAAGGGTCAGATAATGAGTCAGTGTACACATGGATAGGATCTGTACAAATAGGGGAAGAATTAAGTGTAACAATGGTGACATGGATCACTTTATGTGAATGCAAGAGGATAAGGTCAACTTTGTAGTGGCACGGGAGAGTTGAGAAGCAGCCTATCAATAATGAGTCCTGATGCTCAACTCAAAGGACATTTAAAAGACCTTTAGAAAAGTACATGAATAAGAAATGATTGGCGGGTAATAGGCCAAATGCAGGCAGATGGGACTGGTTTGATTTGGAATAATGGTTGATTTGGACTGGTTGGACTGAAGTGTCTGTTTCTGTGTTGTGTGACTCTATGACTCAATTCCATTCTCAATGAAACAGCATAGTTCCAGAACTCATGACATCATAACACAATAAGATCCTATGAAGTAATTGAGCCAAGGTACTTTGTGGGCAAATTGGTATCTCATGAGGTTTGAAGCACGGGTGCAAACATGGAGGAAAGAAGAGAGATGCAATCCTTAAGGAATCCAAGTGACTGAAGATAACTGTGTTAAGGACTGGGAGCTCTGCCATTGCAGCTGGAAGCTCAAGCCAGACAAGAGGTGATAGAATGAGTTGGTAGCATGTTTGTGAGGGATTGGGGAGGTGGTGGTACATCTATCATGCCAAGTCAAATTTACAATGGTAGTACTGCACCCTAACTGATGGGAAACTGACTATTGTACAAGGAACATGACATGCTTTAAATATGTCCAGGGAAGTCCATTGTTTCCACATACCTGAAGGATGTGTCGCAAGGAGCTGTCCTCTGGCATATGCAATAGGCTGAGGAGCATGTGATCATGCCAAAAAACCCAATCCATTTCCCTGAACAAAGGATGCCTACTAACACACAAACATTTGATTTAAGAGTGCAGAATTCTGAAGAGTTTGCCCTTTGTTGCAGTTAACAAACAAACATACAATTCTGGTTGCTTTAAGGTGCATCTAAAATAGGAAACAATATTCCAATTTTAATGAAACAATTGGATTCTTAATGACCATGGGCTCTAATGTAACATTTGAAGAGATAATCTGTTTTACATTCGCCTGTCACTCCAAATTGGGATTTCCTGAGAACATACCATGAATAACACGATTTGATATTCTTGTCATTACAAACCATCATTCAATACAAACATGCAGGAAATCTGCTAATATGTTTAAAAATACATTTTCTCTTTGTATCATCTATTGTTTATAATGCACAAATTGAAACTAGGTTCTGGCCCTATTGTGTGTCTGGTTGTTAAAAGAAATTAAAGAACTACTTAAAAATCTGCAGCAGCATTCTTCTGTTCCTCAAAGTCAGCAATCAATTGGATTACTGAGAAAATTATAAAATACATCTGATTTTCTACTTTTTGACTTTGAATATCAACACTGAAGAGTAGACAAACTATTTATTCAGATGTTTGATAATAAAATGAGCATGGATTTCAAATCTAGATTGGAAAGGTTTAAATAATATCTATTTAATTAGAGGGTAAATTCTCAAGTATGCTAACAAAGAAAATATAACATATGACTTATTACTTCAATTACTGAAGTCCAGATAATCAGTGAAGTTCATGTGCAGTTCATCTATGTCAAAACCAAGGACTAAGTAATAACTGCATGAAATTCTAGCATATGCGTGCATGAAATTCTCAAGTCAGAGTGTATCTCCCAGCTGTTTAAGTACATACCTTGCTGAATAATGAACAGTGTAAAGAAACGGACTCTTCAGTATCAAGTACATGTGTGGTGATAGCTGCTGAAGAGCAAACTAAACGGCAGTGGGAATCTCAAACAGGCATTAGATCACTTCTTTTACATTTGCAAAAGCCCTAATATACACTTCTTCAGGTGTGTGTATTGCACAATATTTGTTTTCCTTCTCTAATATGATGTATGCCACACCTTTTTGCTCAAAATGAGGATACAACGTTAATACTAGGTGAGCAGAATGTTCTGTTGAATAACATAGTTGACAATCTTTACGTGAGGTATTTCAGACTTGGTCCAAGATCAGAGACAGCATGATGTGACTGCAAGCCAGGCAGTTATGAGGATCCAGAAGGTAGCACTAGAGATGCCACAGCCCCATTAAACAAAAATGAATCTTTTCAAGAAGGAGTTATATACAGTTCTGTGTTAAAGAGGTCAAAGGGCATGGAGAGAAAGCAGGGACAGGGTACTGAGTTGCATGATCTGCTATGATATTGAATGGTAGATAAGGCTCAAAGGGCTAAATTGTCTACTCCTGCTCCTAGTTTCTACATTTCTATGTAATTGTTTTAAAAGAGGTAATGTTGAAATTGCATTAAGCTCTACCCAATTTGTGGATGTCATACAATCTTTCAATGGAGAAGAACAATCAAGCACAAGGTCCTGGCAGAGATGGCTGTGTCATCTTTGGTTCATGATAGCCTTTGTAATTGCACCTAACTGGCCAAAGTAACTTGTAACTATTACATTCATGCAATAAAGTACTGCTCATTACAAGTCAATACCTTACCATTGCTCTGTAGATAGGCCATTAGACTCCGCAAGGAAAGGAGGATTGATGGAAGCACTCTGCTGCAACCACAAGCCTACATTGATTGATATCTCAACACACTGATTAGCGGTGGGAATTTTTGCATGAATTTGTCATTGAACAATGTTTGAAAAAACTCCATTCAATGCAACAGAACATAATGATTAATCCACAGAATTACATCAAATTAAATATTAAATGCCAAGCTGAACAAGTAAATATATATACAAAACAGCCTCGATTATCTGAAGATCAATTATCCGAATTTTGAATTATCCAAAAAAGATCTCAAGGTCCCATAAAAACATTATCCATTATCCAAATGATCAGTTATCTGAGCTCTCAATTCTCTGAACAAAATACTCCCCACCCGTCTTGTTCAGCTAATCAAGGTCATTTTGTATTCACTACTTTTTTTCATAGCTGACGATGTTGCAAATCACCAGAATAAAGAAGAAATGCAAACACATCTGAAGATGTTCTAATAACTTTTGATAATTATTTCAATCTATGAACAAGTAAAATCTTTTAAAGCACAAGACTGAACAGGTGAGTTCAACATCTACAGACATCTATACATAATTTCATTGATGACCTCCATAGATTTGTGAAAAACAGAATATGGAACTTTAAAATCAGAGTTCACAAGAGACAGATTTATTTTTGGAATTATTGATGCCTTTGTCAGCTTAACTTATTACAGTCTAAAGAAGATTTTATTTCAGAGAAACATATCTAAATAGTGCTGAAAGCAGAAACCAGGAAGAATCATAGAAGAAGAGATAGAAAATCTTATAAAAGGAAATGAACAGAACCAAACACTTTTTAAAGAACAAACACTTTATAGACACATGTGAAAAACCAACACAAAGATTGGGTCAAACACAGATACAAACAGGTTGTGTCAATGTAGTGGATCGAACAAGCCTTACAAGCACAAACAGTGGCCATTAACGACACAGGAATGTTACAACTTCAAAAGGTTCACTCCAAACGAAGATCAGGAGTAGGACAGGCTCAGAGTAGAAGTAGGGCAGGCGCAGAGCAGCAAAAGTGGTGTAGTCACATACACAAACAGCTCAACATAGGGAATGATACCAGAGCAATTCCTAAAGGGTACTGGTGAGCCAACAGTGAACATCCTTTCAATGTTAAACTTGATGCAAGTGGAAGTGTCACTATTATAGCAGATGCATATGGAATATCTCTCAAGAGCAAAGATATGCTACAGGTACCAATGACACAGAGGGTGGGAGAAAATTGAAAATGTTTAAATAATTTACAATCACAACTTTTCACTTTTGAGCTGATATGGTGCCTTGATATCAACATCCATAAGATAACAGAACGAGTTCAACTAGTTACAGGGAACAACTGGTCCAGGAACAAACAGTTGTCATTCAACTGCCCGAAGCACAACCAGTAGGAAATTTTATTGGCCTTGTTAGACTCATTGCAGAACTCACGGACAAAGAAAGTACTGTTGGAATTGCCTCTATTGGCATAAAAGAATTGTTTCAAACTGCCGGCAGGAAGGATAGTGTACATTTTACAGGAGTTGTGGAAATATTTTCTATTCCTATCATGATAGAAGACAGATCAGAACAAAAAAAAAAGCAAGATTTACCAGAAGAAGCAAATATTGAAATCAAGAATAAGCATTACAGCTGAATACATTTTAATGATTGAGGGCAGGTGGGAACTATGGGCTGGGCTAGCATTTATTGCACATCCCTAACTGCCCTTGAAGTGGTGTCAATAAACTGTCTTTTTGAAGCATTATGATGTATTTGGTTTCAGTTTATGTTGTTAGGAAGGGTGTTCCACAAACTTGATCCAATGACACTGAAGGAATGGTGATATATTTCCAAGTCAGGATGGTGAGCGGCTTGGAGGGGAAATTGAAAGTGGTGCTGCCCTTCTAGATGGGTGAAGGTTATGGATTTGGAAGGTGCTGCCACGGGAGCCCTGATGAAATTCTGTGGATGGTGTACACTGCTGCTACTGAGCATCAGTGGTAGAGGGAGTGAATGTAATGCCAATCAAGTGAATGATGACAAGCTTCTGAGTGCTGCTGAACTGCACACATCCAAGTAAATGGGGAACATTCCATCACAATCCTGACTTGTACATTGTAGATGGTGGTTAGGATTTGGAGAGTTAGGAGATAAGTTACTTAGTGCAGGATTTATAGGTTCTGACCTGCCCTTTGTACTATAGTACTTTTTTATTGCTTGCTCAGCTCAGTTTTTGGTCAATGGTAACCCCAGGATTTTGATAGTAGAGATTTCAGCAATGGTAATATCATTGACAATCAAGGAATGATGGTTAGGTTCTCTCTTGTTGGAAATGGTCATTGCCAGGTGCTGGCAATGCTAGGCACTTGCTACCTTTCCAACCTGACCTGTATAATACCTCAGTTTTGCTGTATTTGGACATGAACTTCTTCAGAATCTGAAGAGTTCCAAGTGCAACTAACATTGTGCAATCAAAATAAGGGATCACTGTGTTAAAACAAAGCAAAGGAATTTCTTCTCATTGAGGATAGTAAATGTCTAGAAGCTTCCACTTCAGAGAGTTGGACAGTTTAGATCACTGAAAGTGTTTAAAGAAGAGGTAGATAGATTTTTTAAAATATTGAGGAGTTGAAGATTACAATTCACTGGCACCGAAAAAGATGTTCAGGACCTGGGGCAGATCAACATAATCTTGTTGGATGGTAGGGCAGGCTTCAGGGGCCAAATGGCCTAATCCTGCTCCTAATACATTCTTATGCTTTTATATTACTGTACTACTGTGACCCAAATCATCTTCAAACCTAGCCAAAGAACATCGGTAGCATCACCTTTCTTCCCACAAATAAATACATGGTCATGAATAGTAGGCATCATTAATATCACAAGACATAAGGGTGAAAACACTTTCAACCCAGGAAGTGAAATTTCCTGAAGACCAAGTGTATTCAAAACTTTAAGAATCTTACCACTTATGAACTTCTTACATAAACAGTCAGCAGCTGCAAGCACATGAAGGAACAAGCTGTTAGCAGGAATGTGAAAAGACCAGCAAGGGAGAGACAGCACTCCTGTGAAAACCTTTACTTCAGACCTAGTAAGGAAATGTAAGCAGGAAGTGTAGCCAATACTGTAGGCGTAATGTGATATGAGGTCATTCCTGTGGAAACCTTACTAAAAATGTAAGTTGTAAAACTTAACAATCTTCATAGCTTGAGCCAACAACCTTAGGGAAATCATGAAACAGGCAGGAGGACGCTGTTAAGTTCCAAAAGATAACAACTATCCTCGGGCTAATATGGAGATAAAAGGAAAATCTCTATATCATAAATAACCTTGTTTGTTGATAAGGATATGTAATACAAATGCTAAAGTAATAAATGACAAGAACGAAAACAAATATAATTAGCTGTGAGAATTAAGAATATAAATTGGCATGTTGACTTTGTCTCAGGAAGAGACCTTGGAGAAGGTTGTTTCTCCAGCATATGCCTGAAAATGAAGTATTTTTAGGGCTCTTGTGGAGCAGTTGTAATTTTCCTAGCTTTGAGCCAGGAGGCCTGGATTCAAGTCCCACATGTTCCAGAGATGTGTAATGAGGTTGATAAGAAAATAGTTTTAATTGCTAAACCTCACCAGAGTTGGCTGTTTACAACCCAACTTTCTGAGGAAGGGTCATGGGACCTGTAATATTAACTTTGATTCCTTTCCACAGATGCTGCCAGACCTGCTAAGCTTTTCCAGCAACTTCTGCTTTTGTTTATGATTTACTGCATCCACAGTTATTTTGGTTTTTACAACAGTTTTGAAGGCCAGTAAAAATCATATATAAACAACTGAAATTAGTTTTTGTTACCTTTGTGGATTAAATCAATGACTTTGTTTAAACCCGTGGTAGCAAAATAAAAATGAAAATATCACAAAATTAATCTTTCCATGAAATATTTAGCATATTGAAATTAACTTCATTTATATCTCCTGCTGTTACAACAGCTCTTTATGAAGAAAGCCTAATATATTATTGATTATTTTGTTATTCTTTTGATGTGTTTGCCATTTTATATATTTAGCTTAATGAACAGATGTCCAACTAAATCATTCAAAAAGTAGAATATGATTTTCAACAATCATTTAAATTCATGAAAGTTAACAGTGCCATTTTTATCAACAAATTTATAAGCTATTACTGTAAGATCCAGCCATCTATTTTACAACTTACTGCATTTACAATTTCAGATATTTAACACAGCTACATATACATTAAACACCATCAGTCTGTAACACCACCTGCATTGGATTGACAGGGCTTCAATTTGGTATCTCATCTGATGGGATACATCTTCAATAATTCAGCTTCCTTAGTACAGGAGTGTCTGTTTAGATTATGTATTCAACTTCCCAGATGGGGTTTGAAATTTGTCATGAAATGCACATTACTAACAAAATATTGAAATACAGACGAACAAGAGATCAAGCAGGTAAATAAAACAAAGAACTGTGGATGGTGAAGATCTGAAACAGAAATAGAAACAGAAATTGTTGTCAAAAATCAGCAGGTCTGGCAGCATTTGTGGGAAGAAAGGAGAGTTAACATTTTGACAGGACGTGAGTCCAGCTGAAACATTAACTTTGCTTTCTTCCCAAAAATTTTGCCAGACCTGTTGAGTTTTGTCAGCAATTTTCGTTTCACGAGACCAAGCAAGATATATTCAAATACACAGAAATAAAGACAAATAATGCATCTAACATACAAATATTTCCCATACCATAATAATGTAGGGCCAATGGCAGAAGACTGACATTTTTTCTCATTTTTATTAAAATATTTAAATTTTTCCTTTAAATTTCAGACTTGTTAGGATGACAGCAATCAAGAAAAACATTGCAGTCTGTTATAAGGAGAACAATCCACACACACTTAATACAAGTATGAGAAATCTGTCTCAAGCTAATATGGACTTAGTTGTGCCAAAAAATGTTTTTGACTCTCTGAAAATGTAACAGATGTATGATGAGGTTTGGTGTTTTCCAAGAACAAAGTGAAAGATTTACAAGACTTGTTAAAATAAGATAAATGCCTAAACATGTGGTGCCTATTTTATAAACAATTCTCATTCTTTATTGTCCCAATGTCTGGTGACTTGTGGTTTGATAGAATGCTGACACCAATCTTCTTTGTGATAGTGGGTCTAAGGGTTTACTTAAATGAGTAGTGGTAGAATTATCCGGCACGGAATCTTAATGATAAGAATCTTAACCACTTGACGTACACAACGGTTGTATTAGAGCAATAGATACAAGTTACAACAATTACTTTGATATAATTGCAAAAATTGTCAAGAGCCAGAGATGGCACATTTACTTCCATCGGGACCTGCTTCTTCTCCCCTCTAAGACTATGTGAGATTGTTACATTGGGTAGAGTTTGATGCAGCTCCATCACTAAATCTTTCAGTGTCATTATTTTATACGAAGCTTTTCTTGAGCAGAATTAACATTTGTACATGTGGGTATATAACTATTTTTATTAAACGAGGACTCCATCTCCCTTATGTTTCTGACTGCACAAGATCAGGTTGGCTGAATTTGTCACAGTTCTTTCAGAACACATTCTCTTTGGCCTGGGAAGATAGGTTGGTCTTTAGCTTGATGACTGTTGACCTTGATCAATCTACAAACTATTTATATCCTGGAGGATCTATGATCTTTTGGATATTCATTGTGGTCCATCCTGATAGTAAATCCATTCTTTGACTGGAGGATCCTTTAGCTAATGAATTTCCTTTGCAGAGAAACTCTTCTCTGCTAATCCAGGTAATTGTCCCATAATCTTCTCTGAGGCTCTTTAATCTAACAAATGTCCATCATAGAAGATGACAATAATGTTGAAGCAAGCATTTTCTTCCTTGCCAGATCCTGGATTTTTCAGATCAGGCAGCTTCTTCTTTGCAGTATTCTGGACTTTTAGACCAGGCAATTTCTCCTTAAGAAATTATGAATGTATGGACTTTGGTCAGAGTTCCATCGAGTTGGATGAAGCTCATCCTATTTTATTCAAGTGTATCTGATGATTCATGTTTTGAAGTATATAAACTCTTGAGATTAACATGTAGATTAGGTTGAATGCTATTGTTTGTCCTCTAGTTGACTTACCAGTGAACAACTAGAGAATTGCTGCCTACATCTTTGTGACTGATACTGATACTGATATTAATGACCACTGAAATAAACTCTGTCAAATATAATTAAGTCATCAATTTCCCTTAAGAATGCATTAACATCATTTTCAATTGTTCTGCCAAGTCTTTATTCACCATTGTTAAATTTGTCTGCTTTTTGCTTTTTGCTGCAATGAAATTTTGCTTTTTGCTGCAATGAAATTGGGTCCGACTTGTGTAAATCCCTCGAACGTCACCTATAGTTTTACAGATGTATTTTGTCATAGTTAGGCATGGCTTATGCTTGTGTGGCTTTTTTGCTCCATGACACTGATCCTGATTCTTGTATATACTGTTTATCCTATTCTTTGTGAAGCTTGTCGCAAGTATCCTTAAATTATTTATATCTTATAAAGTGCATAGTTTCTGTGGTGCTCCGTAATAAGGTTGTTCTTCTCCTCTCAAGATTTATTTGTGATTCTTCTTGGTTTCTTCTTGCTGCATAATCTGCAATAGACCATTTGAATACATGGCTGGAAGGATTCAGATTCTTGAAGTATTGGGTTTGATTCTAGGAAAGATGGGATCTGCACAAGCTGAACAAGTTGCAATCCTGCAGAACTGGATCAATAACCTCACAGGAATGTTTGTTAGTACTGAGCAGATTGGGGTTAAACTGGAGAGACATGGCAACGGGAACCTGAGCAGAGATACTGGGTGACAAAAACTACAAGCTAAGGGTATCTGAGTGTATTCAATCTTTAGGAAAAACTGGGAAAATGGAGTGGGGTGATATTGTTAGTGAAGGATGAAGTCAATGTAATAATGAGGAAGGATATTGGTGGAAAATATCTGGATGTGAAATCAGACTGAGTGGGGCTAAGAAGTGATAAGGGAGAGCAAAGGTTAGTGGCCATGTCTATAGGCCTCCAAATATTAGTGATAAGGTAAGATACTATTAAACTAAAAATTGGAGATGCTTAGAGTGCTACAGAAATCATGGATCACTTTAATTCACATATATCCTGGACAAACACAATAGCAATAGTAGCAATGGACTAATACACTGAGAAACCAACTAGGTACAGGCTTTTATAAATGGGCTAGATGGGCTTTAATACACTGCAAAGCGGTTGCTTAATAACTTTATTGTGAGAGATTGTTCAGGAAAGAGTGTTCTTGGGATAGAAAGTGAAGCAGACCAGTCCAAAACTACTGTCCTAAATCTAAACAAAGGAAACTACTATGGTATAAGGTGTAATTTGGCTATAATAAAGTGGTGACTTCATTTCAACAACTATCATTCCTTTTGGATTAAGGAAAAGTGTCCCAACAATAGCTAACAAAATAAACTAAGGGTATTGGATCTGAACAGGAGCTGTATAAAGTTGCTGGATAAATTATCAAGGCTGAAGACTAGAAGCAGCTTAGAATTCAGCAAAGGAGAACTAAGAGATTCATTAAAAAGGGAAAAAGAGTGTGAGAATAAATTTACAAGAAACAGAAATGCAAATAGTAAGAGCTTCTACAAATAAGTAAAAATAAATGGCTTAATAAAGCCCCTCACAGTTTGAAGCAGACAAATTTAACAATGGTGAATAAAGACTTGGCAGAACAATTGAAAATATAATTTGATTCTATCTTCACAGAAGAATGCACAAATAGGCTCAGAGAAGTGCTAAGGAGGTATGGGTCTATTGAAAAGCAGGACATGAAGAAGATTAGAATTAGTTAAAAAAAAAGGCTGAGCAAATTAATGGAGCTGAAAACTGACAAACCTCTAGGGCCTAATAATCTATATCCCAAAGTACTGAAAAAACGTCACTATGGAAATAATGAATGCATTCTTTGTCATCTTCCAAAGCCTAACATCAATAGTAGGGAAAATGTTGGAGTTTATTACAAAGGATGTGACAACAGCAAATTTAGAAAATACCAACAAATTATAACAAGTTTACAAAAGGGAAATCATGGTTGACAAACCTCCTGGAGCTTTATTGAAAATGCAACTAGCAAAATAAATAATGGAAAACTAGGGGATGCAATACATTTGCATTTTGAGAAAGCTTTTGATAATGTCACACGTAAGAGGTAAGCAAAGCACATAGAATAATTCAGAAATAGTGGTGTGGATTGAGAATTGGTAGACAAGGAGAGGAGATTATAAAAGCTTGCTTTTGGATTGGAAGATGGTGATGAATGGGGCAACGAAGGAATTAATGCTTGGGCCCCAACAATTCACAATATACATTAAGTTGACTGATGAAGCAAACCTTGGTGGGATTTTGAGTTGTGTGGATGATGTAAAAAGACTTCCAGGTAATTTAGACAAGTTAAATTAACAGGCAAATGCATAGTAGGTGCAATATAGTAAAGTGTGAGGTTTTTTACATCAGTGAGGAAAACAGAATGGTAGTGTGTTATTTAGTGGAGATAGATTGGGAATGTGATCTATAAAGGGAACTGAGTGTCTTTGAATACCAGTCATTGAGACCGAGCATGCAGGTGAACGCAAGCGGTTAGGAAAATGAATGACCTTCATTACACAAGGATTTCAGCAATGAAGGTTTTACGGCAGCTGTACAGGGCCTTGGTGAGAACACACCTGACATATTGTGCACAGATTACCTGCTCACCTAAGGAATGATATACTTGCACCAGATTGATTCCTGGGTGGCAAGTTTGTTGTAGGAGGAGCACAGGATTATGACTCAAAGTGTCGTGGTTCTCAAGATGTTGTGCTAGACCATTCTGGACTAAGATAAGGAGACATTTCCTCACTTAAAGGTTGATCAAATTGTGAAATTATGTACCACGGAAAGCTGTGGAGGCAAAGTCACTCTTAAGAAAGGAACAGATAGATATATAGACAATAAAGCTGGCAAAGAGTATAAGGGCAGAGGTGGAGAATTGCATTGAGATAAAGGGTCAACCTTTATGATCATTTTGAATTGTAGGACCAGCTTGATGGACTGAATTGTCCATTTTCTAGGGGGGGGGATGTCTTCTGTGATCCAGAAGGATAGTGGCGATAATGAGAATTTTTAAAAAAAACATCAGATGCAACACCGAGCGAGGCCTTTCTCAATGTCAAGTCCAAAACGTCACACTTTCCAACTATGTTCCGGCTGTTGAGGTGAGATTCATGCAAGTGAACAGCATGAGGCCTATTAATGAGGATTGTTGTTCATTAATGCCCTCATTAGTATCATCTCATTTATATACATTCTCTCATTCTCCCATCTGTCAGAAAGACCCCATGTCTACAGATGTCGCCATCTGACATGTACCCGCATTTCCGCATCATTATGGTATTCTGATCTAGTTTCTTTATGCTTCTGCACCTTGATGGATGGTTTGCAGAAAGGATCAGGCATGTAGCTGATCATCTGAGCATCCCAGGGTTGCTCTCTCTCTTTGTTGTTGCAGACTTGATTTGTTTCTACTGAAATGTTCACGGACTCCCCATTTTGACTTGACCTTTTGTGATTTTTCCTCTTAGCCAGAGCTTAAAGGTTCACTATACTTCTATCTTGCCTTGCTGGCCAGCAGAGACGGAAACTCAGACAACTTGTCATGATTGTCAATATCAGTCAAGGGAGTGGACCATTTACTGTATGGCACCATTAAATCTCAAGGTCATACCTACAGCTTGTTCCAGCAGCCTACACTGCAAAACAGACAGGAGTGGTGGTGACCTAGCAGTATTGTCACTGGACAGTAATCAGAGTCACAGGTTAACATCCTGGAAACATTGGCTTAAAACCCAAAAAGGCAGGCTGTGAAATTTGAATGCAATAAAAATCTGGAATTAAAAGCTGGCTAAATGTTGACAATGTAACCATTGTTCACTGTCACAATAAAAAGCCCGTCTCCTTCATTAATTTTCTTAGGGAAGGAAATCTGCCATACTTACCCCATTTGACCTATGTATGATCCCAGACCCACAGCAATGTGGATGACTCTTAACTGTCCTCTGGCAATTAGAAATGAGTAATAAATGTCCAAATCACTGATATTAATATCACATGAACTAATTAAGAAAAACACACTGCTTCTGCATCAATCAAATGATCATGACTTGAAGTCAAAGAGCAGTAGTCCACAGTCAATGGTTACTGTATGGTCAGTCAAAAATTTGTCCAGTATCAGTCCAGATGCTTCTGTATCATATGGCTCAGTGTAGTGTGTATGCATGGATCATGTATAGAGGAGTTAGTATGGTCTGTACAGAGGGGTCAGTGTGGTATGTACAGAGGATAAGTGCAGTGTGTACAGTGAGGTTGGTGTGGTGTATAGAGAGGATAATTATGGTGTGTACAGAGATGTCATTGCAGTCTCTACAGAATCGTCAATGATCTGTGTACAGAGGAGACAGCGCGGTCTGTACAGGGGATCAGTGTGGTGTCTGCAGAGAGGTCAGTGCAGTCTATATAGAGGGATTGCTGTGGTCTGGAGAGAGTGGCCAATGTGATCTGTACAGAGGGGTCAGTTTGGTCTCTATACAGGAGCCAGGATAGTCTGTATAGAGAGATAAGCAATCTATACAGAGGAATCAGGTGGTTTAATTATCAAGGGGATCAAAAGTTATGGGGAGAATGCAGGAGAATATTTTTGAAAAACATATTGGCCATGATTGAATGGCTAAGTAGACCCAGTGGGCCAAATTGCCTAAATCTGCTCTTACATATGCTCTGGTGCTAACTGTGCTCACAGTCAGGATGTATTCCTATCAAGGGTGAGGAATCAAATGTCAGGAACTACACCACCCCACCTAGATCTTTCTGCCCTGCTTTGGGTCATCTTTTCCTGGAATGAGATAAAGGGAGAGACGGATCTAGTGTTGGTGTGAGTAGGGGATTTCTGGTGAGGTGTCCCGAGAGAGAGGATAAGGAACACAGAGGCCATGCAGAGTCAGTCATCTGAGGGTTGGGTAAGTGAGAGTGAGTGAAGGAAGATGTTGTGTGCAACATGAGAATACTAGAACATGAAACTTGCTGAAAGGTGGGAGCAGTAGCAGAGTGAGAGAAGTTTGAGGTAGCAGAAGGAAGATTTACCCTTGAGAAATGGAGAAGGTGAATGACGTTCATGCAGCATTGTTGTGTGTTCCTCCAGACAGTTCAAACTATACTAACCCAGATGGCAACCTCTGACCAGGCAGGCAGGGTCTGCTGTCATGACCTTCTCTGAGAACAGACCAGCTCTGCACCATCCCATCCATCAGGACCTCACAAAAAGGGGGACTCGTTTTCCCTTATCTGCCTTGTCTAGGGCAAATTTCACAAACAATGCAGGACAGGACTGGATTGTACAATGGCTTTTGAAAGTTAGCATCAATGACAGGAATCCCACAGTGTCCCAGCAGTGGTGAATATTCTGACTACAGCAAGTAGGAGCTTTGGGCGAGCATTGAACAGGAAGGTCCACATAGGGATATAGTAGGTGGTTATTGAGCCAGGGCGAGTTTGGTACAATTTGGTCTTGTAGAGAGAAACTGCCCATGAACTATGATGAAAATGAATTAGTATTGTATGAAGCACCAGTATTGAGTCTTAACAAGAAAATGCCCCTGTCTTAACACAATTTAGCTTTTTGCCTGATAGGAGTTTGGCACAAGTTATGCTAATTCATTAAACCTCATTGCTAGATTATGAGGAAACCTGTGGATATATAGGTCTGCAGTGTGTGAAATCCTAAGTTGTTCTGCCTTATCACCACTCAAACCAGAATAATAGAATGTGATTGGGTGAAGTTTAATGTAGTCTCCAATATTCATCAGCTCAGAACCATTACCTTATACAGTAGCCTCCAGCCTCATTTTCTCCAAAATTGCACATCTACCCTGTGCATAACCTTGGCACAACATTGTGGGCCAAAGTGCCTGTTCTTGCTGTACTTTTCTATGTTCTATGTTCTATGTACCCTGTCAATAATGTATATATTGGCATCCTCCTTTGGAATCCAAGTTAACTAGAAGGCAGGATGTATTCTTGTCTTTGATGCCTTTCTTTGATTATCTTCCAGAATCTCCCTCAAACAAATTGGGGATAATTTATTGTGTGCCTATCATAGGATTATGAAGATGTCTATGGTGATTTAGTAGAAAGGAAATGAATAGCAGATTTGGGCAAGAGAGCAAGTCACAACAAGGATGTAATGAGAAAGTGATGTGGTGGATTGACTCATCATGATTAGAGAAAGGGTTTATGGAGAGGAAAGGGGAAGGTTGCTCATGTTGAGACTATAATTACAGGACTACAGAGAGAGCTCAAATAATGTAAACATTCATAATCCTGCATAATTACATTTCTTTCTATTTTACAACCAAGTGTTAGGAACCATACCACTAGCAATGACCTATCCAAACATCTCTTTTGACTTGTGCTGACTAATTTGCTCAGTCTTTGACAGTCAAATTGACAGAGGAAATACCTTCCACAGGTCTTCACTAGTTCCAAAAGGTTCTCAATAACAGTTATCATTGGAGGTACTTCGCAGATGAGAATGACTCTTTTCCACTCTCAGTGTAAATCTATAGGTAGCTTCCATATACCGTGCTACACTTGGGGCAGAAAGTGGTTGTGGAAAGGGGTGAGTGGGCGTTGGTATGGCAGTGTGCTCTTTACGTTGTCCATGACAGTATGTGGAAGTTGGAATGTTAAGACTTTTGTCTTCTGATCTGCTGCATTTGAAATAAACTGTCTACTCACCACCACAAAATCCCACAACCTCTTTTCAAAGGTGTGCTTGAGAGGTCACTTTAAAAAGCAACATGTCTGGCAGTTCTTGCACCATTTTAAATGATGCTGTTGCATTGTTTTGGAACTTTGGAAAAAAAAAGTCAGCATAACAGCAGTTTTAAAAGGGAAAGGAACAGACAAAGGAAGCATATGGTGAGGTCACTGCAGGAGAGAGAGAGAGAGAGAAACTGACACAGCAGTGAACCTGCACAGTTACTGCCTTTGCTGTTTGAATTTATGTATAGCTGGACATCGGAGTGTGTCTGGGAAAATTAACAAACAGTGAAATTCATAACTGATCTTGGAGGAACTGTTTGGGTGAAGTTCACAGCACAGAAATAGATAAGTGAATTGTTTTAAGTGTGTATGATTATATGTTTTTTGAGATATGTCTCTTGATGTAACTTAAAATATAAGCCATAACTATTAATTTAACCTGGGGCAGTGTATTGTAGAGGAATAAGATGGTGTTATTTTCTGGGTCTGCAGATTGTGAAGGAGCAAAAATGGCCTTTTGTAGAGTGATATGCGCTGCTTGTCAGATGTGGGAGCTTAAATAGAGTTTAAGGGTTACTACAGATTATATCTGCAATAAATGTTCTTGGTTGCGAATCCTATCAAATCGAATGGATTGGTTGGAGAGACAATTAGAGGCAGTGAGGAATTTGCAACAGGAACAGTATGTGATG
The DNA here is from genome assembly GCF_037043375.1 of Chiloscyllium plagiosum. NCBI lineage: Eukaryota > Metazoa > Chordata > Chondrichthyes > Orectolobiformes > Hemiscylliidae > Chiloscyllium > Chiloscyllium plagiosum. The sequence continues at coordinate 44,700,631 of NW_028270169.1, forward strand.
GATAGCAGTCATAGGAAGGGGGAAAAGTCTCAGATATAGTCACACAGATGGGTTAACTCCAGGAAAGGTAAGAGAGGTAGGCAGCTAGTGCAGGAACCTTCTGTGGTAATCCCCACTTCAAACAAGTATGCTGTTTTGGAAAATGTAGGGGGTGATTGATTCACAGGGGAACATAGCATGAACAGCCAAATGTCTGGTATTAAGACTGGCTCTAATGCAACGAGGGGTTCGTCAGGTTCCAAGACATCAATTGTGTTAGTGGACTCTCTAGTCCGAAGTAGAGACAGATGTTTCTGTCGCCAGCAAAGAAAAATTAGAATGGTGCATTGCTTCCCTGGTGCCAGGATCAAGGATTCTCAGAGAGGGTGCAGAATGCTCTCAAGGGGGGAGGGGCCAGCTAGTGGTCATTGTCCACATTGGAACCAGCGACATAGGAAGGGAAAAGGTTGATATTCTGAAGGGAGATTACAGAGAGTTAGGCAGGAATTTAAAAAGGAGGTCCTCAAGAGTAATAATATCTGGATTACTCCCTGTGCTATGAGCTAGTAAGGGCAGGAATAGGAGGATAGAGCAGATAAATGCATGGCTGAGGAGTTGGTGCATGAGAATGGGTTCACATTTTTGGATCATTGGAGTCTTTTTTTGGGGTAGAAGTGACCTGTCCAAGAAGGACAGATTGCACCTGAATTGGAAAGGGTCAAATATACTGGCAGGGAGAAGTTCCTTCGTAGGATATGTGGAACAGTCCATCTTCTGCACCTACACTGGCACCACACCCCACCTTTTCCTTCATTACATCGATGACTGTATCGGCGCTGCCTCGTGCTCCCACAAGGAGGCTGAACAGTTCATCCACTTTACTAACACCTTCCACCCCAACCTCAAATTTACCTGGACCATCTCAGACTCCTCCCTCCCCTTCCTAGACCTCTCCATTTCTATCTCGGACGACCGAATCAACACGGACATTTACTAAAAAGCGACCAATTCCCACAGCTACCTAGACTACACTTCCTCCCATCCTACCCCCTGTAAAAACGCCATCCCATATTCTCAATTCCTTCATCTCCACCGCATCTGCTCCTAGGAGGACCAGTTCCATTACCGAACAACCCAGATGGCCTCTTTCTTCAAAGACCGCAATTTCCCCCCAGATGTGGTCGACGATGCTCTCCACCGCATCTCCTCCACTTCCCGCTCCTCCGCCCTTGAGCCCTGCCCCTCCAATCGCCACCAGGACAGAACCCCACTGGTCCTCACCTACCACCCCACCAACCTCCATATATATCGTATCATCCGTCGTCATTTCCACCACCTCTAAACGGACCCCACCACCAGGGATATATTTCCCTCCCCTCCCCTATCAGCGTTCCGAAAAGACCACTCCCTCCGTGACTCCCTCGTCAGGTCCACACCCCCCACCAACCGAACCTCCACTCCTGGCACCTTCCCCTGCAACCGCAAGAAATGCAAAACTTGTGCACACACTTCCCCCCTTAATTCCCTCCAAGGCCCCAAGGGATCCTTCCATATCTGCCATAAATTCATCTGCACCTCCACACACATCATTTACTGCATCTGCTGCACCCGATGTGGCCTCCTCTATATTGGGGAGACAGGCCACCTACTTGCGGAACGTTTCAGAGAACACCTCTGGGACACCCGGACCAACCAACCCAACCACCCCGTAGCTCAATCCTTCAACTCCCCCTCCCACTCCACCAAGGACATGCAGGTCCTTGGACTCCTCCATCGCCAGACCATAGCAACATGACGGCTGGAGGATGAGTGCCTCATCTTCCACCTAGGAACCCACCAACTACAAGGGATGAACTCAGATTTTTCCAGTTTCCTCATTTCCCCTCGCCCCACCTTGTCTCAGTCCCAACCCCCGAACTCAGCACCACCTTCCTAACCTGCAATCTTCTTCCTGACCTCTCTGCCCCCACCCCCACTCTGGCCTATCACCCTCACCTTAACCTCCTTCCACCTATCGCATTTCCAACGCCTCTCCCCCAAGTCCCTCCTCTCTATCTTTTATCTTAGCCTGCTTGGCACACTTTCCTCATTCCTGAAGAAGGGCTCATGCCCAAAACGTCAATTCTCCTGCTCCTTGGATGCTGCCTGACCTGCTGCGCTTTTCCAGCAACACATTTTCAGCTCTGATCTCCAGCATCTGCAGTCCTCGCTTTCTTCTGAGGGAAGATATTCCTGGAAATACATCCAGGGAAGTTATTTGGGTGAAACTGAGAAATAAGAAAGGGATCCTCACCTTATTAGGATTGTACTATAGACCTCCTAATAGTCAGAGGGAACCTGAGAAACAAACTTGTAAGGAGATCTCAGCTATCTGTAAGAATAATTGGGTGGTTATGGTAGGGGATTTTAACTTTCCAAATATAGACTGGGACTGCCATAGTGTTAAGGGTTTAGATGGACAGGAATTTGTAAAGTACAAGAACATTTTCTGATTCAGTATGTGGATGTACGTACTAGAGAAGGTACAAAACTTGACCTACCTTGAGAAATAAGGCAGGGCAGGTGACTGAGGTATCAATGGGGGAGCACTTTGGGGCCAGCAACCATAATTCTATTCGACTTAAAATAGTGATGGAAAAGGATAGACCAGATCTAAAAGTTGAGGTTCTGAATTGGAGAAAGGCCAATTTTGACGGTATTAGGCAAGAACTTTTGAAAGCTGATTGGAGGCAGATGTTCACAGGTAAAGAGATGGCTGGAAAATGGGAAGCCTTCAGAAAAGAGATAACAAGAATCCAGAGAAAGTATATTCCTGTTAGTGTGAAAGGAAAGGCTGGTAAGTATAAGGAATGCTGGATGACTAAAGAAATTGAGGGTTTGGTTAAGAAAAAGAAGGAAGCATATGTCAGGTATAGACAGGATTGATCAACTGAATCCTTAGAAGAGTATAAAGGCAGTAGGAGTATACTTAAGAGGGAAATCAGGAGGGCAAAACGGGGACATGAGGTAGCTTTGGCAAATAGAATTAAGGAGAATCCAAAGAGTTTTTACAAGTACATTAAGGACAAAAGGGTAACTAGGGAGAGAATAGGGCCCCTCAAAGATCAGCAAGACAACCTTTGTGTGGAGCCGCAGAAAATGGGGGAGACACTAAATGAGTATTTTGCATCAGTATTTACTGTGGAAACGGATATGGAAGATATAGAATGTAGGGAAATAGATGATGACACCTTGAAAAATGTCCATATTACAGAGGAGGAAGTGCTGGATGTCTTGAAATGCATAAAGGTGGATAAATCCCCAGGACCTGATCAGGTGTATCCTTGAACCCTGTGAGAAGCTAGAGAAGTAATTACTGGGCCTCTTGCTGAGATATTTGTATCATAAATAGTCACAGGTGAGGTGCCGGAAGACTGGAGGTTGGCTAACATGGGGCCACTGTTTAAGAAGGGTGGTAAGGACAGGCCAGGGAACTATAGACCAGTGAGCCTGAAAGTATACCAAATACCTTCTTCACTATCCTAAGTACCTGCAACTCTACTTTCAAAGAGCTATGGACCTGCACTCCAAAGTCTCTTCGTTCAGCAACACTCCCTAGGACCTTATCATTCAGTGTATAAGTCCTGCTAAGATTTGCTTTCCCAAAATGCTGCACCTCACATATATCTAAATTAAATTCCATCTGCCACTCAGCCCATAGGCCCATCTGATCAAGATCCCGTTGTAATCTAAGGTAACCCTCTTCGCTATCCACTACATCTCCAATTTTGGTGTCATCTGCAAACTTATTAACTATATCTCTTATGTTCACATGCAAATCATTTATATAAATGACAAAAAGTAGTGGACCCAGCACCGATCCTTGTCGCACTCCACTGGTCACAGGCCTCCAGTCTGAAAAACAACTCTCCACCACTACTCTCTGTCTTCTACCTTCAAGCCAGTTCTGTATCCAAATGACTAGTTTCCCTGTATTCCATGAGATCTAACCTTGCTAACCAGTCTCCCATAGGGAACCTTGTCGAACGCCTTACTGAAGTCCATGTAGATCACATCTTCCACTCTGCCCTCATTAATCCTCTTTGTTACTTCTTCACAAAGCTCAATCAAGTTTGTGAGACATGATTTCCCACACACAAAGCCATGTTGACTATCCCTAATCAGTCCTTGCCTTTCCAAATACATGTACATCCTGTCCCTCAGGATTCCCCTCCATCACCGACGTCACAGGCTCACTGGTCTATAGTTCCCCAGCTGGTCCTTACTATCTTTCTTATCTATATTAAACTCCATTTGCCATTTCTCAGCCCACTTCCCAGCTGATCAAGTCCCACTGCAATTTCTGATAACCATCCTCACTGTCCATGAAACTGCCTGTTTCAGTAATATCAGAAAATTTACTAATTATGCCTTGCACATTCTCATCTAAATCATTGATATAGATAGCAAACAGAAATTGGCCCAGCACCGACCCTTGAGGCACTCCACTAGTTACAGCCTCCAGTCCGACAAGCATCCTTCCATTATTATCCTCTGTTTACTACGACCAAGCCAATTTTGTATCCAACTGGCTAGCTCCACCTGGAATCATGTGATCTAACCTTCCAGAGCAGCTTATCAAAGGCCTGATTGAAATCCATATAGACTATGTCTACCACTCTTCCCTCATCAACCTTCCTGATCACTTCATAAAATAACTCTAACAAATTTGTGAGGCATGATATCCCACTCACAAAGCCATGCTGACTATTCCTATTCAAACCTTGTCTTTCCAAGTACATGTATGTCTTATCTCAGAATCTTCTCAAGTGACTTACCAACCACAGATCTTACGTTTACTCGTCTATAGCTCCCAGGCTCTTCTTTGCAGCCTTTGTTGAATAATGGCACAACATTCGCTACCCTCCAATCTTCCGGGGCCTAACCTTTGGCTAACGATGGTGCAAAAATATCAGCCAGGACCCCCCGCAATTTCTTGTCAGGCATCTTGCAGTGTCCTTGGATATATCTGGCCAGGACCAGGAGATTTATCAACCTTCATACATTCTAATATATCTAGCACATCTTCTATTGTGATATGAACTGTCCCCAAGATATCATCACTAACTCCCCCAAGTTCCCAAGTCTTCATGTCTTTCTCCACAGTGAACACCGAATGTCATAACATCTATGTAATTAGCAAATATTTGCCAAGAAGGTCTGACTCTAAATGCTACAGTTGTAAAGACAATACAGCTCAGGAACAGGGCCTTCTGCTCTCCAAGGGTGTCCAAACATATTTAAAGTTTGTCTACCACAATCTTGCTTTTTGTGTATCAATATGCCTCTTTGGGTCCCCAGAACACTACCTGGATCTCTGGATTAACAGTCCAGCAATAATACCATTAGGCAATCACCTCCCCTATTATTGTAACTTAAAATGTATTGCAAGAATCAGAGGCATAGAGGTCTACAGCACAGGAGAAAGCTCTTTCATCCCACTGAGTAAATGCCAGTCAAAAACAACCACTTAACAATTCTAATTCTACTTTCCAGCACTTGGCTCATACGGTTGTATGTCTCAGTATCACATGTGCACATCTCAATGCTTCTTAAATGTTAAGAGGGTTTCTGCATCTACCACTCTTAGAGGCAGTGAGTTCAGATTCCAACCACACTCTGGGAGAAAAACAGTTTCCTCATATCCCCCTGTAAACCTCTTGCCCCAGACACATCTCTCCTATCAAGTACATTCTAAAACTTCATACAATATTCTAGCTGTGGCCTAATAAGTATTTTATGTAGTTGAAACATCACATTCCAGCTCCAGTGGACTTGTACACCAAGGTCCTTATGATTCTTAGTGCTTCCCAGGATCTTACTATGCACCACTTATTCCTTTGCCTTGTTTATCCTCAGTTAAGGGTCCTCAATTATTGTTTCTCAGTTAATTCATTCTTTCAAAAACATTCATTTTTCAAAATCCTGAACAAATTCACATACCACTTTCCTGTAATGTCACTGATTTTCTTTCCCAACCAACAGACCCCTGAAAGTGCAGTTGGTCAACTTGGCTCCCCTTCTTCTACTCAGCTGAATTTGAAGAATATGGCTTTATATACTATTAATCACTTAAAGGCAAAAAATGCACCTCTTCCCCATTGCACCAAATTCTTGCACTATTCCAAATACAAAAAAAACACACACATATTCACTTGGGCTGTGTCTCACTCAGGATATGTTCTCTCCCAAACACAAATGTAAACAGTTCTTTGGTTTAAAGACACGTTTGCATATAATTGGAGCACATACAGCATAATGAGAACATGAAATTCTTCAATTCTTATCAACAAGCTATTGCAGAGTTTTTCAGAATGGAACATTTCATTAGTGATAAGCCTTCGAATATATTCAGATATTCCATTATTCTGACAGTAATTCATATCTTCCTGTTCACAATGTTCATGCATAAGTACAAGAGAGTACATGTAATGATATGGCTGTATCCAAATAGACAAGGATGCCAATTCACAATCATATACATTTTCTATTCAAAAGCATTCAAATAAAACAGAATACAGTCCACTGTGGATCAGCTATCATCACACTTCTCCACATCTTCCTCCAGAAGATGTGAACTAGGTCATGAGATTATTGTGGATGATTGCATCAACATCATTACTTTGACAGACACCTAGTTGAGGGTCATCTTACCTTCCCTCTAAATGCAATGGCCTGCAAAACTATACCTTACACCTCTTGCCTGGTCAGACTGATACATTGAAGGTGTGGCTCTTATCATTAAATTACACTTTTCTTGGCACCTGATTACTCAGGCACCTGCAGCTTCTTATTTTATCTCTTAATACCTCTCATTCCAAACCCTCATTCTGTATTCTGTTCTCTACATTCCTTCCAATCCAACCTTAATTGTGCCCTCTACATAAACTCTTCAACCCATAGTCACAACACCCTCTCGGCACTTCTTTCTCTTAAATCTTTGAATATTTGGTCACCTACCAAATCTATGTCACTGAATGTTTTAATTCTGAAATCCCATGTTTGAAAACTTTCAATTCTAATAAGTTTGATGTGAGTGCGTTGGACATCAGACAACACTAGATGAAGCATGGCACCAAGTAGTCTAAGTGAGACCATGTGTTGTGAATCAACTGGCTGCATTGTTCTGGATGGTGTCAAGATTTTTGAGTATTTTTGGATCAGCATTCAACCAGCCAAGTTGGAGTTACTTCATCATGCTCCTAACTTGTACCTTATAGATGATGGATAAATACTAGGGAGATGGAAGGTGAGTTATTCAAACAGAATTCCCAGCCTTTGAAATGCTCTTGTCATAATAGTTGCTTCACTTAAATTTCTAGTAAATCAATTTTGTTAGTATATATTTCGGGCATATATTTCCCTCCCGTCCCTGTCAGCGTTCCGAAAAGACCACTCCCTCCGTGACTCCCTCGTCAGCTCCACACCCCCCCACCAACCCAACCTCCACTCCCAGCACCTTCCCCTGCAACCACAAGAAATGCAAAACTTGCTCCCACACCTCCCCCTTACTTCCCTCCAAGGCCCCAAGGAATACTTCCATATCCGCCACAAAATCACCTGCACCTCCACACACATAATTTACTCCATCCTCTGCACCCGATGTGGTCTCCTCTATATTGGGGAGACAGGCCGCCTACTTGCGGAACGTTTCAGAGAACACCTCTGGGACACCCGGACCAACCAACCCAACCACCCCGTGGCTCAACACTTCAACTCCCCCTCCCACTCCACCAAGGACATGCAGGTCCTTGAACTCCTCCATCGCCAGACCATAGCAACATGACGGCTGAAGGGAGAGTGCCTCATCTTCCACCTCGGAACCCACCAACTACAAGGGATGAACTCAGATTTCTCCAGTTTCCTCATTTCCCCTCCCCCACCTTGTCTCAGTCCCAACCCTTGAACTCAGCATCACCTTCCTAACCTGCAATCTTCTTCCTGACCTCTCCGCCCACACCCCACTCCGGCCTATCACCCTCACCTTAACCTCCTTCCATCTATCGCATTTCCAGTGCCCCTCCCCCAAGTCCCTCCTCCCTATCTTTTATCTTAGCCTGCTTGGCACACCCTCCTCATTCCTGAAGAAGAGCTCATGCCCAAAACATCGATTCTCCTACTCCTTGGATGCTGCCTGACCTGCTGCGCTTTTCCAGCAACACATTTTCAGCTCTGTGTTTGTATATAACAAGGCTTGGACAATGTTCAGGCTTGGATAGATAAGTGACAAGTGATATTCACACCTCAAGTATCAGATAATGATCCTCTCTAACTAGAAGGAACCCAGTCATCTCCTCTTGATGTTCAATTGCACCTGTCATCTGCACCCTTCCCACTGACCAATCACAATAACCCCCTACCTGTATCCATCTATCACCATCTCACCTCCTCTTCTCCCGGCCCCATACAGATATGTTATGCCCTCTAATTAAATGTCAGCTTTGTGATGGTTCTCACCTCTGAGCCAGAAGACTGTATGTATTCCAGGCCCTTGAACTCAGGAGTTAGATCATTGACTTTTTAGGTCAGACATTAAACTGGGATGTTTTCTTTTTATTCATTCCTGGGTTGTGTGTGCCAGTGGCTGCGCCAACATTTATTGCCGTTCTCCAGTTGTCCTTGAAAATGTGGTGGTGAACTGCCTTCTTGAATCACAGCCATCTGTTTGACGTAGGTAGACCTCAAAATGCCACTAAGGATTTCGATTCAGCAACACTGATGAGGAGTGATGTATTTCCAAGTCAGGATGCTGAGCAGCTTGGAGGAAAACTTGAAGGAGGTGAGGTTCCCATGTATCTGTTGCCCTTGTCCTTCCAGATGTAGTTGTTATAGATTTGGTAAGTGCTTTCTATGGAGCTTGGGTGAATTTCTGCATCGCATCTTGTAGATGGCACACATTGCAGCTATTGAACGTCAGTGGTGGAAGGACAGAATGATTGCGAATATGATGCCAAACAAGCAGGCTACTTTGTCTTAGATGGTGTCAAGCTTCTTGAGAGTTGTTAGATCTACACTAACCCAGGAAGATTGGCAACATTCCATCACACTCTTGACTTGTCCCTTATAGATGACAGATAGACTTTGGGAAGTCAGGAGGTGAATTAATGGTTGGGAGATTCTTAACCTCAACCTACTCTTGTAGTCACGATTGTACAATTTATACCATTAATCTAGTTCAGCTTCTGGTCAATGGTAAACACCAGGATATTGATAGTTCAGTATTCAGTGATGGTGATAACATTGAAATTCAAGGGGTGATGGTTAGATGCTCTCTCTTGTTGGAAATGGTCACTGTCAATTGCATGGTGCAAATACTGCCAAACCTAGATACTGTCCAGATCCTGTTGCAGTTGAGCATGTACTGCTTCAATATGCAAGGTGTTAGTGGTGCTGGACATTGTCCAAGCATCAGTGAACAACCCCAGTTCTGGAGGGAAGGTCATTGATGAAGCAGCTGAAGATGGATGAACCAAGGAACACTACACTGAATAACGTCTGCAGAGATTACCTGGAACTGAGATGACTGAATTCCAAGAACCACAATCAGGCATGACTCCAACCAGTGAAGAGTTATTCCCCGATTCCCAATGACTCCAGTTTTTCTAGCGCTCCTTAATGCCACTCTGTCAAATTGGCATTGATATCAAAGTCAGTCACTCACCCTCACTCTGGAAATCAGCTCATTTGTCCATGTTTGAACCAAGGAGCTGAATGGCCCTGGTGAAACCCAAACTGAGTGTCAATGAGCAGGTGCATTTTGCTAAGCAGGTGCTATGCAAGTGCTTCTTAATAGCATTGAAGATGACACCTTTTGTCAGTTTACTGATGATACGGCAGTAACTGCTGCATTGGATTTGTCCTGCTTTTTGAATATAGTCAGAAGACATATGACACCAGGTTATAGTCCGACAGGTTTATTTGAAATCACAAACTTCTGGAGTGTCTTCATCTGGTGAAGTCAGAGAAGAGCACACACACAGAATTTGTAGGCAAAGAGATCAAGGGCACAAAGATCCAAAGATCATACAACTGGTGTGAGTTGACTGTTGAATAATAAGTCTCTGCAGGTGACCAAGCATATTAGACTGTGTGAGTAAAGTGTCAACAGCTGAATAACAAGTGAAGGAATGATCTATAATTCAATTAAATGATGCAGAGATACAATTACAAAAAAATTAAAAATAAAGTGGTACTGAAGACAAATTAAATGACTGGAATAACATAATAGGTGTAAGAGTCGCACGCTGAGGGTCTAACCAAAGTAATAACTAATCCAAAACTGTACAAGCTAATTAAAATATAGAGATCATAACAATTTATCAAGGTGATGGTGTCAACGCAGGACAGTAAGGAAGATATTACAGAGATAGAACAGTGTGATAGGGTCACATGTGGCTATAGGATCACTCTCTGGTTATGTCGAGGGCACCTTGGAACTCATTGTACTAGAAACCCCCAGCTTCTGTCGCGACACCACAGATTTCTTACAGAAACTCAGCACCCATAGACTAGCCGAACCAGGAACATTCCTTGTCACAACCGATGTTTTGGCACTCTGCACCAGCATCCCCCATAATGACAGCATCTCTGCAACAGCCTCAGTACTCAATACTAACAACTGCCAACTTCCAGACACCACCCGACAACTCATCCACTTCATCCTTGACCACAACATCTTCACCTTCGACAACCAGTTCTTCATCTGGAAACACGGAACAGCCATGGGGACCAAACTTGCACTCCAATATTTCAACATTTTCATGCACAAATTCAAACAAGATTTCTTTGTTGCACAGGAACTCCAACCAATACTATTTACCAGATATATTGATGATATTTTCTTTCTTTGGGCTCATGGCAATATCATCAATTTTCACCCTACCATCATACTTACCATGGACTATTCTTCAGAATCAGTCTCATTCTTTGATACACACATCTCCATTAAGGATGGACACACAGCCTTCAAGACAACATCAATCACAACACCACACAACCTTGGCATGGCAACCTTTGCAAGGCATGTCAAATCATCAACATGGGTACCACCATCACACTTGGGAACATCACCCACCACGTACGTAGCAGATACCCATGTGACTCAGCCAATATCGTCTATCATGTACACTGCAATCAAGAATGCCCCAAGAGCATGGTGTAATGGCAAGACCATTCAGAAGTGATGACAATGGATGAATATATACCATGTAACAATCGCAAGACAGGGGGAACTCTTCAGCAGTCAAGTACATTCAGTCTCCAATCTTCAGGTAAGCATCCTCCTAGGTGGACTTCGAGATTCACAACAATGCAGAATCACCGAGCAGAAACTGATTGCCCAGTTCTGTACACATGATGACAGTCTCAGTCATAATCTTGGATTCATGTCACACTACATGTGACCCTACTACACTGTTCTGTGTCTGTAAAGTCTTCCTTGCTGTCTTGTTTTGACACCATCATCTTGATAAATTGTTATGATCTCTCTACCTTAATTAGTTTGTACAATTTTGGATTATCTATTACGTTGGTTAGACTCTCAGCATGCAAATCTTATACCTATTATGTGATTCCAGTCATTTGGTTTGTCGCCAGCACCATCATTTTAACTTTTTGTAATTATCTCTCTGCCTCACTTAATCGGATTATGGGTCATCCCTTCATTTGTTATTCGGCTGTTGACACTTTACTCACACCATCTAACACTCTTGGTCCCCTGCAGAAACACTCCACTCACACCAGTTTCATGATCTTTTGATCTCTCTGGCTTTGAGTTCTGTACCCATAAATTCCATGCCTGTGTGCTCTTGTCTCTCACTACACCTAATGAAGGGGCTGCACTCTGAAAGCTTGCAATTTCAAATAAACATGTTGGAACTATGACCTGGTGTCATGTGATTTCCAACTTTGTCCACCCTAGTCCAATGTCGGCACCTCCACATTTTGAATACAGGACATATCTGGGCAATTTTCTATAAAGCTGGGTAGGTTGTAGTTTTGTTGATGTACTGGAACAGCTTGCATAGAAGCATAGTTGGTCCCTTTTCACGCTCAAATAAATGTAAAAGGTCCTGTGATGCTATAGAGCATAGACCATTACAGCACAGTACAGGACCCTCGGCCCTCGATGTTGTGCTGAGCTGTGAAACCATGTGAAGCCCATCTAACCTACACTATTCCATTTTCACCCATATGTTTATCCAATGATCAATTAAATGCACTTAATGTTGGTGAGTCCACTACTGTTGCAGGCAGGACATTCCATGCCCTTACTACTCTCTGAGTAAAGAAACTACCTCTGTCATCTGTCCTATACCTATCACTCCTCAATTTAAAGCTATGTCTGCTCATGCTAGCCATCACTATCCGAGGAAAAAGGCTCTCACTGTCTACCCTATCTAACCCTCTGATTATCTTATATGCTTGAATTAAGTCACCGCTCAACTTTCTTTTGCCTAATGAAAGCAGCCTCAAGTCCCTCAGCATTTCCTCATCGAACCTTCCCTCCCATACCAGGTGACATCCTCGTAAATATCCTCTGAACCCTTTCCAAAGCTTCCACATCCTTCCTATAATGCGGTGACCAGAACTGTACAATGTCATACGAGTACGAGTCGGTGAGTTCTCCCTGATGACCTGATTATTATTTGTTCCTAAATCAAAATAATTAATTAAAGATTATCTTGTCATTATTGTATTGTTTTTGCGGTAAATTGACTAACGTTTTCCACCTTGCAACAGTGACTGCATGTCAAAAGTACCAATTGGTTGTAAAGTGCTTTGGGAGATATTGTGTTCATGAAAGACATTACTTAAATCGGTCTCTTGCTTATTCTCTTATACAGTACACCCAAGCTGTTACCTCCAGCTGCAGAACTGTGAGATGCACATGCTTGTGAACAGAAAACTCCTCCTTACTATTTACTTCTATTGTTGTTGCTGGTTACAAATTTCAACTCTATTCAATATACTAAATAAGAGTCTGATATGACATGAAAAATTATTTTCAGTTGTACTGTGGAATTCTGCACAAATTCTTTTGGAAACTGTTAAAAATACTTTAACAAATTGTCTTTTGTTAAGGTTTGCTAAAGCATGTCTGAAAAGGCTAGGAATTGACAGAACATTGCTAATCACAGATAATGAGACTTGTTTCATGACCATTCTTTTGCTAAAATCAGCAAAAATGGAGAAATATAAACCCACATCATTATTGTTGTCAAGACCACAGTACAGAACGTGTATTGAGGTAAGTGGCTGCACACACTTTGAAAGGAAATAAGCATTTAAGGCTGCAAAAATAAAAATCATTTTTCAAAGTACTCACATTTTCAAACACTTCTATGCAATATTCAGGTCGTTTTATGATTGTACTTGAGCATTAAAATATTTCTCTCATAGCTGATGTACATAAACCATGAACATCTTTCAGCTATATTCATGTTATTTTTATACAAACAAAAAAAATCCTTAAGCACAGTCACAATACAAGCAATGTAAAACTATTAAGAATGCTGAATCTGAACTTGTTAAGTTGGCTAGGAAAGGGATCTGACAATGATAAGATTCACATTAATGGCCCTTTACTGTTATCTTGAAAGCTTGTCATTTGCTCGACTGATTATTAATCAGAAGGCACTCAGGTGGTTAAACACAGATTCACCGTTCATGGTGTAATTGAGTTTGCATAATTGCCAGTTCATGCACCTGGCTCTTCCAGATGAAATATGTAAACTCTCACTGTTAACTGTCTTAATCTGCTAAATGTTTTCAACTGGGTGTACATTGAGCCAAAAGCACAGGCATCACTTCAGTAATCATCTACTGGAGAACATCCAGGATTGGCATGTTCCCTCAGAGTTACGAGGAGAATGTTGTACCAAATTAAACTTTCACTTGCTACCGCTAGGACCAGCCACCCACTTCTGGGCAATGCTTAAACTTGAAACATGTCGAAGTATTCACTTAATTGGATCATCACGAGAGACTGAAACAGTTCCTACTAAATCGTATTGGCCAAAGTCATCATTAGCATATCACCATCTGTCAAGGTAAAGGATATGAATAGCAAAGTGACTGTGATCTTAATCATTTAATATTGGTTACTCCAGGTTCTAAAGCCTTTCAGCCAAATTTACTTCTGTTCACCAGTATTGTAAAAATAACCATAGAGAAATATTGCCTATAAATATATTACATTTTAAAAATTAAAAATAACAAATTATGCAAGGAATATAGGGCACATTCAACTTATTCAGACTGTCAGCTGTAAACATAAGTATTTGATGCTGCTCCTCAACCAGACACCAAATAAACAGGAGGAAGTGGGTGATCCTAGCATGTAGTTCTTGGGAACATTAATAACTAACAACAGTGAAAATGGAAGGAGGGGAAATTGGATCCATTTAATCAATTTTTCAGACATACAAGAACAAAAGTATTACATTTAGTAGTGCAACATCCTGTTCCCAAAAGACCACCAGGCATACCACGAACACTAGATATCGGCACTCCCTAGGGACCTCTGGCACTTGCCTGAAACAAAAACATAGCATCATTAGACTATGTCAATATGGAGCTGAAAAATGTGTTGCTGGAAAAGCGCAGCAGGTCAGGCAGCATCCAAGGAGCAAGAGAATCGACGTTTCAGGCATAAGTCCTTCTTCAGGAATGAGGAAGGTTTGCCAAGCAGGCTAAGGTAAAAGGTAGGGAGGAGGGACTTGGGGGAGGGGCGTTGGGAATGCGATAGGTGGAAAGAGGTTAAGGTGAGGGTGATAGGTCGGAGAGGGGGTGGGGGCGGAGAGGTCGGGAAGAAGATTGCAGGTCAAGAAGGCGATGCTGAGTCCGAGGGTTGGGACTGAGATAAGGTGGGGGGAGGGGAAATGAGGAAGCTGGAGAAATCTGCATTCATCCCTTGTGGTTGGAGGATTCCCAGGCGGAAGATGAGGCGCTCTTCCTCCAGGTGTCGTGTTGCCATGGTCTGGCGATGGAGGAGGCCAAGGTTGGCCTTGGACTCAGCGCCGCTGTCTTGACCTGCAATCTTCTTCCCGACCTCTCCGCCCCCACCCCCTCTCCGGCCTATCACCCTCACCTTAACCTCCTTCCACCTATCGCATTCCCAACGCCCCTCCCCCAAGTCCCTCCTCCCTATCTTTTATCTTCACCTGCTTGGCACACCTTCCTCATTCCTGAAGAAGGGCTTAAGCTCGAAATGTCGATTCTCCTGCTCCTTGGATGCTGCCTGACCTGCTGCGCTTTTCCAGCAATACATTTTTCAGCTCTGATCTCCAGCATCTGCAGTCCTCACTTTCTCCTATGTCAATATGGACCCAATTTTGGGAACCTATTGTGAAATTAGTGACTCGCTTTCTAATCCAGTTAAGGAAAAAATGCTGTGAGAAAGGATAACTCAATTTTATTATAGGGATCTACAGCTTTATTAACTTGAGTCTCTGTTTAGGATTTATAGGCTTTTGTTGCTTTTTGGGCCACTAGCCAACATCAGTAAAATAAACTAAGAGCAAGTAGAAGGATTTGTGGCAATAAATTTACCCAAGCCAACCCAAATGGTTCCAATGTACATGACCATAACATATAGCATGCTGGCAACACTGGAATCTGAAAATATGGCAGGGAGGTGCAGGCAACATTTTCAGTATTGGCTATGGTTGATATACAATTTGTTGTACTGTTTGAAAAAGACAAAGTGCTGGAGAAACTCAGCAGGTCTGGCAGCATCTGTGGAGAGAAAACAGAATTAGTGTTTAAGTCCAGTGACTTTTCTTCAGAAGTGCTAGATTTGCTACGAGAAAACTTCAGGAGAGCAATAGTTGCAATAATGCTGTCACCTGCCAGAAAATTATACAAGAGGTTCTCAAACCATGAAGCACACTCTGCAGGCCGACATTTCAGATTCCCTTCAATAAAGACCTTGTTTTGAATGCACTGTTGAGTTGTTCTCTTGAAACATAACAGAAGTGAAAAGGAAAGCACAGATACAGATAAAGTGACAACAGAGCTGCGCACTTCTACGAATGGAAACTAAAAGTGATGAACAAAGAGGCAAGGCACAAGTCAAACACTGGTTTTAAGAAAAATATGTTGCAACTGTTAAAATAAAAGGAGATATGAAGCAAAGCTGACATTTTTTCAAAGTGTAATGGCAGAGTTACAAAATTGCAACAGATTTGTTTAGCAGGCTGGAGGATTGAGCGTTATCACATTTTTATCACGATTGGGAAGACACTGTTTCAAAATTTATGCTACCCTGATTTTCTCTCTGAATAATGGAAAAAGTAGATTTTGGAAATTTTAAAAGCTTTAAAAACAGGCTTAGAATCACAATTCAATGTTAATTATAAATGCTCCTGGTCAGAATTGGGGATCAAAGTAAATAAGGTGGTGGGGAAGCTTTTAGAATCAACTATTTGGTTTAGAATTATTAATCATTTAGAAAGAGGTGAGTTGATTATGAAGATTCAGTATGGATTTTTAAAGAGGTATACGTGGGTTTGCAAAAGACATCTCACAATGCCATACACCAAATTTGTGAGGAAAGTTATGAGTCATGATATAAAATGGACGGTAGCAACCTGAAGACCAAATTGGCTGTGTGATAGGGAACAAAGAGTAAGGGTCAATAGATATTTTTTGGGCTGGAGGAAGGTTTGTAGCAGAGTTCCCCAAGAGTTGATATTGGGACCATTGTTTTCCTGTTTTTTTTGTGATCTGGTATTTAGTGTGCAGGGGACAATTTCAAAATTTGCAGGTGACACAAAACTTGGGAAAAACTAAAAAATATGAGGAGGATAGTGTGGAACTCCAAAAGAACATAAGCAAGTTAGTGGAACAGCAGATAGATGGCAGATGAGATTCAATGCACAGAAATAAAGTGATGCAGTTTGATGGGAAGAACAATGAAAAGCAATATAAAATAAGGGGTACAATTCTGAAATGGGTGCAGGAACAGAGGACCTTGTGTATATATTTGCATAGAATATTGAATATGACAGCAAAAGTGAAAAGAAGAGTCCTTATCTTTATTAATAAGGGCATAGATGACAAGAGTAAGGAGGTTATGTTGAACTTGTATCACACATTGGTTAGATTTCATCTGGAGTATTGTACATAGTTGCGATCACCATTTTATAGAAAAGATGTGAAAGGATTGGAAGGAGTGCAGAACCGGTTTACAAGAATGGTTCCAGGAATGAGAAATTCTATTTATGAAGATAGATTTAAGACGTTGGTACTGTACTGCTTGAAGAGAAGAATACTATGAGGAGATTTGATAGAGGTATTCTAAATCATGAGTGAACTGGATAGTTAGAAGTTGATCCTGTTTGTAAAAATAAGAATGAGAAGGCATAAATTTAAAATAATATGTAAAAGAAGCAAGGGTGATGTGAGAAGAAAAAAAAATCATACAGTACGTAGTTTGGGTATGGCATGCACTGACTAAAAACATGTTGGAGGCAGGTTAAATTGAAGCATTCAAGAAGTCTTGGATGCTTATTTGGATACAAATAATGTGCAAGAGTATGGGGCGAAAAACAAAAGTTTGCCACTAGGTAAGTATGCTCATTTGAAGAGTTGGTGCAGACATAATGGGCTGAAGGTTCTTCCTCTGTGACAATTCTGTGATTCACTGAAGGGGAACCTGTAAATCAATATATAACATAATGTACACAGCTCACAAAATCTTGTGAAGTTGCACATCTAAAAGATGATTGAATCAAAGATTGAATCATCTTAAGCATAAGAGATTTGACCATGATGGCATGACTAATAAGAGAAGAGAACCTGACACTCAAAGCTGTAAACATGTGTAGCAGCTCTAAACCTGTAAATCAACAGTGGCAGCACCCAGATAGGAGAACAGCTGGGTTTGTCCACAACTTTGAAAAGCTGCTTAGATGCTTGAAGCACAACAATGTGGGAAAAAGCAACACCTATCAAGTAGATTGAGTTCAAACAACAAGTTGCAGGAATTGTAGAGTTTGTCATGAAAAAATCAAAATAAAGCTTGTCCAGCATGGATAAAAGTGCAAGAATTAAAATGTAATCATGTACAAATATCCTTTCTAGTCTGCTATAGTCATATGGGTCTCCACCATGAGCTATGCACACTGCAGGCAAACAACTTAAGTTCCCTTACATAAAGACCTCATATTGAATACACTGCAATGCTGCACAATTGAAACAGTTTCAATGTACTTCTTTGGTATTAGTTCATGACTGCATTGCTGTTATAAGAACAACAAAACCAACAGCATTCCAAGGCATGAAACTTACAGCT
This sequence comes from Chiloscyllium plagiosum, assembly GCF_037043375.1. Taxonomy (NCBI): domain Eukaryota; kingdom Metazoa; phylum Chordata; class Chondrichthyes; order Orectolobiformes; family Hemiscylliidae; genus Chiloscyllium; species Chiloscyllium plagiosum. Next base: position 44,718,947 of record NW_028270169.1, read on the forward strand.
CTACCATGTCTCAACATTTTATATATGAATATGGATACTTAAGGCAACGAACTAAGATTTCACTTATGGAAAGTCCTTGTGCCTGATTTGTGAACTTGTTTACATATTACAGTGTTCCTATAAGTTAGTGTCCCTCCAGCTTTGAGGGATAGGCCGCTGGACTTCACCCAAGTGCAATTGAGATGGTCTTGGTGGCTGAAAGTGAAGTAAAAATTGATAAAGTGTGGCACTGGAAAATGTGCAGCAGGTCAGGCAGCATCTGAAGAGCAAGAGTCCATGTTTTGGGCAGAACCCTTCATCGGGACTGGGGAGGGGCAAGGAGTTTAAGAAATAAATAGGGGACTTCCAATTCTCCGACCTCCAACACCTCATCTTCACCATGGACATCCAGTTCCTCTTTACCTGTATCCACCATGAGGAAGGCCTTAGAGCCCTCCGTTTCTTCTCTCTCGCTGACCCATCTGGTCTTCTTCCACTGACACTCTCATTCCATTGGCGGAACTGGTCCTCACCCTAAACAACTTCTCTTTTCAACCCTCCACCTTTCTACAAACCAGAGTGGTGGCTATGAGTACCCATATGGGCCCCAGCTATGCCTACCTCTTCGTAGGATACATGGAACTATCCCTCTTCCACAGCTACACTGGCACCATCCTCCACCTTTTCTTCTGCTACATCGATGCTGCCTCGTGCTCTTATGAGTTCATCTACTACATCAACATCTTCCACCTTGACCTCAATTTCACCTAGACCACCTTCCTCCCCTTCCTGGGCCTCTCCATCTTCATCTCCAGAAACCAAATTAACACTGACATCTACTTCAAACCCACTGACTTCCACAGCTACTTGGCCACACTTTTTCCTAGCTCCCCTCTTGTAAAAACATGGTCCCTTCTTCCCAATTCTTCCTCCTCCGCTGTGTCTGCTCCCAGAATGCATGGTTCCACTCCAGGACACCTAGATGTCCTCCTACTTCCAGGACCATAATTTCCCCTCTCCTGTTATCAACGATGCCCTCAATCACATCTCCACCATTTCCTGCATCTAGGCCTTTGAACCCCAGACTCCAACTACAACAAGGATAGAATTCCCCTGGTCCTCAGATTCCACCCCACTAATCTCCAAATCCAGCATATCATCCTCCGCCATTTTTGCCTACCCACAGTCAGCCCCCACTACCAAACATATATTTCCCTCCCCACCCTATCTGTATTCCATTGGGACTGTTGCCTTTGCAACTCCCTCAGTAGGTCCAACTCCCGACCAACCCACTCTCCACACCTGGCACCATAAGAGCCACAACATATGCATCCACACCTCAACCCTCAGCTCTAAGACCCCAAAGGATCATTCTAAATCCAGCAGAGATTTAATTGCATATACTCAAACTTAATTTACTGAATCCGTTGCTCTCAATCCATGTGACCAAGTGCAAACTTGCAGAATGGTTCAGGGAACATCTCTGATCTATGCAACAACCAACCCCCCCCTTCCTGTGGCCATCCATTTCAACTCCCCTCCCACTCCCCTGAGGACACGTCCTTTCTGGGCCTCCACCACTGCCTAAATAAGGCCTCCCGCAAACTGGAGGTGGAACACCTCATCCTCTACCTCAGGACTCTACAACCACATGGATTAGTAGTGCTGGAAAAGCACAGCAGTTCAGGCAGCATCCGAGGAGCAGTTTAATGCTCCTCAGATGCTGCCTGAACTGCTGTGCTTTTCCAGCACCACTAATCCAGAATCTGGTTTCCAGCATCTGCAGTCATTGTTTCTACAATCACATGGCCTCAGCAATGAATTCACCAATTTCCAAATCTTCCCTCCCGCCACTCCATGCCAGACTCAACCTCTGATTCAGCTCCGCCCTTTTGATCTCACCTACCTGTCAACTTCCTTCCCATCTATCTGCTCCACACTTTCCACCAACCTATCACCATCCCCTCCTACCTTCACCCACGTATCGCCATCCCACGTACCTTTCCCCTAGTCCCACACCCTCCCCCAATTTATTTGCCAGCCCCCTTCCACCTCCCCAGTTCTGATGAAGAGTTATGCCTGAAATATCTTCTCAGATGCTGCGTGACCTGTTGTGCTTTTTCCAGCACCACACATTATCGACTTTGACTTCTCTAGCATCTGCGGTCCTCATTATCTCCTAGAACTTGAAGTGAAAGGCCAACAAGATAAATCATGCTTCCCTAATCTACAAGAAGTTTCCTGGATGTAATCGATGTCAGTGATAAGGAAGAGCCACTGGATGTGATGTACTTGGACTTTCAGAAGGCTTTTGACAGAGAGCTACATAAAATAACCCCACAGAGATTGGTATCCCATCACCAAGTCACCCTTTATTTATACATACATTGTACTTGACAATAATCAAGTTTCCTCAGAGCCAGATCTCAGATTGAAGGGAACTTCTGACACTCCTGTTTGTATCTGTCAGACAGGGCTCCCAGATTGGACCAGGGTAACACCCCTATCAGGGAATTCATATTCTATGAGGTCCAACTGGTTGGCCTCATTAAAATCACTACATCCCTCCCATTCTAAGTCCAGAAATATTGGTCTGTTCTTTTTCTTGTAGCCAGACATGTTTTCACACGAGGTCTGGTTCCTTTGACTCAGGTAGAGGAAGAGGTGTTCCACCTCCAGTTTGCGGGAGGCCTTATTTAGGCAGTGGTGGAGGCTCAGAAAGAACATGTCCTCAGGGGAGTGGGAGGGGAGTTGAAATGGATGGCCACAGGAAGGGGGGGGTTGGTTGTTGCGCATAGATCAGAGATGTTCCCTGAACCATTCTGCAAGTTTGCACTTGGTCTCATGGATAGGGGTGATATGTACTGGACTGCAACCTGCCCTTGTGCTGGAGTATCTCAGAAGAAATTTATCCTCTTCTTCAGGCCATAAAGGTGTTGAGGCTGCGACATCCACCGTGTCCATCTCAGAGTCAAATATTTCTTCAATGCTAGACAAAGAGGGAGAAGCCATGGATTCTGACAACCTTTCCAGCTGCTCTGAGGGGCTGGGTGTGTTTTGTTACTGACCCATTTGCGGGTTTGCAGCTTTCATCTGGTCTATGTGCTTGTTCAGGACTGCCTCACCTACCTGTACTTTATATGCTACAGGACCTGACCTCGCACCAACCTCGCCTCTTATCTATACAGGGCCATCCCCACAGTTTCGGCACCAAACTTCATCCACTGAAGTTAACTGTTTCTCTCGCTTAGAGGAGTCTTGTGCGTTGACGTTCGTTGGTGTTCATTGTGAGTCATTGGCATTCCTGATGTCATTTCACACCCCCACTTCCCCCAGGTCTGGGAGGATCAGAATTAACCTGCTGTAGAGTCTTCTCCCCATTAGCACTCTGCTGGAGCTATCCCTGTAGTTGTATGAGGGATGGTCCTATAATCAAATAGGAACCAGGACAGTTTGGTATCAAGTAAAGCTGTAGGCTGTTTCTTTAAGCCTGCCTTTAAAGTTTGGACGGCACTTTCCACCAGACCATTGGATGATGAATGTTATGGAACTGTTCTTTGAATGTCAAATGTCATTCGACTTTAGGAATTCCCTGCTGGTAAACAATGGCCCATTATCTGTGACCATTATCTGGGAGCCCTTATGTTATACAAGATGCTTGCAGCTTTTCTGTCATTATGCCATGTTTGACAAATGAACGCAATGCACGCCCAGCCACTTTGAGTAGATGTCCATAATGAGTAAGAATGTTGAGCCCATGAAAGGAGTCGCATAGTCGATGTGTAACCAAGTCCGGGGTTTAGACGGCCATTTCCATGAGTGTAGGGGACTGCTGGCTGTAATTTCTGCCTTTTTGGAACTCTAAGCACTGCCCCACCAACTGTGTCCAAACTAGACAGAATTACTTGCCAACATCTTCATTTTGGATATCCCTAGATGACCCTAGTGGAGTTCAGCTAGTACCTTTGCTCGGGACAATTACTCTTGCTCCCCATAATAAAATGCTGTTCTCTATGGTGAACTGGTCCCATTGAGTCCAGAAAGGTTTCAATTCTAGTTGTGATAGCCCTTTTGTTTCTCCCATCACCACCAGTTGTTTTGGTTTTGCCAGGACTGACAGTCTGATATTGCAATCACAGCCTGATATTGTCAGCATTAATCAGGAGACTGTCCAGAAAGTTTAAAACCAGAGCGGACTCTTCCAATGGCAGCACCACCGAAGGTATGTCTGACAGTGGGAGGTGGCTCAATGCATCCACAGTCACTACTTGGCCTCCCAGGCAATGTTCCAACTTGTAATTTTATGCACTTAAAATGGGAGGCCACCACTGAATTCAACCTAAAGCTATCGTAACACGGCCTTCTTGTACTGTTTAAGTAGCTCTAGCAAGGGTTTGTGGTCTGTTAGTATTACAAATTTACATCCATAAAGGTATTGTTGGAACTTTCTCACACCAATTTTACCCCATCAGGCTTGGGCCATACCTTTTACTGCAGTCAGTGGTAATTGATCCAGCTACTTCTCATATGAGACCGGAATCAAAATTGGAACCTTAATTTATAAAAGTTCCCCTGTGTAGCTTCTCAGTCTTTGAGATCTTATGCAAACTTAAGGATTGGAGTCCAAAGTGAATTTTGTTAAAGACTGGTTCTGCAATCACTGATACACTTGTGCTGGTATCAACCTCCATTAGAACTGGGTGACCATTTAACCAAACAGTTATTTTGATTGGTTCTGATTTGGATGTCGCTCAGCAATTTAACTGTTCCAAGCCAGATGTAGATGGGCTTTCCAGGGTGTGCACTCTTCTGAACAGTGGCTTACATTACTCAATTCATGCCTAGTGGGACTTCTTTGCTAGCTTGTGTCTGCATATTAACAACAATTACAATAGCTTGGCAGCCCAGATCCAGAATAAAATATTAACCTTTTGGCTGAGGCTTGGCTTTGTTTAAGGTTTTGCTGTGGGCCAACCTAGAGTCCCTCTATTCAGGACATGGCCTGAGTGAAGCCATGTGATTGCCTCCACTCTAATGGTGTTTCCCAAGCTCAGTTGGTCTGGAATACCTTGCAACTCATGTACTCCACTTGCCACATTTACTAATGACAAAGCTGGTTGTAGAACCTGCTTGAAGTCCAGTTGAGCTTCATTCAATAGGCACTTTTGTGTGGTCCCAACATTAATCCTACATATCATGCAATTTCTCAGCATCTCATTAAGGGTTAAACTCCAAAAGTCGTATGCCACTGCCAGTTTTGACCTAATCAAAAATCAAGGTCTAGATTCCCCTGGTTCTCGAACTATCAAGCAAAACTGATAGCTTTTCAGAATCAAAAGTTGCTTGGGATCATAATATTCCTTAGCTAAATCCACCAACTCTTCATAGGTTTTAGTATCTGGTGCCTCATGAAACATTAGGCTCTCAATAACCAAAAAAGCTGTGGGTGCACAAACTGTCAAGAGGATTACTTATTACTATTCATCTGACCCAACGTCATTTGCCCAGAAGAAATAACACATTCTTTCCACATACTGAGCCCAGTCTGCAGGTCTTCCTGGAAAAAGTTGCCACAAGCTCTTGCTCACTCAGTGTTTGAAACGTTATCTTGTGTTTGTCTTCTACTTTGTCTTGTACTTTAAGCTAACACTGCTATCTGCACCAGTTTGAAATATCTATGGGCTGCAAGTGTACATACACTGTCCCAAAAACTGCTAACTTCTAAGTAAGCTCTTCATCTACTTGTAAACTATAACTCTCCTTTAATTATGTTTGCACATAATAGGTTATTGAATACATCTCTTTATCATATTGTCTAAAATCTCTCTTCACCTGTTTATTTCAGACTGGTGTCTAAGGTCAGGGTCATTGTGATCAAGTACAACAGCATAATTTATATGAATCTTGTTATACCATGTCACTGCACCCTCGAACTCTCTCTATATTTAAAATACATTATTCCAGATGTTTACTTTCACATGTGTACATAGCATTTTTAATCCCCTTGTTGTTACCATTATCAATCTCTCCTTCTTGACTTCCTGCCCCTAAGTTTCTGAATTTCTATCCTGAAGCCAGACACAAATATTGCCCTGTTTCTAGAGTTGCACTATCTGTACTAAAAAGCTTTTTCCTTTGGCTTTATTCTAATAGTTATAGCTTCTTGTGGTCTTGTGAAATTTTGTTTGGCCTGAGGGTGTGTTCTGAAATTAGTACTTCAGTTTTTAACCTTCTCCCCCATTACTAAGTATCTATTATTTAACGGAATTACTTTGTAACGAAGTAGAGCTAATTCCCAGCCTGAATTCTACACATCAGTGATTTCACCATCTTGACTGCTCTTTTCACCTCACACTTGACTAAGGATAGATTGAAGAAATTATCACATGATTGATGCCTGCATCCAATGTGACTTTTTTCAAATCCTACTTCAAGAACTGAGGTCCATTGTCTGAAACTAATTCTACTGGGAAAAGTCCTTTTCAGTTCTTTGACCATTGAATCAGCTGCAGTTGAATGAAATCTTACCACTTTAATCCTTCTTGGATAATGTTGACTAGGACCAAATATAACTTTCCTTAAATTTTAACAAATCTTTTGCACAGCCTTCCCGTGGACTTCCTGGAAAATCTTGAAATAATTTACTATGAATGGCACATATTAACATGATGAAATGTAACTCTGTGTGTCTTTTGAAATACCTGGTCACCACATTGATTATTGTGCTCTTTATATACACTTCATGATAGTTAGATGCCCCTCTTGACTTTGGTGTAACTGTTTTATGTTACAGAACATTTTGCTTGATTGATCTGGGTTAGTATTTGAGTTTTCCCTTCTTCCTGACAAAGTGTTCTAATCTGTATTTGGAATATTGCAGGGTTTTGGCTCAGCTACAAAGATGCCTTTGCTGATTATTCTAATTAAGAAAACAGTTTTATGCCTTGGTGAAAGGTTTAGCTACATAACTATTCATCAAGTGAATCATAAATGCTTCAGGCAAGAGTTGAGTGTGAATGTTAATTTGGAAGGTGGAGCTTGACATAAGGTAACTTTGAATGAAACTAAATGCTACAGTAAAGATATCCAGATGTGTATTGTTTTAATTACATCTGACCCTTTGAGAGATTTACCAATGGATTTGGGATTTTTCTGACGGTGTAAGTATTGTCATTAAGGAGACTTTAAGACAACCTTTTCTTTATATTAAAGCACCAAATGTTATGTGTGCTGCTGGCCATATCTTGACAGGGGCTCTTTAGAGGTTTACTTGGTCTGATCTATGTGAGAGTAGCCATTTTTTGATCCAAAAGGAGAGCCTTGTTGGGTGAACAAGATGCAGTTTGCATCTCCACAACTAGGTAAATGTTATTGGAAGGACTGTACATTATTAGGAGGACGCAGCATTAGGTCTGTCTCCATTAGATTCTATTTTACTCTCCCTTAATTTCCCATGACATTGTTACACCGATTATGCCTACAACATTCAATGAATATTAAACATTTCAAACACTTCCAGATCAATAAACAACATCTCTCCAAGAGTTTTTCCTCTCTGGTAACAATTATTGTTATTAATGTATTTATATAGTTTCATTTTCTACCATCCCATCCTCCCCCCAGGTCTTTAGCTTTATACTTTCAGGTGATTTGAAGTTACTGCTTTTGTCCTGGAAAAACTTCTCTTCAGACTTGGAAGAATATCAGTTTGTTGGGAGGCACGTCTTGGACTGTCTTCCTGATCATTTGAAGTTCACTGCTGTAACAATGCTGGTTTCTTTTTCTAAAAGCTGTTCCTTTTCTCAAGGACACTATGTCCTTAGTTTTTTCAGAAAGGTAATAAACCACTCTCAGTACCAATTAGTCTGGCTTGGTACAGGGATCAAAGGATATTGAGAGGCCTTTTTGTTTATCTTTTAAACAGATGAGACTTCAGGCCAAAGTGGTCATGCATTTGAAGTGACCTGTATAATGAAAGAGGAGTAGTCAACTCTCTAGCTGAGCAGTTTACTTCAATCCAGAACTGGTTGGGAGTTGTGTGGAAACTCTCTGTCTCTCCTTCAGCCCCTCTAACTTCAACCTGTAAGCATCTGCTCCACTTATACTGTTTTTCAAGAGGGTTTGCTTTTTGGGACTGTTGTGTATATATGGAACAGCATAATTAAATCTAGTTTGGATAGACGGAGTTCTGCAGGGGTTCTTTATTCTGTTCTTTGTGTTTCATTGTGTAGTTTTGTGAATAAATGAATTGTCTGTTTTAAACCTGGTAGTCAACCTCGCTAACTTTATCCGGGTAATTTTCACGTACACTTAACAAAACAAATTACAAAGTTATGGTCTGAGCTGCCTGCTTAAGTGTGTTTTGAGTGGTCTGGCCTAGTCCATAATATAATGGGGGCTCTTTGTGGGATTTTAAACAGCGAGTGGTAGGTGCTAGAATCTTTATTTTCGGTGTTGGTTTGGTTGGGTAAACAAAGCTCGGCATTGTAATGGCTCTTTCAGTCACCAAAGTTTTCTGGATGTGGATGTGGTGACTTTGGAAGTTTTGCACAAAGTGAATAAGACCAAGTTGCAAGAATTAGCAGAGAAGCTGGAATTGGAACTGTCTGCTTCTGTGAGGAACAGAGAGATAATTACAGCAGTAGCTTGCTGCATTTAAACTTGCTGGAGAAACCATCAGAATCTATAGAGTTGGCAAGAATTTGATTGCAAATGAAGCAGCTTGAGCTAGAGGTGAGAGATAAGCAAAGGACAGCAGAAATGAAACAGTTTGAGTTACAATTAAAAGCAGAAGAGAGGGAAAAAAGAGAGAGCAGCAGAACAGGGAGAAAAAGAGAGACAGAAGAAGAGGGAAAAAGAGAGAGCACAGAAAGCAAGCGAGAGAGCTTTCAAACGTCAAAACTGACAATTAAAAAAAAGGAAAGTCAGCTTAAAAGTCTGGAGATAAAGGCTGAGGTAGGCTTAGTGAGGAAAACAGTGAGGATAAGCAAGCTCCTGGTAGTCAGAAACCTAGTGAGAAACAGTTTAAATATGTTCAAGCATTGCCTAAATATGATGAGAAGGATGTGGAAGCCTTTTTCATCTCATTTGAAAAGGTGGCTAAACAAATGCAGTGGCCAGTGGCAATGTGGGTTTTGTTGATCCAAACAAAACTTGTAGGTAGGGCAAGTGAGGCATTTGCATCCCTATCAGAGGAGGTATCTGGGGAGTATGAGGAGGTGAAAAAAGCCATTTTAAGTGCGTATGAGCTTGTACCAGAAGCCCATAGACAATGTTTCAGGAATCTAAGGAGGGACCCTGGTCAAACCTACATTGAGTTTGAAAGAATTAAACAGAGAAATTTTAATAGATGGATAAAAACTTTAAAAATCAAGCAAACCTATGATGCCCTTAAAGAGGTAATTACTTTGGAGGAATTCAAAAATTCACTGCCTGAAGTAATGTGAACTCACGTGGAAGAGCAGAGAGTTAAAACAGCAAGATTAACAACTTAAGTGGCTGATGATTATGAGCTAGTCCATAAAACTCAGTTTGGCTTCCAGAATCAATTTTAGTCCATGAGGGTTAGAAATTGGGGCCGAGAGAAAGCCTCATGTGGAAAGGGAAAGATAGATCTCAGTGAAGATCATAAGGGTAACTTACCACAGGGGAAAAAAGACACCCTTGAGGGTTTTCCAGTGTTTTCATTATAATAAAGTGAGCCACACGAAATCACAGTGTTGGATTAGGAGAAAGCCAGACATAGGAAAACCAGACAAGCCTGGAAGTTTTGTTGGACTAGGAACAAAAAGCACAAGGGAAGTTAGACAACTGCCTCAGAGTGTACATGATGATCAGAGGTTGATTAAGGAGGAGGTGCCAGATCTGCTTAAAAAATATACATGTAAGGGTTAAGTTTATTCACATAGACCAGGAGCAACAGGTAAGGAGGTTGCAATATTAAGGGACACTGGACCCTGTCAGTTGGTAATGCTGAAGGAAGGAGAGATATGCACTCCTGAGGGACTATTGCCAGAAAATGTACTGGTAACAGGAATTCATGGTGAGATAAAAAGTGCTCAGTTATGTAAAGTGAGGTTAGAGAGTCCAGAGAAGAGTGGAGAATTTGTGGTAGGAGTACTGGACAAACTCTCAGCACCAGGAATACATTTTGTCCTTGCAAATGATAAAGCTGATTCACCGGTAGGTGTGCTGCTTACTCTAGCTGAAAAGCCAGTGGAGACGCAGGCAACTGAAGACATGGAGAATGTTTTTCCAGGAATTTTCCCTGATTGTGTGATCACAAGATCACAGAGGAACAAGCTGAAGCAGGAGGGATCAAAAGGCATGGATAAGGAAGCTGACATAGTGTTATCCGAGACCTTTTTAATCAGATAAGTGGAATAGAAAAGGAGCAAATAGGTAAACATGCAAGTATCTTTAACTCTGTTAAACTAATTTGATTACAGCAGAAGGATGAGAAATTATAACAGTTATATTAAGAGGCATTTACAGAGAAGGAGAGTGAATGCATCCCTATGTGTTATTACTTAACAAATGATGTATAAATGAGGAAATGAAGACCATCACACATTCAAGCCGATGAGAAATGGGCAGAGAGTCATAAAATTGTTTTACTGGTAGGGTATAGAAAGGAGATGTTGCGAGTAACGCATGAGCTACCACTTGGAGGTCATTTAGGGGTGAGGAAAACACAGGCTAAAATACAAAGAAATTTTTACTGGCCTGGACTGCACAAAGATGTCATTGAATTTTGCCAGATTTGTCATACATGTCAGCTAATCGGAAAACCACAGGTATTAATAAAACCTGCATCTTTAATACCTATTCCAGCATTTGAGGAACCTTTCACAAGAGTCTTGATTGATTGCATTGGTGCCCTACCTCAAACAAAAAGTGGGAATAAGAATTTATTAACAATAATGGATATGTCAACTAGATTTGCAGAGACAATCTCATTACGTAACATCACAGCAAAAAGGGTTGTAGAAGAATTACTTACATTTTTTACTAGATATGGACTGCCAGTAGAGATCCAGTCAGATCAAAGATCAAACTTCACATTCAAACTATTCAAGGATGTAATGGATAACTTGGAAATAAAGCAATTCAAATCTACTGCATACCATCCAAAATATCAGGAGAGCTAGAGAGATGGTATCAAACACTAAAGACCATGTTGCGGGCTTATGGTCAGGATTATCCAGGTGATTGGGATAAGGGAGTTCCATTTGTACTTTTTGCGAACAGAGATGCACTGAATGAATTGACCAAATTCAGTCCATTTGAATTAATTTTGGGGCATGAAGTAAGAGGACTGTTAAAGTTGATTAAGGAGAAATTAATAAGTCAGGATTCAGAGACCACCCATTTGGGCTATGTGTCAAATTTTAGAGAATGATTAAATAGAACTGGAGAGTTGGCTAGACAGCATTTAAGAGAATAATAGCATACAATGAAACAGGAAATGAATAAGAAATCACAAATTCGCAATTTTGCAATTGGGGATAAGGTATTGGTGTTCCTCCTAGTAACAGGTGAGCCTTTAAAAGCAAGGTTTAGTGGACCTTATCAAATTGAGAAGAAATTGAGTGAGGTGAACTACTTGATAAGGATTTCATATGGGAAGAAATCTCACAGATTGTGTCATGTGAATATGCTCAAAAGGTATTTTGAAAGGAAAGGAAAACAAGAGGAGAAGGTGTTACTGATTACAGCACAGAAGGAAGAACCAGGTTCAGAGGATTCTGAATTGGACATTTCTCAAATCAAATTGGACAATGAGGAAGCTGTCAAAAATTGGGATAAATTATTGACTTACCTTCCACAAGAAAATTGAAATGACCTGAAAGAGTTATTACTATCACATGGAGAGATATGTGGAAATAAACTGGGAAGTACTAACCTAATTGTGCATGATGTAGATATAGGAGATGCAGTTCTGATTAAGCAACATCCTTATTGGCATAACCCTCTAAAATTGGCACGGTTCAGAAGAAGATAGAGCGCATGCTTCAAGATGGCATAATCAAGGTGAGTTACAGTGACTGGAGCTCACCCATAGCCATGGTGCCAAAGCCAGATGGTACCCAACAGTTATGTGTGTACTATCACAAAGTCAACGTTGTTACAAAGACTGATGCATATCCAATTATATGGTTGGAGGACTGTGTCGAAAAAGTGGGACAAGCAACTTACATTTTTAAGTTGAACATGCTCAGAGGCTACTGGCAAGTACCTCTGTCAGAGAGAGCAAAGGCGATTTCGGCTTTCGTAATGTCAAATGGACTGTATCAGTTCCAAGTCATTCCATTTGGTAAGAAGAACGCTCCAGCCACATTTCAGAGACTGACTAATAAGGTCATTGCCAGATTACCCAACTGTTTAGTGTATATTGATGACCTGGTAATTTTTAGTCACTCATGGAAGGAACATTTACCTCATTTATTGGACTTGTTTAATCGACTTCGGAAGGCAGGCTTAGTGGTAAACCGAGCTAAAAGTGAATTTGCCCAAGTTTAAGTCACCTTCCTGTGCCATCTAATTGGACATTGACAAATGACCCCCTGGGATGCAAAAACAAAAGTAATTGGGGAATTTCCCACACTGTCAACAAAAAAAGCAGTACTATGGTTCCTGGGATTAAATGAATTTTACCGAAAGTTTGTTCCAAACTTTAGCAGTGTGGCTGCTCTATTCACTGAATTCTTAAAAAAGGGCAAGAAGTTTCAGTGGACAGCGAACTGTCAAACGGCATTTGACAGCCTAAAGGTTGTGTTAACCACTGCCCCAGTATTAGCCATACCAGATTACACAAAGGTTTTCAAGGTGGGATCAATGCCAGTGACGTGGGTGTAGATGTAGTGCTCCTGCAAGAGGATGACGAAAGGACAGAAAGACCCATCGGGTATTTTTCCAGGAAGTTGAATGTTCATCAACAGAAATATTCAACATTCGAGAAAGAGACTTCAGGCTTGGTGTTGACCTTACAACATTTCAGTGTTTATATTACTGGCAATGAGTCTGAGACAATCGTATACACTGATCATAACCCATTGACATTTGTGGAAACATTTGAGGACAAAAATGCCAGACTGTTTAGATGGAGCTTGTTATTGCAGCCATTCAGTGTGACAATTGTGCATGTGGCAGGTCACGAAAATGTGATTGCCCATGTATTACCGAGACTCGAATGAGATACGGAAGCGTTCGGTGGTGGGTGTACCGTGGCCTGAATTTGCACGTGGTTGTGCATGTTTGCATTTTTATGGTTCATATAGTGTGTATGTGTGTTTAGACTACGAACTAGGTTTTTGAAAGATTAAAAATGAAGCCATCTTTTGGTATTGATGGTTCGTTTTTTTTTAAGGGGGAGGTGTCACAAAGCTGCTTTCTTTTTTCTAAAAGCTGTTCCTTTTCTCAAGGATACTATGTCCTTAGTTTTTTTTTCAGAGGGGCTGTAAACACTCCTGGTGCCAATTAGACTGGTTTGGTACAGAGATTAAAGGGTATTGAGAGGCGTTTTTGTTTATATGTAAACGGATGAGACTTCAGGCCAAAGTGGTCATATTTTCGAAGTGACCTGTACAATGAAAGAGGAGTGGTCAGCTCTCCAGCTGAGCAGTTTAGTTCAGTTCAGAACTGGTTGGGAGTTCAACAGTGAGCTGTGTGGAAACTCTCTGTCTCTCCTTCAGCCTCTCTAACTTCAACCTGTAAACATCTATACCATTTCTACTGTTTTTCAAGAGGGTTCGTTCATTTGGATTGTTGTGTATATTCAGAGCAGCATAATTAATCATAATTAATGGATAGATTGAGCTCTGTCGGGGTTCTTTATTCTGTTCTTTGTACTTCATTGTGTAATTTTGTGAATAAATGTTTTGTCTGTTTTAAACCTGGTAGTCAACCTCACTAACTTTATCTGGGTAATTTTCACTGTATACTTTATAAAACAAATTGCAAAGTTATGGTCTGGGCTGCCTGCATTACTGTGTTTTGAGTGGTCTGGCCTAGTCTATAACACTCCTTAACTACTTGCTGCTAAATTTAAATAAACCTTCTCATTCACCCTCAATATCTGAAATCACTTTCTCAATTGTGTTACCTAAAGGTTCCTTCTTGCTAGTTTTTTTTTTAATTTTGGTGTAGCCAGGCCAACATTTATTACCCAACCCTCATGAAAATAGAAAGTCAATTAAGAGGCAACAACAGTGTGGATCTAGAGGTATATATATTGGGCAGACCAGGTAAGGTTGGCAGATGTCCCTCCCTTAAAAACATTAGTGAACCAGATAGGTCTTTACAACAAATAACATGTTGGCCACCTGGAACACGTAGTTAACCTTGTCAGGGTAAAATGTGTTTTATCAACTGAGATTCACTATCTGATAATATTCTGCTACTTGCTCCCATGTCCAACTTCACTTGACGAAGGAACAGCACCCCAAAAGCTTGTGATTTCAAATAAACCTGTTGGACGATAACCTGGTGTCATTTGACTTCTGACTTTGACCACTCCAATCGATACCGGCACCTCCATGTCATTGCCATGTCTAATTTGAAATTTTTGACTTAAAAGTCAGCTTGCCCAAATTTTTGGTTTGAGACTCCCATTTCCTTGAAGACTATTTCATTTCACGTATCTCCTCGGGGGTAATCCTTTAGTCTTTTGCTTTTGGATGCTGTGTCCTGCGTCACCTTCAGACAGTGGCATACTATTGTACAATATAAACATTTGGTTTTAAATGTTGGCCATTATTTGCACCTGTGGGGTATTTTTGATCTCCAGCATTATCTCCTGCAGCAGAAATTTAACATATTGGTGAGAATGTCAGCCTTAGAAAATATGGGAGCACAAGCTAGTGAGCACTTCAATGCAGCAGCTCTGCAGCTGACCAAGAAAGAAACTCAGGGACCTGCCGGAACCCAGCTTCCTGTTTAGATCAAGGGAGGAGAGAACCTTGTAGTGTCAACGATTACAGACTTTGTCCACATGCACAGGGAGGAACAGAAGTGGCAGACAATGTGGTATACGATGGCATTCAGTTCAGAGGCTGCAGAAGTGCAGCTACAGGGACACAGACACCTCAAGCATGTAACTACTTGATTGCCTCCATGGAAGGTTTGTGACTGCAATGAAGAATCAGGCCTGGCACCCTTCGTGCCATCTGGAGAGGTGCACACATCCATACAACATTGCCCCAGTTATTTATCCTCAAGACCAAAGTCATGGTGATATGGAGAACCTAGCATCCAATCCAGATTCCCCTTCCTCTCATGGAGACAGGCAGTACCAGGAGGTAAACAATCAGAGGAGTAACTGCATACAGGTCCTTCAGAAGTCTCCTCTTAGGCCAATCCAGAAGTGGCTGAGTCCTCTACCTCCAATCTGCCCATCCCACTACAACTCTTGGAAGTTAATACTGTAGAGGATCCACTTGCCTCTGGCAAAAGTACTCTCAGCATTGTCAAGGTCATTCCGACACAAAAGCTCTCAAGATCACAACAAACTTTCTTGGGTTCTGATGAAGAGTTCACCGGACTCAAAACATTATCTTTGTTTTTTCCTGACAGTTACTGTCAAACCTCTCCAGCAATTTCTGTTTTTATTTCAAACTTCCATGGTCAATTGGCTCCCCTCTACCCCAACTGAGAAACCTGGGACAACACTGAGACCTAATGGGAATGAAAGAAGAAATAATAACCTTTTGAGGGCACTTTGGTGGCACAGATGATGTTGCATTCTGTACCAAGTGCCAAGTTTGTACAAATTCAATCGGTTTGATACTATCCATTTGCTTGTGTCTCTGTGTAATGCTGAAGAAAGCTGGCTGCATAATTCTTAAAGTTAAGTTCACACAGGATGTACAATGGATTGTTATCCATGTTGATAGCATATTGTAGCATGTGAAAGTAAGAGGTACAAGGACCTTGTTGTCCCATTGTCCCTCATGCAAAAACATTCTTATTTTTTCCATGGCCTCTGTGCACAAAAATGTTGATGGAAATGAGGTCGACAGAGATGAGTGGGGAAAAGAAGTATATAGCATGCCTTAAATCTGCCAGGGAGTGTGTCTTTATGTTTACCCACTGCCTCATATATCAACAAACTTACCTTTCTTATTGCAGGTGTGGTTGAAGCTATTTTCTTCCCCATGGCATTCCTTTGATGTCTAGAATGATGGAAGACAACACTGAATGCTCTTTAGTCAGTGGCTACCAGTTTTCTCTGAATTTTATTTGAGGACATGAATGTACAGATCCCCTGCTGATAGCTCTTCCCATGAACCCCAGGGGTTTCACACTTCCCTAGGTCCCCATTCACTCCTCTGCAAAAGCCTTCACCTGTTTAGCTTTTTAGCTTTCTTCCCACTGCCACTGTGAATGGCCCTGAGTTTTCCAGCACTTTCTGTTTTTATTTCAGACCTATAGCTTCAGTGGTGCTTTGCTTTTATTTTAGAAAATGCTGAATTTCATTCAAAATGCATGGTAGGTGTTGGCTTAAAATATTAAAAGAAGATATTGTTGATTAACTAAATTGCCAAAGATGGCATGGCCCAATGTTAAACCAACTTTGTAGGTGAAGAATACATCAAAATGCCACTTCACCACAAATGTGACATTATTTTATTTTTAACCTTTCTAAGAGACTTGAATGGGAATCTGTAACTGGGTAAAATCTGCTTTCTGCACAAAATTCAATTTCTGCACCATTTCTCAGGTTTGTAGTGATCTCCATCTTCATTACTACATTCTAAGAAATTTGTAATCTCTGCTGGCTAGGTCTATTTCAATACCTGGTATGTATTTCCACAAATTGTTTCTGCTCTCCTTTGGAACTATAACTCAACATTTCACTAAGCATTATCCATTTCTATTGGTTTCCATCTAATTTTAGATACAGATTCTCTTTTGGACCTACAATCAGAGTGTACATGGTTGACTCTATAATCTTCTTTATTCCTCTAACTGTATTGTACAACCTCTATTAAGTTCTCTGCTATTCCATCTTTTGAGTGACTTTTAGATTTACTCCTTCTTCCAACTTCTATTATCTGAACAATTTGATCACTGTTTAATCTCAATTTCATTAATGCTTTTAACTATTTGGCTGGATTTTGTTCTGAGCTGTGTTCGTTAAAGTTGCATTTGCCTATAAACATTTTATGAGCTTTTGCATGATGAATTTCTATCAGCCAGCTACCTAACATGCACTAGGGTCATTACAGAGGAACTGAGAAGAAGACATGCAATGGCAACTCCTTAATAAATCATATTAAAGACTCATTAATGAGGGGTGCAGAATCAGAACCAGAATGTGTTAGAATCACTTAATTCAACATAAAATTATATACAGCAAATAAGCTGAAGACAAGGAAAGAAATATTCCATTTAGACAGAGACTTAGAAGAAATAGCAAAAAACAAAAAGGTTTAAATTTGAATTGTATTTTTTAACTGTTAAAAAAAATGCAATTCAATGCATATAAACAGTATCAGAGAGTTTGTTTAGCAATAACTATGACTCAGCCCAGCATTAGAATCATATTTACACTGGAATTGATAAGTGATCTCTCTTTGGCAAATTTGATGCAGATCACCAAGCTAAGTGTAGCAAAATTCAAATTGCTCCATCTATTTAAGTTGTGGATTAGACAACAAGGTTCCATTTTTGCACAGACTTTGAGGGAACAAGACATCTTAAATGGCAACTTGCTAATTTCTGTTTTTGACTGCAATGTGCTATTGTCAAAAGTTGCTATCTAATTTGCACATAAGCAACTGTAAATAGTGTTATCTTAACTATTATTGTTACAGAAAGTTTCTGATCCACCATGCGCAGCTGATTCAAAAAGCATAAATTTTCCATGGATTTGCAGACAATTTACAGATGAAAATCTCGATTATTCGAACAAGATGGGCGGGCATTATTTCGTTCGCATAATTGATTATTCGGTTAATTGATTCAATGCCTTTCCTCTGGGGCTTGGAGTTTTTTTTAAGTCTGCTCCCTGTTCAGGAGACTAGCAGCAGCACAGCGCGTGTGAGCCCTCACCCGCCCCAACGCTACCCACCACCCTCCGCCTCCGTCCGCCCCCCCATACCGTCCCAAAACCCTGTCCAAAACGTCCCCCCGCCTATTCCCCCATCCGTCCCCAACACCACGCCACACCCGCCCTCCCATCTGTCCCCAAAACTGCCCCCACCCACCTGCACCCAACACTGTCCCCTGTCCGCCTCCCCATTCGCTCTCAACACCGCCTCCTACCCGCATCCCCCGCCTGCCCCCAACACAGGCCTCCGTTCGCCCCCAACACTGCCCCTGTCCACTCCCAACACTGCCCCCCACCCACCCCCAACACCACTCCCCACCTGCCCCTCCATCCACCCCTTAACTGCCCACTGCCTGCCCGCACACCCACACCCACACCTCCTCCTCCCTTCCACCCCTGCCCCCTCTCTGGGGCAGCCAGACTGGACACCAACAACTAGACTGCTGCTGCTGTTACTGCCTTTTGGGAGGTGAGTCTCCAAAAAGCACACAGACACGCAACTTTTTACTGCAAGTTTTTGACAGGTTTCACCTCTGTCCTGTACAGGACAATGTTAGAGAGATTATCTGGGGAAGGGGGGGGTTTAGGGTACACCCCTGTGTAGAACTCCAGGGAAAGTGTGGGAAGAGAGAGAGAGGGGGAGGTGGAAGGTCAGTCATTTAGTCCTATATAAACCTCATAATAAACCTTGGTTGTACATTATGAAAATAACAGACTAGAAGACCGCAGGCTCAGCTCTTAAGTTCCCAGCCAGAGAGATAGCAATAATATCGCAATTGGTCCTAATGCTGATGGATTACTATTCTTAGTGATAGTTCAGTGATTCCTGCTGGAATATATGCACATATGGATATGTAGTGAAAGCAAGAGGATCACAGTTGTAACTCCCTTTGTGAAAAATAACCTGTTAATATTCATCATTCATATATAGATAGTTTGCATATGTGAAGGCTTCTAGCATATTAAACTATCAATAATCAGTACTTTCATCAGAGCAGAAAAAAGATGGAAAAACTCATAAAAATAATTTAGTTCAATCTATTTCAATAGTGACATTTTGTGCTTCACTTCCAGTCCAGTATCCCGCAATTATAAAATATTTTATTCGCAATTGATTCTATCCACTAATTTGTTTGATCTATCGACTTAAACTCGGAAGTGTCTGGTATCCATTAGTTTTGTTATAAAGTCATAGAGTCTGACAGCACAGAAACAGACCCTTTGTCCAACCAGTTCATGCTGACCATAATCCTACCTAAACTTGTCTCATCTATCTGTGCTTGGCCGGAATCCTTCCAAATATTTCTTATTCATATATTTATCTAGATTTCTTTGTAACTGTACCAACATTCACCATTTCCTCTGGAAGTTGATTCCACATACAAACCACTCTCTGTGAAAAAAATTGCCCCTCGTGTCTTTTTTAAATCTTTCTCCTCTCACCTTACAAATATGCCCCCTAATCTTGAACTCCCCCACCCTAGAGAAAAGACACCTGCCATTCACCCTACCTATACTTCACATAATTTTATAAACCTCTACAAGGTCACTTCTCAACCTCCTACACTCCAGTGAAAACGTCCCAGCCTATCCAACCTTTGCTCACAACTCAAACCCTTCATTCCCAGCAAGATGCTGGCAAATCTCTTCTGAACCCTCTCTAGTTTAATAATATCCTTCCTATAACAGGGAGACCAGAACTGCACAGAGTACTCCAGAAGAGGCCTCACCAATGTCATATACAACCTCATCATAACATCCCAAACCCTATATTCAAAGACTGAGCAATGAAGGTGAGTGTGCAAATGCCTTCTTAATCCTATCTATCTGTGATATAAACTCCAAGGAATTATGTACCTGAACCCCTGGGTGTTTCTCTTCTACAATACTATCCAATGTCCTACTTCAAAGTGAATACGTCTTGCCTTTGTTTTTTCAAAATGCAACATCTTGCATTTATCCAAATTAAACTCTATCTGAAATTCTTCAGCATATTGATACAATTGATCGATGCAATCTTAGGTAACCTTCCTCGATACCACCAATTTTGGTGTCATCTGCAAACTTACTAACAATGCTTTCTATTTCTCATCTAAATTATTTTCATAAATGACAAACAAAATGGACCCAGCACTGATCCCGGTGGAACACCACTGGTCACAGGCCTCTGGTCTAAAAATCTACCATTACTCTCTGTCTCCTGCCTTTAAACCAATTTTGTATCCAATTGACAAGCTCACCTTGAATCTTGCATGATCTAACTTTTCTAATTAGTCTACCATGCAGAACCATGTCAAAGGCTTTACTAAATTCCAAGTAAACAAATGTCTACCACTCTGCCCACATCAATCTTCTTAGTTACTTCCTCAAAAAAACTCAATCAAGTTTGTGAGACACGATTTCCTTCTGACTATCCCTAATCATGCCTTGCCTCTCTAAATGCCTATAAATCTTATTTTCAGAATTACTTCCAACAACTTATTCACCACCAAAGTCAGGCTCACAGTTCTGTAGTTCCCAGGCTTCTCCTTACATCCCTTCTTAAATAAAGGCACAGCATTTGCTAATTTGCAGTCATTCAACACTTCATCTGTATTTATAGATAATCCAAATATCTCTGAATTATTTGACTTTCTTTGTTACTAAGACATGTTTTAAATGCTTTAAAAATTCTGATTATCATTAACAAATTGCTCCCATATTTTCTTCTATCTGGTTGTCAAATTCTCCCATGAGTAGAATGCATGTCCATTTTGATGAGCATTCATCATCATGATCAAATATTTCTTCATACTGTAGTGTGACTGAAGTCATAGCAATGACTCTTGCCAAAACTCATTTCTCCCAACATACGGTATGTGAATAGCACATTATAACCTCACAGATACTATGCCCTCCCATTGCATTTGTCTTATCTTTTGGGCAAGTGTGATTGAATGGTTAAGGTTGTTGACTCACTGATGCTACATTACTTTGAGAAAATGAAGATTCAATATAAAATAATCGAATAAAAATTCAGACATAACAGACAAAAGAATCCCCATACTGCAGCTATGGAGACCCAGTGTCGTTTTATTTTATGTGTTCTTCATTGTTGGCCACTTCCTTGCTGGTTTCTGGGAGACAAGGATGTAAGAGGAACATCTCCTACCCTGCTTTGAAGAAATTGGATCATGTAAAATCACAGAATTGTTATGGTGGTGAAGGAGGCTGCTTGGTCCATTGTGCCTACATCAGCTCTCTGAACTTTTGAACTTAGTGCCAGTCTCCTATTTTTACCATGTTAACCTGCAGATTATTTACAGTAAAAACTCCCCCTTGATTGATTTAGTTGGAACCTACCTCCACCACAATTCCAGGCTGTGCATTCCAGACCTGAACTCACTATGTAAAAAGTCTCTCTCTCACTTTAATTTGCTTCTTTTGCAAACCACATCAAAAATGTGTCCTCTAGTCCTCAATCCTCCTCAGAGTACGTACACTTTCTGCCAATCTAGTCTGTCCAAACCACCCATGATTTTAAAAATTTCCATCAAATCTCCTTCATCAAATCTCCTTCATCCCTCCAAGGAAAATGATCTCCAATCTTTCCTCATAACTGAAATGTCTCATTCCTGGAAGTATTCTCATAAACCTCTTTTGCACTGTCTTCAATGGAATTCATTTCCTTCCTACAGTGTGACTCTGAGAATTGTACACAATATTCCAGCTGAGGTCTATCTAGTGTCCTATATAGTCAGCTGACCTATATAGTGTCCTATATCAGTTCTTGTACTTTATGACCCTGTTCGTGAAGCCTAGAATACTGTGTTTTATTAACAGCTCTCTCTACATGTCCTTCCACTTTTAAAGACTTACGCACATATACGCTTTTCTATGTTTCTGTACATCCATTCAGCACCTAACAGCACACATGTTAATATCTTTTTGAAGCATACACTGTCCTCCTCACAGTTTGCATAGCTTCTCTCTCTCTTTCTTGAGCTGCTGCAGCTGAAAGATGGCAGTTATTGAATGTTTGAAATCAGACTTGCAGAAGTGAAACATGGAACATGGAACAACATAGCACAAGAACAGATCCTTTGGCCCACCATGTCTGTGCTGACTATGATACCTATCTAAACTAATCCCATCTACCTGCACATGACCTGTATCCCATTATTTCCGACCTGTTCATGGGTCTACCCAAATGCCTCTTAAACATTGCTACTTTATCTGCTTCAGCCATCTCCCTGGTAGTGCATTCTAAGCACCTACCACCCTTTGCATAAAAAAACTTGATTTGTGTATCTCCTTTCAACTTTCACCGCTCACTTCAAAGTTATGTCCCTTAGTATTTGACATTTCCATCCTATGAAAAAGATTCTAACTATCTTCCTTATACATCCCTTCATGATTTTATACAGGTCACCTGTAGCCTCTAACGCTCTAGCGAAAACAATCTAAGCTTGTCCACCATCTACTTATAGCTAACCATTCCTAAGCAGCCAACACCTTGTTCAACCTCTTTAGCAACCTGTCTAAAACCTCCACATCCTTCCTATTGTGTGTTGACTAGACCATCACACAATGCTCCAAATGCAACTTAACTCAGATTTTATACAGCTGCATTATGACTTTTATACTAATTCCCTGACCATTGAAGGCAAGGATGCTGTATGTGATATTGTGTTATGAGATATAGGTTATCTTTATTAACTCACTCACCAGCTTGCTATATTTCATTGCATTTCCCCACCTTATCAGCCCTTGCTACAAGCAGTGTTTACCTCTGAGTAAGTGCAGCATTCAGAACAATACCATCCCATCAAGTCTCCACGAAATGTTATAATATTAATCAGCCCTTACAAAACAATCTCCTGGACCTGAATAGATTAGGTACCTTTTAAATACCTTTTCGCTGGGCCATCATCCCTTTAAGAAACTGACCGACAAAACAGTGTTTCCGTGAAATTGCATAAATGAATGAAACTCATGCCTGCAAATAATAAATAAATCTCACAATTTAGCCACAGTAATCTGTTAATATCCTTTTTTATTTAGAGCATACAGGCCTAGTATTTTTACTAACCTTTATGAATTTAAAAGACAAAAGAACTAACACCTTTTGATTATGCAAGCAAACTGGACAGACACCCTTAATCCCATCAGAAGTAACAGCCAGTACTTAACACATGTTTTAACCCATTTCCTGTCTCCTGCGACAGATTTTCCTCAAACCTTTGTGTACTATAGATGAAAAATAGATAAACACCATAGTAATGCAATTTTAATATATGTAAGAACTGTGTACAAAGGGGCTCTTGTAAGAACTGTAATTTCGGGATTCTATTGCTGCCTCAAACATGTGCTGTGATTGCTGAATACAGAGGCTACTTTTGCCACTCACCGATTACAGTCGTTATTTGAACATGATTCCACACCTTCTTTGGAAGATCGATGCGAAAGAGGATAAATTGGATAAAGCAAAAGAGGATAAAGCAAAAAGCCCATGGTCACATCATCAGAGTCTTACTCATCATGGCAGAGAGGAGGATGATGATCCATCATATTCCTCAAAGTTGTCAGTGATGCTGGATGCAACAGACTGTGTTACAACATCCCATCATGTTGACAATACATATTTAGAACTCCAGAGATGGAGACATCCCTTTACACCACTAGTTCAGCTCTACTACTTCTGACCATTAGCCCCTTTGGCTTGTAAGAGAGGGGTGTATATTTGGGTATGTGCACATCATTACCAAATACATAGAGGTATGTAGTGACAGTAAAACTGAAAATGTTAAAAGAATGTATAAGGGTGAGATGGAGAATTTGGATGTAAGGCATGAGCCCTGAGTATAGGGAAGCATTGTGTATGACTCATAATGTGTGGAGCATTGAGCAATATGAGAACTGAATGTTGTGGTGCTTATGAGATTTTGTGTGCATTCACTGGTGTTGACCACCTACATGAGGTCATTATACTCTTTGAGTCACATTCATCATGTCCCATTATTTTAAAACTCTGGGAGTTAATTTCCCAGCTATCTGCTTCTACCCCCTTCAAAAGATGATCACTTCAGCATTTTCTGGACTCCTGCAGGACCAGGGCATCTCCCCATTGCCTACTTCCACTTCTCTAATGCCTTTAGGTCTATTCTTTAATTCTGGTGTATACATTGGTGTCATTTAAATTGTAGCACCATTCTTTAGTGCATCCAGCTTTTAAAATGGATAGTCTGCCTTTAAGAAAGCCAGCTAGCTGTACCATATGTTTTGTGACCAATGCTATTAGGTTTACATGTTGAGCATAGAGGTAGCCTTAAAGGAAGATCAAAGGATGAAATCAAATGAGTATGCTCCCCAGTTCAATCTGAACCAGCACTAGGTGTGAATCATGGTGTAAATTCAGGCTATTTCTAGATCGCTATGTTGAAAGATTTTCATTCATCAGCAAGCAATGGTGATGATTTGATAAATATTTACCTTTGCTTGAAAATGTGTTATACCTTCATAGTTTATTGAAGCAGAACTTTTGGAGTGAGTATTTGAGTTTCTGTCTGCCTCACTGACAATTTCTTTTTTTTTATTATTTAACCCATTTTTCCTACTCAAACTGTTGAGCAATTTTACTACACGCTTCTGGAGCAGGGGAACTTGAACTGGGCTTCCTGGTCCAGGGATCGGGACACTACCGCTACACCACAAGAGCCCTCCACATACTAGTACAGTGTAGGGAAATTATTAATTATTCAAAGTAATTGAGACAATTAATGTCAATTTATAAATCTGTTTATATATTGTATATTTGTATATATTGTATATTTGTCCACCATCAAACATAATCTATTTTCTGTCAGTGAAAGACTATTCTTTCAAAAATATTAAAAGTCCATCCATGGTGCATTTGTCTTTTCAAACTGTTTTTTTAATGAAGAATGCAATAGAAGAAATACATTTTATGATGCACAGTAAATTATTATAGTCAAGAGCACATAAAACATTAGATTACTAAGGCCAAGTGAGAACTTTCAAGAATAATATTTATGGAAGTTTTAAAATGTACAATTATTATTTCTTAATTACTGATACATTTGTGAAAGCAGATGAAATTACTTTTGAGGTACTCTAATGTGGCATGACATACTTACATTGAACAATCTAACAAGTTTACAGTTAACTATTTTAAGCAGTGAAATTTCTGTGAAATTGAAGTCACTATAATGCAAGCACAAATGATGAAATAATCAACATGCACCAATGCTAATGCTTCATAAGCCACTTGTTAAGCAGCTAATGAGATACTTAACGAGATGGAACCTGCCAAACTTAGTTAACGCAGTATGCAGCCTCTTATGGTCTTTATGCTGAATGGTTCAGCTGAAACTCTGGAAAATTCAACTGCCACTGTTCCAGACTTCTGATTGACCTGGGAAAGACTTTGGGTAATTGATATTAAAATTATATAGGTTCAGCCAATGTAGGACTAAAGCCATGGAACAGACAAACTTGAGAGATGTGATTTAAAATTTGTTGAGGTGTGAGTTCAGGATGGTTACTTTTTTCATGAAATGTCAGCTTAAGATAATGGAGCTATGTAAAAAGATTCCAGTAAAGTTTCTGACACATCCTGTTATAATTGTTTGATTTGTGTGACTCCATCAAGAAATGTATTGGCAACTAAATGTTGCAAGGCTGGTCAATTTCCATATATGGTAGACGGCATAGGGAAGGATTAAAGGTTAAATTTTGTCTTTTTGCCAAACAGC